>NW_006287372.1:210258-211617 GCF_000327345.1 Myotis davidii | reverse complement strand
GGTGGGAGGGGGTGGGGGAAGGGCGGGGGAGGAAAAGGTAGGGGGGAGGAGTTAGAGGGAGGAGGGGTGGGGTTCCACGCAGGAGTGCCTCCCAGAAAGAATACGCTGCATTTCCTTGTAATCAAAGTCCTTCTGGGATGGGCTGCCCGCGCTGCCCCCGATCAGCATCGATCAGGGCCGTGTGGCGTCCACTGCAGCTCTCATTGGTCTACAGGCCCAGCCATCCTAAGCGCTCTCCCCACCTCCTCCCTCTTTCCTCTTCGCGTTTTCTCTGCCTTTTTCTATTCGCCTTTCTCCCTGACCCTTGTCTTCCCTTTTCTCTCTCTGAAGCATCATTTCTTAGGTGCCCACGTGAACCAGGAGCCGTGCCTGCTGTCTGCCCGAGACAGCCTTGGGGGCAGCGCTGGGTCCTCAGGGCCTCCCGCGTGTGAAGCACACACTGCACCTCAGAGACATTGCATGACGACAGGCCTGAAATCTTCTTTGCATTCAGCTCTTCCAAGTAATTTAAATCCCGCAATCTGTGTGCAGTTTGCAAGAGCATGTCAAATGGAAGTGTGCCGGATGGGTAAAAGCGAGGTGATGAGCGATGTGTGGAGAAGATGGGGGTGCCCTTTCCTTGCGGATTGAAAAGAAGTCTCATGGCCCAAGGGGCAGATTCCAGAGACCACAGCCTGGGCCAGACGGGTTTGCACAATGGTGGGCCCCACCCCTGAAGTCTTTCCTTGGTTCTGTCACAAGTTTTGTGGAGGTTAATCAGGATCTGCTAATAAAATGCAAATACTTCCAGTAATAGAATGATATTAGCTGTCCTTTATACCTGAATATGCTCTAAACCAATCTGGTTGATTTCCTCCTAATTCAGCACTGAACTCTACAGAACTACCATGTCGTACAGAATGCTACGTTTGGGCTCTCCAGGCAATGGTGCTTACCCCCAAAGGGCTCATAGTGGGTGCTAGGGGAGGAAAAACTTCATGTTAAATGAACACAAAGCAGAGAACAAACTTGGAGCATGTATGTGTGTGTGTGTGAGTGTGCATGCATGCATGTGTATGTGCACGTATGCATGTACTAGTATTTGTGTGTATGTGTGTATGTGTGTGCATGCACGCACGTGTGCATGTACTAGTATTTGTGTGTATGTGTGTATGTGTGTGCATGCACGCACGTGTGCATGGCAAAGGAAGATCTTGCTGGAGGGACATCCTATGTTGCTCACTTTCTGAGAGATTTAGGTTAAAGTCAATTAGGGCTTTGGACTCAGACAGTCCGAGTTCAAATCTGGGCTGTCTCACTTTGAAGTTATCCCAGGCAACCTTTCTGAGCCGTGACTTTTCTCTTCTGTACAGAAGCTTC
>NW_006287372.1:168513-208953 GCF_000327345.1 Myotis davidii | reverse complement strand
GAGGAGCCCACAGGAACCAGGAGCCATGCCTGCTGTCTGCCCGAGATAGCCTGGCTGCACGGTGCCTGCGTGGGGGCAGCGCTGGGTCCTCATGGCCACCCGCGTGTGAAGCACAGACTGCACCCCAGAGACATTGCATGACGACAGGCCTGAAATCTTCTTTGCATTCAGCTCTTCCAAGTAATTTAAATCCCACAATCTGTGTGCAGTTTGCAAGAGCATGTCAAATGTAAGCGTGCCGGATGGGTAAAAGCGAGGTGATGAGCGACGTGTGGAGAAGCTGGGGGTGCCCTTTCCTTGCGGATTGAAAAGAGGTCTCATGGCCCAAGGGGCAGATTCCAGAGACCACAGCCTGGGCCAGACGGGTTTGCACAATGGTGGGCCCCACCCCTGAAGTCTTTCCTTGGTTCTGTCACAAGTTTTGCGGAGGTTAATCAGGATCTGCTAATAAAATGCAAATACTTCCAGAAATAGAATGATAGCTGTCCTTTCGCACGTGTGCATGTACTAGTATTTGTGTGTATGTGTGTATGTGTGTGCATGCACGCACGTGTGCATGTACTAGTATTTGTGTGTATGTGTGTATGTGTGTGCATGCATGCACGTGTGCATGTACTAGTATTTGTGTGTATGTGTGCATGTGTGTGCATGCACGCACGTGTGCATGTACTAGTATTTGTGTGTATGTGTGCATGTATGTGTGTATGCATGTGCGCACGCGCGCTTCTGCCTGTCCCTGGACATGTCTTGGTGATGTCTTCTGTTATCACACCTGATTCGGTTGTACATTCCTTCTGGTTTCTCTAGTTAATTTATTGCTGCAGTCGGTTCTTTATAAGGAGGCTCCTCTTACCTAGAGACAAAGGAGGCGCGCGTTGCGTGCAGAAAGTGGTCCGCCAGCTCCTTTGCTGGTTCCCACTTGCACGCGCCATGCTGAGGACGCAGACTCGTTCCCTGGGCAAGAGGGCACGTGAAGAAGTCACACGTGTGGAGCTGTGGCCAAGCCTGTCATCAGCCACCACTTCTCACCTGGGCACAGCCTGCCGGCTCCTCACTCTTTCTACAACATCACCATTCTGAGGTCACAGGGTCATGGTCTCTGTGGACATATGTCCAGCGAATGGGACACAACGCACAGGCACCTTTCCTTTGCCTCTTGAAGGGAGGGTACGAGATGGAAAATGATCCTCACAGTCAGTGTCCCCAGCACGCTGTGGGCGAGAGAACCAAATAAAGCGACCAAGCCGCACTTCATCTTAGACTCTGACAAACCCCAAACACGGTCACAATAGTGCATGATGGCTAGAAGCTTTGTTTCAAGAAAAGGGGAGCCTTGGCCTGAGCCACGACGTACCCCACCACACATACTGGACAACACTTCCTCTCGTCAGCTTTGCCCTTATTATCCAGCCATTGGGTACGTTTCCTCTTCAATTTAAAAATTGTTAGAAAAATACCCTCATTTCCTCCAAAAGAAATAAACACAGGCAAAGGTCAGGGGGACGCATTCCATGGACGCTGTCCACAGTGGAGCAAAGTGCAGGCAGGCGGCCGGGCCAGGGCGTTCCTGGCCTCAGCCAGCACTGAGGGCTTGGGGCCGTGTCCCCAGGCTCCACGTTCCTGAAGGGAAGCGAGGCCGTCACTGAAGACCACTGGCCACAGCTCTGGGGAAGAGGCTGCATGTTCCTGCTGCGCGGGAGTGTTCGTGAACAAAGGCCTGGGCACCCCTGTGGGAGGTGCGGGAGATGTTTATGGGCCAGGCTCCCCCAAAGAAGGCATCTCTATAGCCTTCCTATATCATTTCTTTCCTTCTTCTTTTAAAATCCTCACCCAGGGAAGAAGGAAATGAGAGAGAGAGAAACGTTAATGTGAGAGCAAAACATCGATCGGTTGCCTATGCAACTCAACAGGGGATTGAACCCACAACCCAGGTATGTAGCCTGACTGAGAACTGAACCTGCAACCCTTTTTATTTGTTGGTGCATGGGACAACGTTCCAACCAATCGAGCTACCCGGCCAGGGCCCTACATCATTTTTTAAAAATAGATTTTTATTGATTTCAGAGAGGAAGGGAGAAGGAGAGATAGAAACACCAATGATGAGAACAAATCATTGATTGGCTGCCTCCTGTTTGCCCCACACTGGGGAGAGAGCCTGCAACCTAGGCATGTACCCTGACCGGGAATCGAACCAGGTCCTACGTCATTTCTTAATTCCTTCCCCTGCTTGCCCATCGCTCTCTGCCTTTCCCTTTGCTCAACCCCTTGCTGTCTCTTAAACCTTGCCTTGTAAGAGAATCTGTATGCTCTACAACCCCGTTTTCTAGTGCCTATCTATCTTTGCTCAACACAGATTTCTGCCACACTTGTTGGTCTAAAACTCACCAATGCCTTAACCTGGCAAATATTTGGGGAATGAATAAGGAGCTAGTAACTTTAAGTCATGGATGGGATAAAGTTCAGGATGGAAAAGGGAGGTCAGGAAAGAGGGGAGATTGGGATGAAGATATAGCATATCTTTTACACATTAAAGTCTAATAAAAGATGCTAAAAGTGTGAAAAATTAGGAGAGCAATTGGGGCTTCCTGTGCAAAAAACATGTTCATATTAAGATGTCTGTCAAAATAAAACATCTAAAAAGGCTTTGTATTTTATTTTGGCCCCAGGATGGTAATAGACTAGAACTTGGATCAAAAAGGAAAAACAGAAATTGTATACAATTTATTATTATAGTCTCTCACCTTACCTGGCACAGTGCCTTGGATATAGTAGGTTTGCAATTTTTTTTTAAAAAAAATCATATTTATAATTGCATCAAAAAGCATAAAATACCTAGTAATAAATTTCTAAATTCTTTATTGTTGAAAGTATTATATTTGTCCCCTTTTTCCCCATTGACCTCTCCCAGCCAGCCCTTACCCCCCAGCCCAGGCCTTCACCCCACTGTTGTCTGGGCCCATTGGTTATGCTTATATATATGAATACAAGTTCTTTGGTTGATCTCTACCCATCTCTCTCCCCCGACACTCCCAACCCCAACCATCATCCCCTACCTTCCTTCTGAGGTTTGACGGTTTATTTGACTTTTCTATATCTCTGGATCTATTTTTGTTCATTGGTTTATGTTGTTCATTATATTCCATAAAATGAGTGAAATTATGTGATATTTATCTTTCTCTGACTGGCTTATTTCACTTAGCATAATGCTCTCTAGGTCCATCCATGCTGTTGCAAATGATAAGAGTTCCTTCTTTTTTACAGTAGCGTAGTATTTTATTGTGTAGATGTATCACCATTTTTTAATCCGCTCATCTGCTGATAGGCACTTAGGCTGTTTTCAAATCTTAGCTATGGTAAATTGTGCTGCTAGAACATAGGTGTGCATATATCCTTCCTGACTGGTGTTTCTAGTTTCTTGGGATATATTCCTAGAAGTGGGGTCACTGGGTCAAATGGGAGTTCAATTTTAATTTTTTGAGGAAACTCATTTGTTGATTTGTTGATGGTAGCCATTCTGACAGGTGTGAGGTGATACCTCATTGCCATTTTAATTTGCATCTCTCTGATGATTAGCAACTTTGAGCATTTTTTTCGTATGCCTCTTGGCCTTCTGTATGTCCACTTTTGAGAAGTGTCTATTTAGGACCTTTGCCCGTTTTTTGATTGGATTGTGTATCTTCCTTTTGTTAAGTTGTATGAGTTCCCTATAAATTTTGGAGATTAAACCCTTATCAGATGTAACATTGGCAAATATGTTCTTCCATGAAGTGGGTCCTTTTGCAAAAAAAAATTTTGTAAAAATTATTTGCCAGGGTGAGCTGTATACGATGAAATCAGGTTTGAAAATGTGAACTGTATAATTTCTAGTAGTTTTCAAGAAAGGATGAGCACCAATGTTTGGGTTAATTATGACCCTGCATTCATACATAGCGAGGGTATTCTTCAAGGATATCCTCCCTAAGTATCTTACCGCAGTTTCTAAGACTTACTCTTGGCTGCATGGATAAGAGAGAATGTTCCCTCATCAAGTAACCATCTGTCCCCACAGTGTCAGTGGACAGCTGTGGGAATAAGGTGGCATCTGAGGAGAATCCTACAAAAATAATTCACTGTTATACGACGTTGGGGTCCCCACTCTTATGGGGTCCATAGGATGGCCCATGCATTTGGAACATAAACGGAGCTGCCTTTCACATGCCTTTAACTACGTAACTCTGACAGCCCATTCGGTGACTCTACACAACCGGTAACGTGGAGTTTCTTCATGCAGACCCAACTCCCTCTCACATCTTGATTCTCCCATTGCTGTTTAAGTCCCGAGGCCCTTCCCTACAGGTTACTACTGCTCCCGTTGCTCTGTGGAAGGAAGCAGGTGCCAGTGGTTAGCAAAGTGCCTTGACACACCTGCTGAATAATCAGAGCAAGCTGATGTCATCATGGTCCCTAAAACAGTGCTGCCCACAGACGCACCGAGTGAGCCACGCATGTTCTCAAAACTTTTTTAGTTTCCATGTTAAGAAAGTAAAAGGGATATAGGTCAAATTAATTTTAGTAATATATTCTATTTAGCCCAACACAGCTAAGATTTGCCATTCCCACATATAATCGTGTAAAATCTTTAATTAGACATTTCACTGTTACTTCCTCTTGTCCTCAAAACACAGCACGCATTTTATAGTAACAATACACCTCGATTCAGACTCTAAGTTTTCTTTTGAAGTAGTTGACAGGCATTCAGACTTCATAACATTACAGTTGAAAAGTTGATTCACATACCCAAGTTCTCCCAGAGATATTTAAGTTTTTAAACAAGAGAATTAAGGACACAGACAGTAGTGTGGTGAAAGCTTGGGGAGAGGGTGGGAGTGGGGAGGAGGGGTGAATGGGGAAAAGAGGACATCTGAAATACTATCAACAATGAAGATACATTTTTAAAAATTAAAAAAGAAGAAAATTTAAAAAGGATTGTTTCTTAAATTTTAATTAAAATGAAGGAAAATTAAATACTCAGTTTCTCAGTCACATTAGCCACATTTCAAGTATCCAGTGCTGACCAGCGATGATAATATTGAACAGTCCCTCTCTAAACACTGCAGCATTTACATTGCAGTGTTACAGTACATGTGACATATATTCATATGTGACAATCATTTGAAGATGTGATTGAAGTGATTTGTAACTAAAAGTAAAGCATCAACATATATTTTGAAAAGTAAACCATTATTCTTAGACTAAGATAAAATATTTGCAAAAGATATACCTACCTGATAAAGGACTATTATCTGAAATATACAATTAAATAACCCAATAATAAGAGTAGCAAACAAGCCCCAGAGACCCAGTGCACAGTGTGGTGAACACAGACAGCAACAATATTGTGCTGTGATCATCAATTTGCCGAGAGACTAAGAACCTAATGGTTCTAATCACTAACAAGGAAGGATAATTAGATAATGTGATAGAGGTGCTGTTATCACTACAAAGGCAATCATGTTATAATACATAACTGCATCGAATTAGCATGTTGTATACCTTAAAATTGTACAATGTTATCTGTCAAATACGTTTTAATTTTAAAAACCTCAACTATAATAAAGCAAACAACCCAATTAAAAACTGGGCCAAAGACCTAAACAGACACCTCACCAGAGAAGACATACAGAAGGCAAGTACAGGTGAAAAGATGTCCACATCCTACGTCATCAGGGAAATGCAGAGAAAAACAACAATGAGACACCTCTGCACACATGTCAGGTGGTTAAAATCCAGAACACGATAGCACCCAGTGCTGGCGAGGACGTGGGGCTGGGAATTCCCACTCGGTGCTGGTGGGAGCGCACGTGGTGCAGCCACCCTGGGAGACAGTCTGGTGGATTCTTTCAAACCTAAACATACTCTTACCTACTGTCCAGCCTCTGTGCCCCTTGGTGTTCATTCAAAGGAGCTCGAAACTCACTTCCACGTGCAGACCTGCACAGGGGTGTCTACCGCAGCCTGTTCCTCACGGCCGAGCCTTGGAAGCAACCGGGACGCCCTTCCGTAGGTGACTGGTGAACACACTGGCCCACCGCCAATGGCATATTATTCAACGCCGAAAAGGAACGAGCTATCCGGGCCCGGAAAGACATGGAGGAACCCTACATGCATATTCGTAAGTGAAAGAAGGCAATTTGAAAAGACTGCACACACTATGATTCCAACTCTATGACATTCTGGAAAAGGTAAACCTACGGAGACGTAAAGATAGCAACGTGGTGGGTGAGTGCTGGGAGGCAGAGCACGGAGGCTGTTTAGGGCCATGACCCGACTCCGTATGACACGACAGGGATGACTTCTGTCCAAGCCCAGGAGATGTGCACCAAAAGTGGGCCCGAGGGTGAACTCTGGGCGTTGTGTGATTACAATGTATCAATGTAGGCTCATCCTTGGTTAAAAAAAAAGAAAAAAGAAAAAGTGCTATTCTGAGTGATGCTGTTGATGGGGGAGGGTGTGCACGGGAGTGTAGGGATGGTAGGTGTATGGGAAATCTCTGTACCTTCCTCTCAATTTTATTGTAAACCTCAAACTTCTCTAAAAATAGTTTTAAAAGCAAAACAACACAAAAACAAAACAAAGCAATGATTAATTTAGAGCATCACACAGTTATCTCTGAATTCAGATTGGTTATTTTCATTTACTTGTTCCATGGGAACAGAGGGATTGATCATAGCAAGCCGGTCCCTGGAGTATACATCACCCACAGTCTTTGAATCTATGCAGCTCTCCACAGCGGACGGACATGATCTCTGTGCTGCCTACAAATGCAACCATCAAACATTACTCTTGTACTCTCCGCCCCAAACATCATGGGGAAGCCCTCGGGGTACTGACATGGGCCCGGGGACCGTGCGAAGGGCTGCCATGGTTCTGGGGAGGCGGGCGGACTCCAGAAGAGCCACCGCCCAGGTGAGTCTCTGTGTAAAAGAAGGAACTGAGATTTTGATGGTTTCTGACTAGACCACTTCTGATCATTTTTAAGTGACACTTTTTAGATCTGGATAAATTTAGAGTTTATAATGTAATTTAGGAAATGAATAAATTTTCTCAGTGTGATGAGTATGTTTTGGATGGGGGCCTATTTTTTAAGAAGTGTGTAAAAATTAATCAAATATATATGGGATAAAAGAGGGAGGCTAATTTATTAGGGGATAAAGGAGGGAGGCTAAATTACTATTTATCAGTTAATCCTACAGTCCAGATTCCCAGTGGATTAATTGAAGTTACTTTTTCCATTTTTATTCATGCAAAATCTTTTAAACGAGAAACTTGGGGAACTTTAAAGTGCCATTACTTACTTTGTTTTAATTGCAGCCAATCCCTGAGAGCACTGTTCCAAAGAGCCTTTCTGATGACTTAAAAATGCCCACGGTAATTTTTATGTTCCTCAATTCAAAATAGCCACTTAATTGTAATTTTAATAGAAACTCCAGAAAAAGGGGTCAGAGTTCATCCTGAGATAATTACCTGGCTGTGCTCTCCACTGGGATAAATGTGTCTGAAAATAATAGGGGGAAACACAATGCATCGAGGATTAAAACCTTCTAAACAGGCGTGTTTAACAGATTCCATGAGCAGTTAAAAATAATCTGTACTCCCAGTCCAGCGACCGTTTGCCAGGGAGAACCAAAGTTGAGAAATTTCTGTGAGAAGCATGACTCAGAGGGAAAATGTAGAGTCCGGCAGAGAAGGAAATGGTCTGACATCATTCCCAATTGGTCCTTCCTCCGATCACGTGTTCCGGGCATCTTTAAAAGGACGTTCCCGGGACTCAGACAGACACAGCACCGTCCCGAGGGCAGCAGCTTCTTCCCACCTGGCAGAGAGTCCTGGACAGCTCGCAAAATGTGTGACGCCTTTGTAGGTACCTGGAAAATGGTCTCCAGTGAGAACTTCGATGATTACATGAAAGAAGTGGGTAAGCAAGACGTGGCGGCGGGCTGGATGCATACCCTGTTCTCTGGGCAGTAGGGGCTGTGGCTGTTCCACTCTGGAAGCACGGGCCGGATATGGAATGCTGCTTTTGCATCGAGGCTGCAAAAATAGCAAGTGAGACCATTTGTTTGTAGAGACATTGTAGACCAAAGTCACAATGACGGGTGAACCAAGATGAAAAAGGGTCTAAAAGGAATTTTTATGGGCTACAGAACTGAAAAGACTTCATTTGATTGCTCACCTGGGTATCTTTGGCTTACTTGGCTCTTTGCCTGCTTTTCTGTCATTCCTTCTTGCATAGAAAAAGGAGCAATAGCCTGGCTGGGGTGGCTCAATGGTTGATCATCTGCCCATGCACCAGGGGGTTGCCGGTTTGATTCCCAGTCAGGGCACATGCTTGGGTTTGGGCTTGGTCCCCAGTAGGGGGTGTGCAGGAAGCAGCCAATCAGTGATTCCCTCTCATCACTGATGTTTCTAACTCTCCCACTCCCTTCCTCTCTCTGAAATCAATAAAAACATTAAAAAGGAGCAATAACTTGGAAATACAACCATATTTATTTCCTAGCATGCAGTAATGTCCTTTGACAGTGTATTTCTCATCTTCCTGTAATTTTTAAAGTAGACATGTTAGCCAATTACTTTATTGTCTTAATGTCAATCCATTAAAATGTGTGGGGTTTTTGTGGGGGGCAAACTCTTTTTTCTTTTTTATTGAATCTATTGAGGTGACATTGGTTAATAAAATTATATAGGTTTCAGGTGTACAATTCTATATACATCATCTGTATATTCTCTTGTGTGTTCACCACCCCGAGTCAAGTCTCCTTCCATCATTACTTATTCCCCCTTTACCTCTCCTACCTGCTCCCACCCCCCTTTCCCTCCAGTAGTCCCCATACTGTGTCTGTGAGGCTGTGGATTTTTGTTTGTTTGTTTTGCTTAATCCCTTCACCTTTTCCACCCAGCCCCCAGCCCCTTTCCCCTAAAAGTCTTAATTTTAGAGACTGTGTTCCTTAAAGGGCTTAAAAATTTCTACGACTAGCAAGCCCATGGGATGCCATAGAATTACGGCGTCATTTAAAAGGAGACTGTTACACACATAATATCCCTCCTCCTCGATAATGGAGGCTCCTGGGTCTTCAGATTCCGCTAGCGTTGTCAGTGTGCCACGTGAGGGTCCCCAGGCAATGAAGGAGCAGAGCAGGGTTGTAGAGACGCAGGGCTCGGTCCCCAGTAGGGGGTGTGCAGGAGGCAGCCGATCAACGCCTCTCTCACCCTGAGAGCCCCCCACCCACCGCCAGCATGACCAAATCCTACCCAGGGATGAATCAGGAAGGACTTTCACACAGTGTCTTTATTAGGGGTTAGAATTTATTCCCTAAATCTCAGATTTAACCTCCCCTAAGGCACACAGCATTTTTTTTTGCTTGTGTATAACCACTATTTTCCTTGTTTATAGTGAAAGATGGAAATCAGGGACTTCAGCATGAGTGAGACCTAACTTTCCAGAATATCAATTAATTTTGATTCCATAAACTAATAGGTGCTGATATGGAAATGCCAGGTTTTGAGGCTACTTAGCTATTGATTTTTAGAAACATTTCACGCTTTTACTGTTTACATTTAAATCGATAAAATTCTGATGATAAGACAATCAGATGCCTCCTTACATTAGCTGCTCTGGCTGAGGGCTGGGAAGCAGGTGTCGCCTTCGCCAGTCAACAGGGAGGAAGCAGCGCGTGGAGAAGACGCTAGCCGAGGCCGGCCTCTCGGAACCACAGTGGACTGAGCAGCCGCTGTGCTGGCTCCCTCCCTGTATGTGACGTTCTGTTTTGTAACAGAACCGGGACTTGAAGAAGCAGCCTAGCGTGTTCCCACCTGCGGCCACATCTCCAGCAGGGGCTAGATCAGAGCCTCAGCCCCCGCTGTTTCGTTCGATATTTCTCTCCCTGGTCCCCATTTCTAACCTTTGGTGTCTGTAAGTGACCTCTAGTCACAGCAGGAGCTGAGATCGCTGTACACGTGTTTTAGGGAACCCAACACACACGGGGAGACCGTTACTGCTGTGTCTGCTAGGCAGTAAGTTGTCATCCCATTCCCTTAGCAAGAAAAGTAGATTCCTCTTAAGAAAAAAGAGAAATTTGTAACGTAGGTGATTGGCAAGCAAAGCCTTGATTACTAAACTCACTGAAACAGTGACTTCTTGAATGAAGTTTCACAGTCGCTGCAATGCCCTCTTTAACCCTGCCTGGTCGGGTGGGGCCACCTCACCGCTCTCACATGACACGAAGGGAGGGAATGGTTTGCCTTTGGGGGATCCATCCGATCTCCTCTCCTGGTGGAGTGAGGTGAGAGTCTGGGCAGCAAATGCTACGGGATGCTATCTGTGGGGACCCAAAAAGGGGTGGCACTTTTTTAAAAAAATATATATTTATTGATATTTTACAGAGAGGAAGGGAGAGGGATAGAGAGCTAGATACATCGATCAGCTGCCTCCTGCACACCCCCTACTGGAGATGTGCCCACAACCAATGTACATGCCCTTGGCCGGAATCGAACCCGGGACCTTTCAGTCCGCAGGCCGACGCTCTGTCCACTGAGCCAAACCGGTCAGGGCAGGGATGGCGCTTTTTAACTGAGTAGCTCTCTAACGGCCCCAGTCTCCTGGTGAGGACTCTGTCTTTGACTGCACACGAGATCGCTTTTATTTAAGCAAACCAGGCCGCAGTGCCGGGCGTTTCTTGAACTGAGTGAACGCAGAGGCTGGCTGAGGGCTGCGGCGGCCATTACCGCGAGAGCAGTGACTGGAAGACACACACATTCCCGGAGGCGCATCCTGGTTGACAAGGGACAGCGGTCTCCCGGTCTCCCCGGGGCTGCATCTGAACCCAGAGGGAGATTTAAAGGACAAACCCACAGCCAGCTGTGCTTCAGGCGTTTCTCTAAAGATTCGCCTCTTTACTTCTCTGCGGCAGCTGCTTGAACGAGGCGGCCCAGAAACTCGCCGTTTCCTCCATGCACACGTGCCCCCTACACTCATGTGTGTGCACAGCCCCGTAGCCACCCGCAGCTCTTTCTTAAAGATGCAGGAGGACGCCGTAAACCGCTTCTCCTCTCCCCCCGCAGGAGTGGGCTTCGCCACCAGGAAGGTGGCCGGCATGGCCAAGCCCAACATGACCATCAGCGTCAATGGGGATGTGATCACCATTAAGTCAGAAAGTACCTTTAAAAACACGGAGATCTCCTTCAAACTGGGCCAGGAATTTGACGAGGTCACTGCAGACGACAGAAAAGTCAAGGTGAGGAGTGAGGGGTTGGGGCGGGGGAAAGCCTGGTTTCCAAGACCAGGTACTGCCCCCAGCAGCCGAGCGGCCACCCTGAGAGGAAAGACCGCCCCCCACAGGCCGGAGGTCCCTGACCCCCACCCTCTGAACTTTGTTGCCTTCGATATTTAATTGGTGACTTCCACTCCTTCTTATAAACTTGTCCTCATTATTTTAAGAAACAATGAACATATTTTTTGTCATATATGTAGTATTTGAAGTGGATTAAGTAACATAATGTTAGGGAAGTTTACAAAGAGTGTGAAAATTTTTAAAAATTACTTATGATGCTACCATCTCACCGTAGCTTTATGACCTATATTCTTTCACAGCATTTTTGAATGCATGTTTGTATGGCGTTCTGATCATAGTGTATGTTTTTATTTTGACATCCGTTTAATTTCTTGTGGCAATATATTCTCATCATGTAGACTTTCGAATGACCTCAAGGACGCCCCCACACAGGGCGGCGCAGTTGTTATGTGATTTCCCTGCACCATGTAAACTCGCACCTGCTTTCTCTCGCACCGCAGAGCACCATCACCTTGGACGGAGGTGCCCTCGTGCAGGTGCAGAAATGGGATGGAAAGTCAACCACCATCAAGAGGAAGCGAGTGGATGACAAACTCGTGGTGGTGAGTATGTTCTGGCGGCCCGATCCTCCTGCGGGACCATCTCCAGCCACCATTCCGCCCAAACACACGGCTAACGCTGCTGCCTCTGTGGCACAAGCAGCGATTCCGTTGGGATTATGGGGCTCATCCTGTTGCCTTTGTGCCTGCGGCTCAGCCTGGGCATGCTCCCCCCCCGGGCAGCACTGCCTGACCTGGGCACGCCCCACGCTGCAGCACGCACCCTGCTTGTACCCTCACCCCCACCTAGATTGTGAGGCTCCTTAAGGGGGAAACGTCCATCTTCCTGGTCTTAATGGCTCCCTGATTTATCACATCAGGTATATATAGGAACAAATGTCTGTCCTAACCCTGAAGGAGACAATAAGCGAAGAGATTGACCAAGAATGTTTTTGTGTGTCTAGGAGTGTGTCATGAAAGGCGTCACTTCCACCAGAGTTTACGAGCGAGCGTGAGCCGAGGGACAGTGACCTGGACAGAAGTTTGCGTCAAACTCTGTGACATTCTGCTGGATATAGAGTCCAAACGTATATTGTTGTTGTCCACTAATTAGCAAGCAACTAACTCCCCCGCACCCCCCAATCAGAATTTACTCAATGTGGTTGCATTGGTTAAATAAAACATTTTAGAGTTAGAAGGTGATGTCATGATTCCTTCATTGTGCCAGAGAATTCTTCTAACTCAGAGCAAGAAATAGAAAATTGTACCATTGCTTCGTTTCTGGTGTAAGCAATATGGTTTTTCACAATAATCCAAGGTAAGACATATAATATTCATGAATTTTCCATGTCTTGGTAGAAATTGATAAACATGCTATTATGAAATGTGAGGTTCTTCTATAGTGTGTCTTCAGGCAAGTAGCTCTCACAGAGACCGAAGGCAGTTTAGAAACTGCAGTAGCTGCCCCTTCTCCACGGGATACGTTCCAAGACCCCCCGTGGCTGCCTGAAACCACAGAGTACCAAGCCCCACAAATGCTGTGATTTATCTATACACCTGTAACTATGGTAAAGTTTAATTTATAAGTTAGGCACAGTAAGATACTAACACAAGTAATAATAAATATGGTAGAACAATTATAATAATATACTTACCACAAGTTTTGTGACTGTGGCATCACTAAGTAAAATAAGTCTTACTTGAACGCAAGCACCACCATACTGGGAACCTTGATCTGACTTCCAGGATGCTACCCAGTGACTAGCAGGTGGGGAGATGCTGGACAAAGGGATGAGTCACATCCCAGGCGGGACAGAGAAGAACAGGGTGAGTGTCATCGTCCTCAGAACGACATGCAGCTTAAAATTGATGAGTTGCTTATTTCTGGAATTTGCCATTTATATTCTCCTACCTCAGTTGGCCTTGGATAACTGAAACTGGAAAGTGGAACTGGTTCGGGAGGATGACACGCACCCCTAGGAGATTTTGTGGGTTCAGTTCCAGACCACCTTCAAGATAAAGCGAGTCACATGGAATTTTGGGTTTCCCAGGGCAAGTAAAAGTTATGTTTCCACTATGAAGTGTGCAATGGCATCATGTCTAAAACAATGCACATACCTTAATTAAAAAGTTCTTTAGGGCTAAAAAATGCTGACCAAGATCTGGGCCTTCAGCAAGTCGTCATCTTATTGCTGGTGCAGGGACTTGTCCTAGTAACATCAGAGATAACTGATCACAGGTCTTAAGAAATCCTATATAATAAAAGCCTAATATGCAAATCAACTGAAGGGCAGAATGACTGGTCACTATGACGCACACTGACCACCAGGGGGCAGATGCTCAACACAGGAGCTGCCCCCAGCCCACAGGCCCCAGGCCAGCCAAGATGGGTGCCAACGGGGACCCCCCCCAGTTGCCCCGCTGGTCATCCCACAGATCAGCCCTGATCCCCAGGCAGGCCTAGGGACCCTACCTGTGTAAGAATTTCGTGCACCAGGCCTCTAGTACAGCAGTTCTCAACCTGTGGGTTGTGGCCCCTTTGGGGGTTGAACGACGCTTTCACAGGGGTTGCCTAAGACCATCAGAAAACACATATATAATTACATATTGTTTTTGTGATTAATCACTATGCTTTAATTATGTTCAATTTGTAACAATGAAATTGGGGGTCACCACAACATGAGGAACTGTATTAAAGGGTCGTGGCATTAGGAGGGTTGAGAACCACTGCTCTAGAGAATAATAATAATGAAGTTTGAATAATAAAATAATAATAATAATAAAAGTTTGAAATATTGTGAGAATTGCCAAAGTGTGACCCAGAGACATGGCATGAGCAAATGCTGTTGGAAAAATGGTGTTGATAGACTTGGCCAACACAAGGTTACCACAAACTTTCCATTCATAAAAAAACACAGTATCTGTGAAGTGCAACACAACCAGGAAAGTCTGGTTCATAGCCTGCTGGCCCGGGTGCGGTCACTCACACTGCCTGTCCTGGAGCAAAGAAAGAGAGAAGTAGAGTCACAATGCAGATCATGGGAAAGGTTCTAGGCTACCATTTTTAACCCGAAAAGTTGTTGGTAAACCAAGCTATCTCTGGGGTCTCTCAAGAATGAGTGTCTGGGTTGAGGCCACAGACTCTGCATGATCCTGAGATGCTGAGTGAGGCGGAGGGAGGCTGTGATGCCCTCTCCTGGTCAAAGACCATAATGAAGGGCCCTTTACACAGGTGGGCCCTTTACACAGGCAGGCCCGGCGAGAGCAAATAATCCCACAATATTCGTTCTGGAAACGAGGCGACAGCCTGTAATGGATAATGATGCCAATGTCCTCACAGTGGTTTCCAGGCTCCAACTGTGGAACTTTTTATTCAAATAAAATATTAAATATGTTCTGGAATTTTTTGTTCAAATAAAATCTGCATAGAATTCCAACATATAACACAGGCAAAAATGCTCATGAGGCTTTTCAGGCAGGGGTGTGCGAGTTACTTCTCTGCCCTGTGGGAGCTTTGAGGCGCCTCTCCCGACCACTGGAGGACCATGCACGTAGAATGAAGTTTCCAAACCATATACTTACATTTCATAGTAAGCCAGCATCTGCCAAAATGCATGCTGTAGTTGATATAATCGTGTTTATGATACTTCCTTTAAAAACATGCTCATTATTTTCTGAACACCTATCTTATATAGAACACCAGCATATGAGGAGGCCAGGAGATCAGCTGCTGGTCAGAAGAATTTAGCTAAAATGCAGCAGCAGTCCAAGGGTCTGTGGACAGATGAATGGATAAGCACAATGTGGTCTATTCATTCAAGTCACTCAGGCAGGCCCAGCGAGAGCAGTGCATTCAAACCTCATCCCTGGTCACTGTTGGGGAGAAACTCAGTGAAAAAGAAGTAAACGCTCTGATGGTCTTTGTTCACTCACCAAGCACTTGCTGAGCACCTGCAATATGCCAGGCACCGTCCTAGGGATGCAGAGGCGACTAAGAAATAGCTTCTTTGCTTGATGCACTCATAAAGTGGCTCAGGGGCCGCGAACGTTAACTCGTTGCAATACTATGCGAAAGGGTAGCTGTGTCACATAAAAGGGATCCGCCAGCTCTGAGCCAGTGTCGCAGGGATGCTGGGTCTGGAGAGACGGTGGTGCCGAGAGGCTGTGTGCACGGCCACTGCCCAGGCTGCACGTAACGGTTGCTTTGAGTCCAAATTCATGATTCCTGGGAAGCGATTTACAAAGGCATACCGATGACGAAGGCTTGAGGTGCAAGTCACAAAAACTCCAACACAAAACTCGTGAAAGACTAATGGAACTTATTAGTCAGATGGCCAGAATTTCAGAAATGCAGTGGCCCGCTCCTCCCGCTTTGCTCCCTGCCGTCCTGCCTCACGTTCCCTTGGAGTCGGTGACATAAGACCATCCCTCGGGCTCTCTCAGGGGTAAGGTCATCCTCTAGAAGCCAGAATCTGATTTTCCCAGTGGTCTCAAGGGCCTTACGAGTTCTACAAGGGGCTACCATATTGATTGCTGGATCCATCCATGGCAAGGGGATTGGAGAAAGGGTGGCTCCATTAACCGGAGACCTTGTCCCACTAGCCCACTGGCAAACAGGAGTGGCCATGTAGGTCTGCTGTCTTCCGGAGAGATGCGAGCACATTTTGACCGGTTAGACAAGGTCTTCTCATTGGTCCTCACCTCTGAGGGCTGTGTTAACTGGGAAGGCACTTAGTCTTGAGCCCATGTCCTAGTTCCCTGAAATTGACGGTAGGGTTTTGCTTCCCATTTTGCCCTCCATATACTTCAGTAACCATTCCACCTATGAATACATTGCATTATAAATTTCCTCTTTATATGTGTTCATCAAAAGACATTCTTTAGCCTACTTACGTTATAAACTTGTGGTGCCAAAATACCAACCTTTAAAAATTTTTTTTTTCCACAAAGACATGGTTTGAATAACTATTTCTTTGAAGAATATTTAACAAGGCTGATAACAGTATGCAAAAATAGAGACACACTCATAGATAGAGAGCAGGCTGACAACTGTTGGTGGGGCTGAGGGTGCCAGGTGGGAGAGCGGAGAGATTTAGGAAAAAAAAGGAGAAAAACTCCTAGACAGGGAGGACAGTATGGTGATTGCCCCAGGAGGTGAGATGAGGGCAGGTGGAGGAAGGTAAAGGGAGATAAATGGTCACGGACTGAGACTTGACTTGGGGTGGTGAACACACAATACAGTGCAGAGATGATGCATTATAGAATTGTGCCCCTGAAACCTGTATAATTATATCAAGCAGTGTCACCCCAATAAATTCAATAAAAGGAAAAAAAAATTTAAATAATATGAATGTTATTCTAGTTTTCCAGCCATCTTCAAAACAACTGGTGCTTGGAGCTGAGACATAAATCTACAGCCTTGGAATATAGCCCTTGTTTTATATATATACACATACATATATATTAGAGTCCCGGTGCACAAAAATCTGTGCACTCGGGGGGGGGTGGTCCCTCAGCCCGGCCTATGCCCTCTTGCAGTCTGGGACCCCTCAGAGGATGTCCACCTGCTGGCTTAGGCCCACTCCTTGGGGGATTGGGCCCAAGCTGGCAGTCAGACATCCCTCTGGCAGCCCAGCAGCCCTTGGGGGATGTCCACTTACCAGCAGGGAGCAGACCTAAGCTGCAGTCGGATGTCCTTAGTGCTGATGAGGAGGTGAGAGAGGCTCCCACTTGGTCAGTGTGTGGCATAGTGACCAGTCATTCCCAGTTGTTCTGCTGTTAGGGTCAATTTGCATATTACCCTTTTATTATATAGGATAGAGGCCTGAGCTGGTTTGCCCTGAAGGGTGTCCCGGATCAGGGTGCGGGTCCCGCTGGGGTGTTTGGCTAGCCTGGGTGAAGGGCTGATGGGTGTTTGCAGGCTGGTCACACCCCCTTCAAGGTGAGGGTCCCCCCTGGGGGGCTTGGCCAGTCTGGGTGAGGAGCAGAGGGCCATTTTCAGGCTGGCCAAGCCCCCCTGTGATGGAAGCTCCCAGCCTCTCCTTTTTTTCTTATTCTGGGATTTATTTACCTTCTATAATTGAAACTTTGTAGCCTTGAGTGGAGCTCAGAGTCAGCTGCAGCAGGTGGGAAGCTTGGCTTCCTCCATCACTCGGGCAAGCAAGCCTCCTAACTGCTCTGTGGCTGCTGGCCGCCATCTTGGTTGGGTTGATTTGCATATAGTCGCTCTGATTGGCTGGTGGGTGTGGCTTAAGGCATAGCAAAGGTACGGTCAATTCTTTTATTAGTGTAGGTACCCACAAGGTCCACTTCCATTATTTGGGTTGCAGAAGATGCTTTCAGACACACTGCATAAAGATTTAAATCACCTGCTCCTTTGTCTTCAGAATGCATGTATCCAAATACTGTATTTCTCTGGAAAACTTTCCCTCACAATTTCAAGTGGTATATTTTAACACCGAGCTTACTTTGTAAGCCTAAATAAATGAATTTTCCAAACATTAGCTCTACCTCCCTTTCTGAGCTTAAATCACAGAACACTAATCAGTGATAATTGTTACTTTTCCTTCCAGTCCACAATTACTCTGGATGAAGAACAATGATAATATTAATAATAGCCCACACCTCACTCCAAGCAAGTGTAGATATTTCAGTTACATTAACTACTATCGGTTCATCAACCCTCAAAGAAGGGAGCGGCAGATATCATTTTAATGAAGAGAGTTCTCAGGCAGTGTGAAAACAAAAAACACCTCAGGTGCAGCCAAGCAAGGATGTCCTTGTATCAGGTGGGAAAACACCTCAGCCAGGTGTTCCTTAGACAGCGCCAGGAGATTCCTTCCGAGTTGACTAGGCACGCATTCAAAAGGCTGATCTCTATTGAAAATTGTTTCCAGTTCTCAAGCTATATATATATATCGCTTGGCCCTGGCGTATAAATCTCTCTGCTAGAAGCTATAATTGTTGACCCAAATTCAACTCACATGTTAATTTTCTGCACTTTAATTTGGAGGTAGATAAAATGAGTCTGCGCCAGTGCCCAGACTCTCTGGTCTTGCTGCTGCCCATTGGCCACTTCAGAAGTCACATGACGAAGGTGCCATGTAAATGAAGATGTGGGGAGCACTGGATTGCCCATGTTTCTTGGCTTCCGGTTGTGGGTGCCTCTTCTCAGCAAGCTCTCCATCATGGTCGAGCCCTTCTTGGGAACTTGGAAACTGGAATCCAGTGAGAACTTCGAGGAATACTTGGAACAACTGGGTGAGGAATACCAGGGCGAGGTTTGGAAACTGGCCATGCTCTTGTGATGGGGCTGGGATTATACTTCATGCGTGTTCTTATCATTCTCGCTTTCGTTTGTGGTCCTAAGGTATGTTCACATGAGATTAACCAAGTTTATGTAGCTACTTTTGCTTTTTCTATTATTAGTAATAATTGTCTCTTTTGGGATTACAAGACTCACATATATTTCCTTCTAGTCATCATCCATACATTTAAGTCCATATATTCTTTATGAAAATATTTCAAAATATTTTGGAAATAACCCCTTGATAAAGTTTCTCTTTAGCTTGATCATTTCATCAAGTAGCTTTTCTCAGCTTCAAATGTATGGACACTAATAACTATTTATAATTAAATTTATCAACTAAATTTGTTTCAAGGTTTGCTTTAAGTTATAAATTCAAAAGAGCAATAACAACGAAGTTTTCACTTGGTTAATTTTTAGATTTCTGATACCTGTGGAAGATATTTTCAAAATATTATTTTGAAGAATTTCAAATTTTCTATTGGGAAAATGGAACATTTTTTCTCATTAAATGTCTCACCATTGGCTACTTCTCAGAAGTGTAAACTCTACCCACTGTTGCACTCTTATACATGTTGCATAAACATCTATAAAGTGGCTTGGGTCTGTAGCAACTAAACTATTCTTTACTAATGCTAGAAGAACAGTAATTATTTACTATCTAATTTAGTAATTTTAAATAATTAAGAGAAACCTCCCTTGCAATAACAAACTGTATATAAAAATCAAGAACTTTTTAACCTAATTTTTAAAAGTTGGCTGAAATAATCAATGCATCGTAAGAAGTCAACGTGTTCATAATGTAGTCTTTGTTTCTCTTGCATAATCAGTATTAACTTCTCAGGGACTAATAAGAAACTTGCTTCCCTATCTCTTCGTGGATTCATAGACTCATCTGCTTTGTGTTTACATTTGGGGGCATTTAAGAAACTGGGGGCTTCTGGCAAGAGTAGCATTCGTGCTGACTGGGAGCTGGGCTTACAGAGGCAAGAGCGCGTACAGCCGAGCACCTACTATGTGCCACTTAGCATCCAAGCCCTCCCACTCACCTCCCACACACCGGGAGGTAAGGCCCATCGCTGTGCGCATTTGACTACTGAGACAATGAGCCCGGGCTGCGTGCTGGAGCCCGGCTTTAACCATCACCCTGCCCTCCTCTGACCAGGGCCGGCACTGCTCCCGGCAGTCCGACCAGTCCTGTCCTCCCACAGTCTGAATGTGAATGAGTTTGATATCGACACTGGGTGTGGTGTCAGCTCTTTGCCACCTCCTGCAGGGTCATGTATGATGATGGACAGTCCCAACCTGAACAGCAGGGCCAGCTTCTCAGCCAATTGGTCTGGGTTGCCACCTCCTCTTCCCTCGGCCAGATGGGACTGAACCTGCTCTGAGACAGGATCTCGGACTTTAGGTCCTGTTCTTTTAGCACAGTGTAGGTGCTTTGAAAGTTGTATCTATAATAACAGAAGTGCATTATGCTAATTAGACCAGACGTCCTTCCAGACGACCTTCCGGATGAAGCTGCAGGGGCCGGGGCCGCAGCCATGGTGGGGGCCGAGCCCCTTGCATGAAATTCATGCATCAGGCCCCCCCCATGAACCATGACCATGTGGGCCAGACCTGGGCCTCAGCCTCCCCAGACGGGGCTTGCATTTATTAGTAATGCATTTATTACTAATATAAGAAATGTTAAAATTCATTTTCAGTTCTCTAGCAGCTCTCACCCTCCTCTTGCCCACACAACTCCTGACCCATGTCCTCAGGGCCAGTTCGAGACTGAATCTGCTCACTGCCGTTTTCACAGAAAACAACCAGCGGCAGCGACACAGGGACGGAGGTGGGGAGAGGGTGCAGGACTGTCCGGGTGGAGACCGCAGAATTCCACGGAAGACCCATGGCCTCAGGGACCTGGTGTAAGGAACATGGCTGTGGAGGAAGAGGGTGGGCCCACCAGAGGGCTTAGTACACCTCATGGGCCAGGGTCAGACCCAGAAAAAGTGGCACCAGAGAATGGGGGCCAGGGAGGCAGTCTCGCGGGAAGTTGCCAGTGCTCCCTTGTTGGGGTGGGGAGAGCCGAGAGGCACCAAGAGCCTCACTGGTTTTGGAGGCAGCACTGTAGTGGGGGAGCCGCAGACATGCCCGGCCCGATGCCCATCCCCCAGCGCAGCGATCACAGGCCGCAGCGGTGGGGGCCGTGCTACTGATGGCGAAACGGCAGGATCCAAGAGCAGGGAGTCAGGAAGGGACACTGCCCCGTCATCCAAACTTGACCCCAGGCCAGACAACCTGGGAGTTCCTCAGGGCACCTGCCAACATGGGCAGAGCAGGGGAGGGCTCTCACATGGAGGGACTCAGACAAGCAGCCAGAGGGGTGGGTGAAACTGCTCCAGGCTCAGGATTGAGGGCAGCACCGGGGCTGCTGGACAGACGCCCGAGACAGCACCCAGTGACCGCACCCAGTCCTCCTGCTCGGCAGTCAGTGGCGAGGGGAGAGGACCCAGGAGGCAGCTGAGGGAGCAGAGATGGGGCTGAAGGCGAGGCTCTGGAGGCCGGATCAGCAGAAGGAGTGCCCACCTCACCCGGTGATGAAACACCTCTGGAGCCCAAATGGGGGAGGTGGGGGGCGGGGTGGGTGCTGTGGACTGAGGGCGGTGGGTGGAACGGCCTCACAGCAGCGGTCCCAGGCCACCGGGAAATGCATGGCCGCTAGGTCCCCAGGGCTGCCTCCAGGTGGCGGGAAGGCACAGTGTCACAGAGGAGGAACGCTGCCGCCCAGGTGGCAGAGGCACAGAGGTCCTCACACCGACAGGGGCCTTTTTGGGCAAAGTGTCGGCAGACTGGGCGGTTAGGTTTGTCTTCATGACCCGGGTTCATCAAGAAGACAAGCGGCCAGCTTCTGAGCCTCGAGGACGTCTCTGTTCTCTGCGAAAGCCTCCCCTGGAGGTCTCCCTGGGTCAGGCCCGGGACAGGGAGGGTCAGCACTGACCCCCCCCAACCACGACCATGTGGGCCGGACCTGGGCCTCCGCCTCCCCAGACGGGGCCTCTGCCGGGGAGGAGGGGGAGACCGGCCATAGCGGAATCCTCAGTCCCCTTGGCCCGGGCACCCCTCGAAGAGAGTGCGCCCTTTTGTGTTGGCTCCTTTCGCTCAGCATCACGTGTGAGATCCGCCCAGTGGCCGGGAGCAGGAGTCGCTCGTTTTCAGTGCAGTGTCGTCTCCCATCGCACGCACACAGCCTAGTCGTCCATTCTACTGATGGTGGGGGCGGAGGGTGTCCCAGTTTGGGGCTGACCCAGGCTCTCCATTGGCCATGGGGGTGGGCCCAGAAAGCTGGGTGGTCCCGCAGGCCACCCGTCACCTTTGTCCCTGGCCTCCTCCTGCTGGGGCACCGGGGGCCGAGTCTGCTTCTCTAAAGTCCTTGAACAATTAGAAAACCTGTGTTTAAGTTTCGCTCGGCTACTCACCAGACACGTCACCTAGCATGAGCCTCCCGACCTCTCGGGGACACCGTGTCCTCCTCTCTGAAATGAGGGTCACAACACCCCACCCCGCATCTGATCCCCTCAGAGTCCCCGTCAAGTACTCGTTTGAGAAGAAGCACAGGCTCAGAAAGTGAAGCTGGCTCTGCAAAAGGACCGGGTATTCCCAGACGGGCCCCCAGGAGGGCGGGCCTGGCCCCACTCTCGGCCGAGAGAGAACGGGAGAAACGGGAGAAACGGGAGAAATGAGAGAAATGGGAGAAATGGGAGAAATCACCGCCCAGCTCCCACAACTTCGGCGGGAGCCCGCGCTCTCTTTACTAGTACGTTGCTGCCAAGGTGACTGTTGGCACTGCCCCCTGACCGGCTTAGGAAGGGCTGCTGCTGTGTCTGCCTGCAGGCGTGCCCGGCACCATCCGGCACCTGGCCGCCCTGGAGAAGCCCAGGATCTGCATCAGCACCCACGGGGACAAGGTGAGCCTCCGGACAGAGACCTCCTTCAAGAACTTCGAGATCTCCTTCAAGCTGGGGGAAGAGTTTGACGAAACCACAGCGGACGGCCGGAAAGTGAAGGTAAGAACCAAATCGTCCTGGTCTTTCCAATCAGGAAAAACCTAGAACAATGGTTCTCAACCTTGATGAGGCCCAGAAATCAGGATTTTAAAAAGATTCCCAGGTGATTCTAATGCGCAGCCAAGGTTGAAAACCACTGACCTAGAAGGTGGTTGGGCGAGGTACATTCATATCTAATCTGATTGATGACCTGGTGGTGCCCATTAATGTTGCACATCTCCAAAGTCAATCTTTTTTTAAAAATTATATTTTTAATCAGAGAGCAGGGGAGAAGGAGAGAGAGATAGAAACATCAATGATGAGAGAGAATCATTGATTGGCTGCCTCCTGCACACCCCCACTGGGGATTGAGCCCACAACCTGGGCATGTGCCCTTGACCGGAATCAAACCTGGGACCTTTCAGCCCAGATGCTCTATCCCAGGGGTCCTCAAACTACGGCCCGCGGGCCACATGCGGCCCGCTGAAAACATTTATCCGGCCCGCCGGGTGTTTTTGCCACCGCTGCCTGTCCTGCTTAGCAGCTGACTTGTCCTGGGCCCGCAGTGTGCATGTGTGGAATGTCTGAGGGACAGTGAACTGGCCCCCTGTTTAAAAAGTTTGAGGACCCCTGCTATCCACTTAGCCAAACCAGCTAGGGCCAAAGTCAATCTTTTTGCAAATTATTCTGATGGTTGACAGGGCCAAAACTAACCTGTTTTCTTTTTTTCTGATCTCTCTTTGCTGTCGGCGGTGGAGGTGGGGTTAGAGAGCAACCAAAGGATGTGTATGCATGCAGATTAGCACAACCAATGGACACAGACACTGGGGCTGTGGGGGCTTGCCCGGGGTGGGAATGGCTGGGGCGGGGGGCATCAATCAGGGAAAAAGGAGACACATGTAAAACTTTAGACCCCCCCCCCCAAAAAAAAGCATATAGCCCTGGCCACTGTGCCCAGTGGGTAAAGCGTCAGCCTGAGCAACGAAGGGTCTCAGGTTTGATTTCCAGTCAAGGGCATGTACCTTGGTCCATCCCAGGCCTTGGTCTGGGTGCGTGCGAGAGGCAACTAACCCATGTGTCTCTCTCACATGGATGGCTCTCTCTCTCTCTCTTTCTCCCTCCCTCCCTCCTCTCCCTTCCACTCTCTTAAAACATATCCTCAGGTGAGAATTAACAAAAAAATAAAAATAAAAATTTTAAAGGCATGTAGAGGAAAACAATTCTCCACAAACCATTTGGGTACCTCCTGTCTGGTGGAGGAGGAAACTAATCGAATAATTTCTGAGATTTCTCTAGTTGGTGGTATTAAATTATAACAAGAACTGAGGTGAGGATTTGGTAGGAAAAAATTTCAAAATAAATTAAAGTGTCATCTTGGGTGGTTAGAGGGTAGGGAATTGCTGTTTCTAACTGATTCCTTTATGCATTCATAGAGCATCATACGGTTAGACGGCGACTCGTTGGTCCATGTCCAAAAATGGCTTGGCAAGGAGACAACGGTCAAAAGACAAATCGTAGATGGGAAAATGGTGGCGGTGAGTTTCCGCTTCAGAGGCTCCAACTTGAAGCAGGCCCCCGAGGGGCTCAGGTTCTCGATCGGCCCCCGACTCTCGGGACTGGGGAGTAGGGCCACAGGGCTTAACGAGTCAGCTACCAACCCAACAGACTCCTCTTTGCTTTCAGAAACACACCATGAATAATGTTGTCAGCAGGCGAGTCTTCAGAAGGGAATGAAGAAAGCCGCCGCATCTGTGAAAACCCACTCACCAAGGAAACACGGGGGATGAAGATCTGCCTCAGGGCCAGTGATTTTAAAAATTGCTTAGTAGAAAAATGCTCAATAAAGCACCAGATTAGGTGCAGTTTCAGGGCTGAGTCATACTGAGTTTCGGACAATCTGATAAACCGGTGGGGCAGGAAGCTCCTGGCCTGTGGTGCGAGTGAAGGAGCACCAGCGCCCTCTTTGTCCTCTGCCACCTGCCCCCCAGGGCCTGCATGACCGACCCTTAACGTTCTGTCAAGCAGTGCTTTGTGGAGAGTCACATGGCTTCAAAGGGGGGAACATTATCATCATTGGAACCTGCCTTGGGCAGCACAAGTGCTGAGAACTAACATCGCTGGCTTTTTATTTTTGCAGAAGGTTGGACCTGCTTAAAGTAGTTAGGATGGACGTATGGATGGATGGAGGGAGGGATGGATGGATGGAGGGAGGGAGGAATGGAGGGAGGGAGGGATGGATGGATGGACAAGTGAATAGGTAGATAACAAAATAGAACCTGGACATTAGACACTGTGTTTGAATTCAGCCTTTTTCATCTCGTGGCACACATAAACTAATTGCTAAAATTCTACAGCACACTGATCATATTTTTTGCTGATCTGACAAAAAATAGGTATAATTTTGATTTATTCACACTGAAAGGCTATTGTTGTATTGGCTGTTGTCATTTTTTTTTTAAATTTGACAAGCTAAGGGAAAAGAGGTCAGTGCCCCTGACTAAATAGGTATTGCCTGTTTAAAAATTCCTGTGGCACATCGGTTGAAAATTGCTGTTATAGAAGAACATTTAAAAACAATTATTGTCTTATTTACCCATAACCCATTTAAAATAACCAGGCTGGTGCATCTGCTGCCACAGTTTACAATGTGGTATTCACAGAAAGACATGTCATTACAAGCCAGCCCTGAATTTCTAAATGATCAGTAAGAACATAATTATTGAGCCCTAGCTGGTTTGGCTCAGTGGATAGAGTGTCGGCCTGTGGTCAGAGGGTTCACGGGTTCATTTCCAGTGAAGGGCACATGCCTGGTTGTGGGCTCCATCCCCAGTGGGGGGCATGTAGGAGGCAGCCAATCAATGATTCTCTCTCATCATTGATGTTTCTCTCTCTCTCTCCTTTCCTCTCTGAAATCAATAAAAATCCTATCTAATAAAAGAGAAACATGGTAATTAGCCATCCCTCCGCTACCCTTCCCAGTGGCTAATCAGGGTGATATGCAAATTAACTGCCAGCCAAGATGGCGGCTGGCAGCCAGGCAGCTTGAAGCAAACATGAGGCTTGCTCTCTTCAGTGACAGAGGACTCCAATGTCCCCCGCCTGCTGCTGCCGGCCTCTGAGCTTGCAGTTTGTAACATTGTTACAAATATAGAAGCTAAACAAAACCCAAGAAACCTGCTTTCAGCCAGTTGGGATCTCAGAGCTGGAGTTGAAAACGTGTTTTGATTATAGAACCCAAACAAACCAGATACCTGCTTTCAGCAGCCGAGGCCTCAGAGCTGGAGCCAAGCCTCAGAGCTAAAGCTGGCCCAGAAGAAAAAGAAGAAAAAAGGAGTGGTTGGGAGCTCAAGTCCCCTGCCAGCCTGAAAACAGCCCTCAGACCCTCACACAGACTGGCCAGGCACCCCAGTGGCAACCCCCACCCTGAAGGGGGTGTGACTAGCTGCAAACAGCCATCAGCCCCTCACCCACGCTGGCCAGGCACCTAAGCGGGACCCCCCCACCCTGATCCAGGACACCCTTCAGGGCAAAACAGCCGGCCCCCACCCATGTACCAGGCCTCTATCCTATATAGTAAAAGGGTAATATGCCTCTCAGCACTGGGATCAGCGGAGCTGTGAGGCCTCCTGGCACCAGGATCAGCGTGACAGGGGGCAACGCCCAACCCCCCTGATTGCCCTGCGGCTCTGTGTATGACAGGGGGGGGGGCCACAACCTCCCTATCGGCCCTGCTCTGTTCGTGACAGGGGAAGGTGCCCCAACCCCCTGATCAGCCCTGCTCTGTGACTGATAGGGGGCAGCTCCCCAACCCCCTGATCGCCCTGCGGCTCTGTGTGTGACAGTGGTGGCCCCCCAACCCCCTGATCGGCCCTGCTCTGTGGGTGATAGAGGGCAGCGCCCCAACCTCCCCCCCCCCTCACGGGCCCTGCTCTGTGTGTGATGGGGTAGAGCCATAACCTCCCCATCGACCCTGCCCTGAGTGTGACAGGGTGAGGCACCCCAACCCCCTGATCCGCCCTGCTCTGTGTGTGACAGGGGGCGGTGCCCCAACCCCCCCAATCGGCCCTACCCTGAGCGTGACTGACGGTGGCATTGCAAACTCCTGCTCTGCCCTGCTCTGTGCATGACAGGGGGGGGCGCCCCAACTCCCCAATCAGCCCTTCTCTGAGCCTGACCAGGGGCTGCACCTAGGGATTGGGCCTGCCCTCTGCCACCCAGGAGCAGGCCTAAGCCAGTAGGTCGTTATCTCCCGAGGGGTCCCAGACTGCTAGAGGGCACAGGCTAGGCTGAGGGACCTCCCCCTCCCCCTCGAGTGCACAAATTTTTGTGCACCGGACCTCTAGTATATTAAATAAATAAAATAAAATAATTGTTGGAGCTACACAAAGTCCCAATGGTTTCCCCAAGTACTCATAGGGCTCAGAGCAAACCTATTAATAGAGATAAAATTAATGGGTAAAGCCTAGAAAACTGAGGCTATTTGTAGCAGAGGGCGGAGGAAAGGAAGAGAGAATTATGTAAATGTTGTATGCACCTTAAATTTAAAAATAGATAACGGTTAAAAATGTTTGGAATCATGTCCAATGTGTGCTGAAATGAAAAGTCCATGTCATTTGTCACCTGAACTGGGTGAGAAGTGACGCTGGCCAGGAGCACACTCCGTGATCACACCTGGGCAACAGGTACAGCCTGGAGCCGTCCCCGGCAGACCAGGGTGGTCACTGTGTGAGGAGGGGTTGAAGGGCCACGCATAGGAGGACAGAGCAGGGCTGGGCCAGAGCTGAGCCCCTGACAGGAGAGGAGGGAGGGCTGTCAGATGAACCCTGACGACCTCTGAGCACACAGCCATGCACCTGCAGTGACCGCTTGGTGGAGGCCTCACCCCTGCCGATGTGAGCAGGGACAGCCATCCCACAGGGCTTGTCCCTGCCCTTCCCTAAAGGACTCCGGTGTGTACAGATGTGACCATCTCGCTCCCCAGGACTCACAGGGGCTTTCAACCCCCCAGGTTGTGTCCTGTGCATGACAGGACCAGGGACCGATGCCTGGTAGTCGGAGCACAGGTGCCTTGGCACTGCCTCAGAGCAGGTGGAGGTGTGGTTCACAACCACAGGGAGAATATTTTACTCTAAAAACACTAGCCACTGACTCGTTTAACTCTTCGGCGTCACAGAGGCATCACTAAGAAAAGAAGTATACAGTCCTGAATCTTCAGGACTTATTTCTCTTCTCATAAGTGGGAAGCACAGAGAACAAAGAGACCCGATGAGAAACAAATCCCTGTGCTGGGTGGTTAGCAGGTGGCGCCACGCATAGCGCTCTGAGGAAGCCCTTCGTTCAGTGGGTCCTGACTCAGCCCTGCTGCTGCCCGCGCTCTCGGGAGCTGCACACAGGCACTGGGCTAGACGGGTGGTGGTGGTGGGGGTGTGGTGCGCGGTTCCACCTGCCTTCTGATGTTGCCAGTAGCAGAGGCATCACGAAGCCCTCCGGCCTTTATTTTTATTCTCAATCAAATGTCTGTAAGAAATAAGTTTCTACTGAGACGCCTTAGTCTTCTTAAGGACTTTTTATAAGATCAGCCTCTTGCCCTGGCTGGTGTGGCTCAGTGGACAGAGCATTGGCCTGCGGACTGAAGGTCCTGGGCTTGATTCCAGCCAAGGGCACATGTCTGGGTTGTGGGCTTGGTCCCCAGTAGGGGGTGTGCAGGAGGCAGCCGATCAATGATTTCCTCTCATCATCGATGTTTCTATCTCTCTCTCCCTCTCCCTTCCTCTCTAAGACGAGCCTCTTGGCATATCTGCCTTGCCTTCAAGGTCATTACCTCTCTGTGAGTAAATGATAATGCCACAGTAATCAATAGCATTAGATTTATCATTATCTCTGTACAAGGAAATGATAAAATGTCATTAGTATCAAGTTGTATTGGAAATAACAAAACTATTCATTATAGTGAGTTGAGCAATGAAAAGCCATTATTTATTCATTTTCCAAAGGAAGTGAGTGTAGGTTTTATAAGCCACACAGGAAAATGCATTTTGTTTTCAAAAATTTTTGTTAAACAATAGAGAAGTTAAAAAAAATTGGTTCTGAATAATTTAATAGTAAACTATTCTATTTTAAATACACACTGATGCTTGTAGGAAAACATGATTGATACCAAAATCAATCATAATAAAACCATGATTAATACTATTATTAGAGAACTAGAGGCCCTGTGCACAAAAATTTGTGCACTGGAGGGGGGTCCCTCAGCCCAGCTTGCCCCCTATCACATACTGGGAACCCCCAGGGCATGTTTCCATTGATTTTTAGAGAATGTGGAAGAGAAAGGGAAAGACAGAGAGAAACATCCAAGTGGGAGTAACACTCTGATTGGTTGTGTCCGGCATGAGCTCTGACCTGGACCCAGGTCAGGGAGGAACCTGCAACCTAGGTACATCCGTTAGCCATAATTGAACCAAGACCCAGCAGTGGGCAGGCCAAGGCGTTATCCACTGAGCAAAACCAGCTAGGACAGGATATGACATTTCTTAACCCTCCAGCAGTGGACCTTCCTTTTTTTCTCCAGGAGTGTGGTAAAAAACCCTAGATTACCTATTTGGATTCTTATTACCCAAGTTACTAAGAATATTACCAGTGGCATATAGGGAGCTAAGCCAATGAGCAGTCAGAAAAGGTGTTTCCTCTGTAGTTCACACCAATTGCCGGTTTGGCCCCTGCCCAGGCCTAACTCCTCTGGCCGAGTCATTAGCTCTGGGCAGGGGACCTCCAGCTCCCTGCGATCGCTGGCTCCACTCCTGCTCCCCACCATCGCTGACTTCCCCCCTGGTCCCCACCATCACGGCTCCACCCATGCCCAGGCCTAACGCTTCTGACCGAGGTGTCAGGCCTGGGCAGGGGACCTCTGAGCTCCGATTGCAGGCTCTGATAGCCAATAGCCGCTGGATGCCTACATATGCAAATTAACCATCTTTGTTAGCGGTTAATTTGCATATCATGCTGGTTAGCCAATGGGAGGTTTAGCAAAGGTACGGTCAATTACCCTGTTTGTCTATTATTAGATAGGATAATTCACCGGATTTCTCCTCCCCCTCCTCCTCCTCCTCCTCCTCCTCCTCCTCCTCCTCCTTCTTCTTCTCCTTCTTCTTCTTCTTCTTGGTATCCAATACTATTCAGTAACCCACAAAAGAAATAATTTTTGAACATTTTTAGTGTATTTAATTTTCACACTTTTACACAAACATTCAATAAACACAAATGGACATACTTTTCTTCACTGGCCATAGAAAGACAGCTGACTGACTATTCCAAAATTAATAACCAAAAATTGATGGAAAATTAGGATAAAGTGTCAGGGCATAACCTAATCCCCAAATTATAGGTTCTAAAGGTTTCTTTTTGAACATTGAGGGGGAAATATCGTCTGTCCACTTTGACATTTGGTATCTAGATGCTGTGTGATTTGGGAGGAGGGAGGAAGGGAGGGACCACCTACCCAGCAGCTGGAGACACACAGAGTTCATTGTCACCCAGAGACCCACCAGGTGAAGTGGGGGAATGGACGTGAGTCCGCCTGCCACCGACAGCTGTGTGAGCACGAAATGAGCTGCTTAACCACCGAACTTTTCTCCTTTGCAAAATGGAGAGATCGTCACAGCGCTGTGGGGAGGGTTAAGGACCGCGTGCAATGGACCAGCACAGGAAAGCCCTCATGTTTTTCTTCTTTTTGAAATCCTCACCCGAGGATATGTTTTTTTTTATTGATTATTGATTATTTTTTGAGAGAGAAAGAGAAACATTGATGTACCAGAGAAATATCATCCAGTTGCTTCCCACATGTGCCCTAACCACAGATCAAACCTGCAACCTAGGTTATATGAGCCACCTGATTGCAATGGTTAGGGCACAGCTGTGGCACTGGAGACCTGAGCCCTGGAGGCCAGCAATTACTTGATTAGCAAGTGGACCACAGGGTGCTTCATGGCTGTGACGAGTGCCAACCTGATATTCATATATAGTATCAGCTGCCTCACAGCCAGGATGAAAGCCAATGTGAAAAGCTGCTGGGAAAAGGCGTGGCAGCAACTAGGCATTATTCCCAAGAGCAACACTCCTATTCGAGGTGGTTTGACATTTGCACCCCCTGATCAAAGATGGGGTCTCTGATGACCGTGGGAGCCTGGGGACTTCAGCTCATGACCTTCACTTCTCTTGACTTGAGAATGACTGTCCCTGTCTAGTCCTGGTGACGTCAAGATGGCTTGCCATCAGCCAGGGCCTCTGTGCAAAATATTGGTCTAGAGACCAGGCACCAGGGACCAACGCCCAGTTCAAGTCCTACTTCTCCTTTGTCATGTGTTGGGAACAAGTTACCTACCTGTCATGATCTCTGCTTTGCTCTTTGGAAAAATGGTTGAAATACCAGTACTTCGCTCCTGGAATTGCTGAAGATGTATATATTAGGGTTCCTCGTATAGAAAACCCGTTCTCTTTATATAACTGTGGATTTATTTTAAAGGACTTAAATTCAAAGTTTCTTTATTAACTAAGAGCCTGCCTAATTCAGACTCAAGGTTTTTCTTAGATGACGATCTTTGCTGGGGCCAAGGAACGTGTGGTGGCCCTATTCTTGTCCCCCGTGAATCCAGGCTCTGTCCCTGCTCTAACACACTGGCTGTGTTTGCCGCCTACTCTGCCCCCCTGAGTATGTGAGCTATGCCGAACCTCCCTCACCTATGACCACGTCTTCACTCTGCTTCTGGATTTTCTCTCCCACAGCATAGTGGAGGCGGTCATCACAGTCCTCGAGGACATTTCTCCCTCAGTCTTCTCTTTCAATAAGAATTCTTAATTGTGCAGACTCAGGATAAAGAGTGACCAAGATGCCTGAACACACACACACACACACACACACACACACACACACACGCGCGCGCGCGCGCGCCTTCATTCATTCATGCTCTGATCATTTAGTTCGGTATAGAACTGAATTCATGGAGTCTTTTCCAAAGTATTAAGGACCCAAGCACTTCTTAAAAATGTAAGATCAACCAAAAAATTTTTTGAAAGTTCAAATAGTACTCTCGTTGATCTTTATAAAATTTTTTGGAAATGAAAGGAAACATTATGTGGAGTTTTCTTTTGTCCTAGTGGATGATTTATGAGCCATTCATTGCCTGGGCCTGACTCTGCCTTTCCCCATTGGGTCTCTGTGGGCGTCACGTGCTATGGACGTCTTTGAAAAGCATCTTCTGAGGCTCCAGCCTCTCACTGGAGTCCCCTGAATCTCGCCGGGAACTGGGCTGCGCTCTCCTCCAGCACAATGAGCAGCAGCTTTGTGGGCGCCTGGAAGCTGGTCTCCAGCGAGCACTTCGATGACTACATGAGAGCGCTGGGTAAGGAAGGCTCTTTTGGAGAAAGCTGTGTGACTGTTGCCTTCTGCCTCCTTTTCCAGGAGGGCGGGGAAGTTTGTACAGGCTGAAGTGCAATCCTCTGCTAGGCTTGATCCTCTCTTGTGTCAGATAATTTGTTTGCATTTCCTTTGTGGCAATTTTAATAGATTTTAACTTACATGAGAGCTGCTTAGATGCACGGAACTCCCACAATTTCCAAAGGCAGTTTCGTATCAATAGGGCTTTGGGTTCAGGACCACAGGAAAAAGTCTTTGATGTTTAGTCAACCCATTCCTTGGCTTTCCTGAATACTGGCTTTGTAACAACTAAAGTGCTCATAATACAAGGAGCTGAAGGAACTGAAGTTAAAATGTTGATGTTTGGCTAAACTATAAGCTTTCTTTCTCTACCTCTAGGTCAGTGATGACGAACCTTTTGAGCTCGGCGTGTCAGCATTTTGAAAAACCCTAACTTAACTCTGGTGCCGTGTCACATATAGAAATTTTTTGATATTTGCAACCATAGTAAAACAAAGACTTATATTTTTGATATTTATTTTATATATTTAAATGCCATTTAACAAAGAAAATGAGTTTGCGTGTCACCTCTGACATGCGTGTCATAGGTTCGCCATCACTGCTCTAGTTGTCCATCATTACATAATCATGTAGATAGAGAGTTTGTAAAAAGAAGATGCATTAAACCAGGATGTTTATAGTCTAGGGAAGTTACTGAGATAAAAAGAATTGGGTTGTGGCAGTGAATTCAAACTCAACTACACTAACATTAGACGTTCCTGGAGTTGGAGCAGTGGATGGAGGTGGAAAACCCAGTCATTAGTTACATCAACTTTATTTGACCCTCTTTCTAGAGACTGTTCCACAGATATGAGCCCAATCGATGGGCAGAGTCTTGGGGACACTTCCAGAGCTGTATCAATCCAATAGACAGTGATGCCAAGGACCAGGTTGCCCTGCTTGCCAAAATGTCTGTGGCTTTATATACTTGTTCAGAAAACTAATGAGAAAGGTTCTTTATAGATAAAATGAGTCAATCCTGTCATGTTGCCTAGAAAACTATGAGACCTTATGGGGATCAATCCATACCGTCAGATTAGTTAGATGCATGGGCTTCACTTTACAGTTGAGGAAGAAGCAAAATATGAGCAAGTCTCAATGAAGGACTCCTGATTCTGTCATTTTCCACTTTTAGAGCACCCAGGAATGCCTGGGGGGTGGCAAAATGTAGATCCTCAGGCTTTCCTGCAGAAATTCAGCTAGAAAAACATTGCTCTAAAGCAATATTATAAGATAATATAAGATTAATCAGAATTAGAAAAAAAGAGTAGAGTTCACCATTCTTTATTAGGTCTAACTGGTCACTTCTTATTAGGTGGACACAGGGATGGGCAAAAGTAGGTTTACAGTGTAGTACAAATAAATAATACAATAATTTTAATAAATAATACAAGAAGGTGCCCCCCCCAAATGTATATACACTGTAACAGCTGATAGCTCAATTTTGAAAATGAAATGTATTTTAATAAACACTGCCTTTATAAATATTCAAAGTGTGTATACATTTTTTGAGGGACTATCTATCTATCTATCTATCTTTCTATCTAAGCATAAGCGACCTTCACAACTGAAACAACTGAATTGGCAGGGGAGGCAGTTGGGGGGGATCAGGCAGGCAGGCAGGTAAGCATATAGGAGCCAGTGGTCCCAGATTGTGAGAGAGATGTTCGACTGCCGGCAGTCAGATATCCCCCAAGGGGTCCCGGATTGGAGAGGGTGCAGGCTGGGCTGAGCTCCCCCCTCACCGTGCACTGGAACTCTAATACACACACACACACACACACACACACACACACACACACACACTAGTTTTCCCTTTATATATTTTAATATATTACTCTCATTTGACATTTCCCTTTTCCATGTATTTGTATAATCTTGAATACTAATAATACTTGAATCTAATTTTGTTTTGTTTTTCAAATGCAGAAAAAATTAATGATTTTATTTACTAATGATCATTTGGAATGGTGCAGGTAGGTCTTGAAGGGAAATGGATTGTTTCTCTACCCACTAGATTTAGGGGCCACAACAAAATTTCAGAAATGAAATTCAATCAAGGATGTGGGGGAATTCTTTTCTATATCCATAGTATGTTACTGCGGGAGAAAAGTCATGGGACAGTGTGCATCTGTCATAGCATCATTCAGAAAACCCTCTACAATCTGTGTGCAAGCTAAAGTGTCTGTACTGGTCCAGACAGAACTACAGTGGGTGATGTCCAGCGGAGGTGCGGGTGGAGGTGGGAGTGATTTTCAATGGAGGTGCAGTTGGATGACTCTGGGCTGAACACTTTCACCTTTCAAATTTGCAGATGTCACCTCTGTAACAAAACCCAAAATATCCAAGTCTGTGACATGCATTTCCATTAGGAGATGAAACATGGGAGGAGGCTCTTAGTTGTGGTTGTCACTACCTGCCGTCTGTCCACCTGAGCCCGGAATGTGGGCCCCACAGACTCTCTAGGTGCTCCCTCTGGGTCCGCATTATTCTAATTCTACCTTGCTTTTCAGGCGTGGGGTTAGCCACCAGAAAACTGGGAAATTTGGCCAAACCCAAAGTGATCATCAGTAAGAAAGGGGATACTATAACCATAAGGACTGAAAGCACCTTTAAAAATACAGAGATCTCTTTCAAGCTTGGCCAGGAATTTGAAGAAACCACAGCTGACAACCGGAAAACAAAGGTAAGCTTCAGTGTTTCTCTGCAAAGTCTCCAGCTTGAGAGAGGATAACTCCGCTAGTGTTGAAAGGGTAGACTACTTCCTTCTGTTGGAAATGAATGTGCTTACTAATGCTTCTTCAATCAACCATTTATGTGAACTTGTCTTTGCAGAGAGTCGTAACCTTGGCCAGAGGCTCACTGAATCAAGTGCAGAAATGGGATGGCAAAGAGACCACAATAAAGAGAAAGCTGGTGGATGGGAAAATGGTCGTGGTAAGAGGGTCTTTACTTCTAAATGCAGAAATGATGCCATTGAAATAAAGAAATTGGTTATAATATTTTCAAAAATATTCTTTTTTTTCTTTAGAACGCCAATGGCTAAGAAGGGCTGAGAGTGAGGCAGAGTTAGTGTTTGGGTGATGCTCAAACTATCAAGAGCTCCAGTTTAAGGCTTGAGAATTTAGAACTAAGAAAGCCTACTTGTTACTTTAGATATAACAACACCTAAAAATGATAGTAAAGTTAAAGAGGGTCTGGATCAATCTCACTAGTTGGGACTCACAAAGAGAAAAGCAAGTCTAAGTTCTACAAGCAAAACAAATCCAAAAGCTCAATTAGTGAATATTTGTGGATATCTAAGTGTTTTCAAGAATCCATAGTAGCTTGGACTAAACCACGTCAAGAATTGAAGCTGAGCTCACAGCAGACCTCGTTAGTCGGCAGATGAAAGGGTGACAACGGTTACATGAGGTGACCTCTGATGATTTTTTGAAGTTTTGGGTTCTGTGCTCACTAATTAGCACATACATTAATTGTAAATAGATTCACATGCTGTTTTGAATGTCTCTTCCTTTAGAACAGAGGTTTTTTGATCCCTGACTGCACAATAGACTTACATGGGGAGTAAGTACCAATATGGGGCCCATCACAGATCACACCACTTGGGGAGGAGGAGCCATCCGTATTTTTAAGTGTTCCTCAGACAAGGCAAATGTGCAGGTAATTTTGAAAACCACTGTTTTAGTAGACTTAAAAGCATGCATATAATTTTATTTATCTATTTATTTTTCCATTCAATACTATTTTGTATTACTTTCAGGTGTTCAGCATAGAGGAAGTTGCCATTTTAAAAGAATTCTTCTGCTGTAGCATAGATCAACTTTAAAACTATTTCTCCTGCTTTAGTGGCCATGATTTTAAATTACTGGAGACTGGCATGCTGATATTTTAAACTTTTCTGAGTTTAATCTCGTGGGATGGTTTTTAATTTCTGTTATCACTAAAAATTTGTTGTCCCCTCATTTGGGCTTTAGGTACCCAGTTCATCTCTCTCTTTTTTAAAGGAATGTAAGATGAAAGGCGTGGTCTGCACCAGAATCTATGAGAAGGTCTGAGAAAATCGATGCCTCGTTGACCTGATATTTGCTCAGCTGTTTCCATGGCAGAGTCTGACTACACTGCAGTTTGCTTGTTCTTGCTTTTATCTTAATAGATCAGACAGGATTAATTTACAATCCAGCATTGTTCGAATATGTTCAATATTCGAATTGCTTGCATATCTTTGCTGTCTTAAAGTGTCTAGATTGCCCTGACCTAAATAGTTGATAATGTCATGTAATTAATCGTAAAATTCTAACTTGCATTTTGCATACCTACAATGATAATAAAAGGAAGCAAACATTCTGGTCAGGGGTAGCTCACACAGATGCCTGCCGGGCGGGAGTGCCGAGGGGGAGGAGCAGAAGTGAGGCAACCCAGAGGAGCAGCTCCAGCCAAGACCAGCCGTCTCTACTCGACTCCAGCCAATTTTTTCAAATTGAGGTTAACTTATAGACAGCGAAATGCACATGTCTTCAGGGTAAAGTTTAACCCACTGCACGCACCCATGTCACTCACATCCTGTTCAAGACATCGTGCATTTCCTTAACCCCAGAATGCTTTCCCATGCCCCTTCCCAGGTCATGTCCTGCCCTGTCCCACCTCCAACAAAAGCAAACGGTGGCTTAGTTTCTATCACCAGAGATTCGTTTTGCCTGTTCTCAAACTTCATGTAAATGGATTCATATATTATGTGTTCTTTTGTTTGCCTTTTAAAACTCAGCATGTTTTTGAAATTCTTCCATATTGTTCCTGCAGCAGTAATGGGTTTCTTTTTATTGCGGAGTAGTATCTCATTGCGTGAATGTATCACAGATTCTTTATCTCTTATTCTCTTAAAACAGTTGGGCTATTTCCAATTTGGGGCTATGATGAGCAAAGCTCCTACAAACATTCTCATACAAGGCTGTTTGTAGACACACGAGTTCCTCTCTTTTGGATGAATTACTAGGCATGAAATTCCTGGGTCCAGTTGGTTTTGACAGGCAGGAATGAGAGAACTCCGTGTTCCAATAATGATGAAGCTATTTCCGATGTATTACATGATTGAGCACATGAGAAGATGTATTAACGTTAGGAGACAGAATTTTCCCTCTGGAAGAAGGAACATGCAGCTATGGAATGAGGGGGAAACAATGTGAAACTGCACTGGGATAGATGGAAATTCACGGTTCCTAAGGCATGTATTTGTATGTTTGTGTACAATGTGACATGCGTATCTGCATGTCCTGATATGCGTATGCACATATGTGTTAATGTGTACGTATACAATAGTTCCCCCTTAGCCTTAAGGGATTCGCTCCCAGACCCCCCGTGGATGTCTGAAACCACAGATAGTACCAAGCCCTATACATACTATGTTGTTTCCCTATACATACAGACCTACGATAAAGTTTAATTTGTAAGTTAGGCACAGTAAGATATAAACACCAAGAGCTAACAAGAAAATAGGACAATTATGACAATATACTCTAATAAACGTTATGTGAGTGTGGTCTCTCTCAAATATCTTGTATTGTCTTCACCTTTTCACTTAAAGGAAGCACTTTAAGGCATGTCCGAATTGCCAGCAGCACTACTCTTGCGTTTTGGGGCCAATATGCAGTAAAACAAAGGTTATTTGAACACAAGCCCTGCGATCTGATAACTCTGACGGCAGCTCAGTGACCACTGGGCACGGAGCGTCTACAGTGTGGAGACGCCGACAGGGGAGTCATCTCCCAGGCTGGGCGGCCAGAATGGCGCGAGATTGCATCATGCTACTCAGCACTGCGCGGACTTAAAAGTTATGACTTGTTTATTTCTGAAATTTTTCATTTAATACTTTTGGACTTGATTTACTGCAGGTAACTAGCTGAAACCACAGAAAGCAAAGCCGAGAATGAGGAGGGACTTACCGGACATGTACACACATGCATGTGTTTCCCAACTACTAGTACGTCTGCCAAAGAGCTGAGAAGCAAAGACACCTCCGCAGGAATGAGTACACCCAGCACCCACACCTTGGTGTCTACACCTCATGCCCCACTAAAATGAAGGAGGGTTCCTTGGAAAAAAGGCCAATCCCAATGGCCTCAGCAGTAGGAACCACCTGAGTCTAAAATATCTTGTTATGACAGAAAGTAAGGACGTGTTCAAATAAATAACGAGGTATGTCACCCAAATATCCCAATCAGCTTGAAGGCACTCCCACTGATTGGCCCAAACTGGGATAATTTGAGAAGTAAAATAATAAAGAAAAATCATAAATTACAAACCATTGGGGAAAAATAAGAATCTGTGAATAACACTGGAGGGAGGGAGAGAAAGAGAGAGAGAAAGGAGAAGGAATTGTCTTCCTTACCATAGAGTGCCATGGGCTCACTGGTAAATGTGGAAGAAGAGTGGGAATTGGAAAATCATCATTTTTCAACCACCACAGTAAATAATGGCTCAGTAAGAATGATCAAAGATGTTGAGGCCAGACGGAAATTCTGGTTAGGAGCAGGATATTGGTTTGCTCCTAAAGTATCTCCACACGGATTGCTCATAGTTACACGGGAAAGAATAGCAGCTGCGCAGCGGGAAAACTGGGTGACCTCCTGACCGGGTAGCTCACATGAACCTTGCCAACAAAGGGCGGGTGCAAAACACATGGCTTCCATGTGACACCCTGAGAAGGAAGTGACATCACTTGCGTAGTATTCTGGCCTGGAACCCATGTCTGGGCCTAATCTGAAGAAACAGCAGACAAACTCCAAATGAGGAATGTTCTGTTAAAAAGGGGGAGGGGTGTTGGTTGAATTCTTTAAAAATCACAGGAGACAAAGAGAGGCTCTGGGGAAATGTCCCACTGGATGTGAACTAAACGTACCTGGCAGCTCCATGCAGTCAGTGCCTCGTGCTGCACCTGTGCAGATAAAACAATACTCCAAGGGGCAATATTAGAGGAACTGGCAAGTTGGAATAAAGATGGCAACTTAGACTAGAAGTTTACTGTGACTACACAACACAATGTCCCTATTCTTGGGAAAATACATTGAAGTAGGTTGGGGTCATGGTCCATAATGTATGCAATTTACTAAAAAATTTCATAAAAAACATTGTGTGCATGTACATCCATTACATACACACCTCCAGAAAGAGAGCAATTGATAGAGCAAATCTAACAATACATGGATATAAGCACAAGCGATTTTTTTTTTTGCCCCAGTCTGATTCTTGAAACTTCTGCAAGTTTAAAATGATTCCCAAGCAAAATTAAAAAAAATAAAAGACCTTCTCTGCCTCTGGAAGTGTCATAACCGAGGTATGCTTTATTTTTTTAAATTTTTTGTCTCCAGCCAAATAAACCCATAAAAAGGAACTTTTCAAAACCAGTGCTATTTCTGGTGTTTTTGGTAATATGGCTTGCTATCAAATGTATTCCTCAGTAAATACAATTGCACTTTTATACAAAAGTCAAGGGTACTTTCTGCTTTCCAAACAGGAAACATGGCACTACACTGATAATGAGAAAGGTAAAATAATTATTTTAGCAGGTGAACAAATGTTGTTGGATCTGAAAAAGATTTTCAAATAACCGGAAAGGTGGGGGTGGGTGGTGACTAGACTTCTGCAGTATTCAAAAATAACATCAGAGAATAATTTTGATTCTCTAGGTCTTTCTTTAAAAGATTTTTAAAATTGATTTTAGTGAGAGAGGAAGGGAGGGGGAGAGAGAAACATCAATGTGATTGACTGCCTCCTAAATGCCCCCTACTGGGGATCAAGCCTGCAACCGGGCATGTGCCTTGACTGAGATCTAACCAGCAACCTTTTTGGTGCTTGAGCTGACACCCAACACTTTGAGCCACACCAGCCAGGGCTCTCTAGGTCTTTTTGATAAATATGTCAGTTAAGAGCAGCCTGACTGCCCAGTTCAAATTCCAGTTTGCTACTGACTAGCTGTGTGTCATTGGATAAGTTAATTAACCTCTCTGACTCTGAGTTCCTTCATCTGTCAAGATGGAGATAATAATAGGACACACCTCAGAGTTGTGATTAATAAGTAAGTTGATATATGGAAAGAGTTTAGAACAGTGCTTGGCCTAGAAGAAGCATGATAGATTATCTTGTGTTATTATCATTTATCTAGTTAACTAGTGGCCTGGTGCATGACATTCGTGCACTGGAGGAGGGGTGTCCCTCAGCCCGGCCTGTACCCTCTTGCAGTCCAGGACCCTCAAGGGGTCCTTAGTGCTGCCAG
>NW_006287372.1:133851-167672 GCF_000327345.1 Myotis davidii | reverse complement strand
TAGCGTCCGGGACTGCCAGCCTTGACCCTGCCCAGCTCCCATCGCTGGCTCCACCCCTACTTCCTGCTATCACTGGCCAGGGTGACAAAAGCGCCCAATTCTCAGATCATGGCTGGAGGCAGGGCAAAGGTGGCCCCCAGGGCCGCCTTTGTCCTGCCCCCTGGCTCTTAGCTCCCCCCCTTGGTTTCCTTCTGATCACTGTCAGTGGCAGGGGGCTTCTTCCTGCTTTCCCTTTCGCCTCCCTGCATTGTGCCTACATATGCAAATTAACCACCATCTTTGTTGTCAGTTAACTGCCATCTGAGTTTGCAGTTAATTTGCATATAGCCCTGATTAGCCAATGAAAAGGGTAGCGTCGTATGCCAATTACCATTTTTCTCTTTTATTAGTGTAGATGTGCATGATGTTCAAATAGATCATTTTAGTCAATCTCAAAATGCAGAGATTGTACAAGATCTCAGAGCTATTTATTTGCACATCAAATGACCACATCTATTAAGAATATTATTTACATAAAGTAAAAACAATCATGAAACCCATTAAGATGGATCCATAGAAAGCTTGCAAACATTGCTAAATAACTCTGCTAATGTACACAGCTTTTAATATGGCAATTGATGAGTATCTATTGCAATCTAAATAAGTACATCTCATCCCCAAAGGATAAGTAACTTACTGCTGTCATCAGATAGAGATTGGCAAACCAGATGTAGTTCTTCTAGAAGCAGAGCTGGCTAAATTTGTCCCACAAGAGCTGATTGTTAGGTTTTCAGGAATTTGGCATACTGGGTGGTAGCGTGAAATCAGCCATGCTGGGAGAATTTACAGCAGGGAAATAGGAAAAATACAGCTGGTTAAGGCCTTGTTTCTTGAGGATATGGTTTTAAACAGTTATTGGCACACCACTCCCTAGAAGAAACATAGTATTTGGGTTTTGCTAATGAGAGTCTTAGTTTCATATTGATCATATATTTCCACTTTTTGACTAAAGAGTTACTTTGATATTTATTAAAAAGTCACTCTGTTTAAGTTTTAAGATTATTTCTCCTAAACTAGGCGGCACCTCTCTAAGTATGGCTACACAGTAGACTCATCTGGAAGTTGTTAAGCATTGCAACACCAAGAATGCACCACAGGCCCACTGAGGCACAATCTATGAGTGATGGGTGAGACCCAGGCATCAAGATTTTTCTTGAAACACCTGAGGTGATTCCAGTGAATGGCCAGTTTGAGAACCACTGTGCCAAGTCTTCCAAAGTTGGACATTTAAGGTAGGCTATTATCATGTTGCTGTTAATTAACTTGGAGTAAAAAGTCATCAAAGTTAAGAGTACTGTCCTAGCCGGTTTGGCTAAGTGGTTAGAGCATCAGCCAGTGAACTGAAGGGTTGCGGGTTCACTTCTGGCCAAGGACCCATACCTCGGTTGCAGGCTCAATCCCCAGTCAGGGCGTGGGAGGCAACCATTGGTATGTCCCTCTCACATTGATGTTTCTCTCTCACTCTCTCTCCCCCTCCCTTCCACGCTCTCTAAAAAATCAATGGAAAAAATATCCTCAGGTGAGGATTAACAAACAAAAAAGTCAAGAGGCCTAATGTCTCCAACATGATACTAAATAATAGCAGGTAGTGAAAATACTACCATAACGTCAACCCAGATGTAATCAAGTCCTTTATTTTGGGAAGCAAGTGTTGACCTCTTATCTTTGTCATTTCCACGGGAGGCAACCCAAGTTGCCATTATCTGTGACATACAGGAAAGTGAAGATTTAAAAATAGCAAAGTTGGCCCTGGCTGGTGGGGCTTAGTTGGTTGAGCGTCCTCCCAGGCATGGAGAGGTTGCTGTTTCAATTCCAGGTCAGGGCACATGCCCTGATTATGTGCTTTATCCCCAATAGGGGGTGTGCAGAAGGTAGCTGATGGGTATTTCTCTCATCAATGTTTCTCCTTCTTCTCTCTCTCAAATCAATAAAAATATATATATAAAAAAATAAATCATAGCTAACCGGTGTGGCTCAGTGGATGGAGCGTCGGCCTTAGTACTGAAGGGTCCCGGGTTGGATTCCAGTCAAGGGCATGTATCTTGGTTGCGGGCACATCCCCAGTGGGGTGTGTGTAGGAGGCAGCTGATCGATATTTCTCTCTCATTGATGTTTCTAGCTTTCTATCCCTCTCCCTTCCGCTCTGTGAAAAATCAATAAAATATATGTTAAAAAAATATATCATAAAAGACAGGTCAGTCCAGGAATTATATTATATGATTTAGACTTATTCCCACATATAACTTGGAGTATAAATTAGAGCTGCCCTTTCCTACCGCACACTCTGCATAGAATTCATGCTGATTTTAGATTTTTTGAGTGTTGACGTAAGTGCAAAAACATTTGTGTGGCGAGGACACAGGAATCATCAGAAAAGCACAGACTGAACTTCCTTTCAGTCCCCTGGGTACTCGTGAGCTGCATTTAGTGCTCATTAAACCTGGAATTCCTGCAGTATTTATCAGCATCCGAATAGCCAGCCTGCTGATTTCTGTCTGTTTTGATAATTCAGCTGTGGAAATGGCTTTCACTCGGACCAGTCCACACTCATCAGATGTCTACACTAGGCATCTGCCTCTTTGGGGTCAAAACTCTCAGGAGACAGTGGGTGAGATGGAGAGAAGGCATTTGAAGTAACTCCCAGGGAAACACTGGAGTAACTCCCAGGTGCCCAGAAAGGGACATCAATCCATCCTGAAGGAAGAGGCTCTCCCACGGGAGCAGGCAGCATCAGCAAATATCCAGCTGGGTCTGTCCCTCTTTGCAGCATATACTGCAGAAAATAAAAGGACGCTCACAATCCACAAGAACACCAAGCGATTTCCCCACCCAGCTTACTTGATTCCAATGAGCATAGTGAAAAACATGTTGTTTCTGTACAGTCATTGTTAAGAACAACAACATGTTACACATCACCTTCAACAAGTCCGCTGGCCAGCAAATCACAACCTAAATTCCCCTGGCAGTTCTCAGCCAACAAACGTTACGGCTGGCCGAGGAGGAAGTGAGGAGGCCCTGCCTTCATGTAACTAAATCATCTTGGTGAACCCATGGGAGCTGGAGGGCAAGAGCCTGTTAAGGGTGGTTCATTGAGAACAAAACGTACAATTTTAATGAGCTGTTTGTTGTTCTTTGAGGATAGATTTCAGGGAGATGGTTGACATGAGCTTCTTATGCATAAATGTTTGGTAGCCCTATCCTATATCACCCACTGTCTTTCTTTAACAAGTTTTCCTGAAGGCAAAGACTTCACAGCATGTCTCTACCTGGGTCTTCATAAGAGAACTTAAATCACCTTTTCCCTTAGGATGGCTGTGTGGCTCTGCAGGACCTGATTGAGAGGGAATTACCTGCCTTGCCCTTGTGGTCACAGACTAGAAAGCCCGAAGATCTTAACACAAATGCATATTACCTGCCTGGCTGGGAGCCTCATCGCCAACCATGACCAAACCAAACCACAGAGTCCATGAGTATGTGGGAAATCCTCCTGGGTGGAAAGATGGCATCTGTCAGCTCCACTTTCTGGTACAGTAGGAACCCTTATGAAAGTCAACATGGGCTTTCTGATTTTGAGTGCAGCAAGTTCCAGCTGGATGTAATCTACACTATCGTACAGCACTGCCTCCAACCACCTTCACTAGAACCACAAGGATTCCTTGCCAACAGAATAGGAAATTAATTCCAGGACCAAACCACTGAGTATTTCCGTTTTCTGATATTTTTCATATTTGTCATTTTTAAAACTTTACAGTAAACAAAAGTATAGTATGGCTCAGTGGTTGAATGTCAACCTGTGAACCAGGAGGCCACAGTTCGATTCCCGGTCAGGTACATGCCTGGGTTGTGGGTTTGATCCCCAGTGTAGGGGGTGCAGGAGGCAGCTGATCAATGACTCTCTCTCATCATTCATTTTCTATCTCTCTGTCCCTCTCCCTCACCCTCCCTCTCTGAAATCAATAAAAATATATTTTAAAAAATAAATAAACAAAAGTTCCCAAATGTGCTGGAGATTCACTCATCAAAGTGCGTCTCCTATAGGCAGTTTAAACCAAGGCTCTGGTTAGCCCACTGGAGTGACAGGTCTTAGAGAATGTGCCTCAGCAGAGTTCATGGCTGTGTAGCTTCAAATCACAACAGCGCATTTCTGTGAGCGACTATTCTGGTAATAACCAAACAAAGCCATGGCATCACTGCATCTCTAACCGCATGTGCCACGTGTGCACATTGGAGCTGGGTCAGCCAGAGCACTACCTGACGTAAGCGCAGTCCTTTACAGAATCATTGCCATGTTGCAAGAATTTCACCAGCTGCTCTTTGTTTGGAGTGGTTTATGATGAAGTTATTTTCTTGACTCCTCCACCCTCTTTGGAGAGCTACCTTTCACAAATAACTATACATCAGGGGAATCAGTGCCAGTAACATGGAAAATTATTCTGAACAATGCATAATGTCATGGCCAGCTACCAAACACGGTGGGAATGTCAGAGGAAATCATTAGGTTCTAAATGTGAGTGACAAGGATGTTAGCTCACAATGTCCAATCAAGACCTGTTAGGCTGGGTCCCATGAGAAAACACTTTCAATGCGGCTGAGGTCACCGGAGCAAATGATCTTATCGTCATTGGATCAGTTCCCAACTGGCAGGACACAGGCTGTTTCTGTGACAACCTGAATCTTCCCGGTTTCCTACCCTGTGTGTAGCTCTGGAGCAGGGCTGGCATGGTCCGAGTTCAGTCAGTTTCCTCTCGGTATCTCTGGCCCCAGCTTTACTCCCCAAGAAATACGCTCAATGAAGAGCAACAAGCCATGTTCTGGTATTAACAATGTTACTCTAGCTCATGTCACTGCTGCGGCACCAAGATGCAGGGAACACAGACAGGAAGGCTCTGTGTTTCTCCCTCCTGCACCTGCGCCATCACCTCCCTCCTGACCCTTCTCTCTGATCCACTGCTAGCAGCGTGCAGTCGAGGACTCTTGGTGTGAGCATTCGGGAGCTTTTAGAAATGCTTAGTGTCAGCGCCCCCGCCCCCGTGTGCTGAGTCAGAATCTGCATTTAATGAGACCCTCCAGGTGGCTCCCATGCACATGACAGTACATAGAACATCCTCCTAAAGTCACACTTTGTCCCGACGACACAGTAGCTTAGGGCATCAATCCTTTTCAGTATTTTCATTTCTCCATCTCTACTGTCATCCCAGGAATGAACAATCTAGAATCAGCCCTCTCCCCCCAGGCTGATAGAAGACTAATGCAGAGCAACGGGCACTGGTTTAAGCCTTTATGACCTACAAAATACGTCAGGCCATGGACAGGTGGTGGCGGCAGCATCCCTGAGAGGTCCCATTCCAATTCATGGAGTGGGCAGTCACGGCTGTGAGACGTGAAGTGACACGCACCAGAGCACACACCAGTCCTGCCCCCACCCAGGGGTGACCGGGCAGAAGCTCTGAAACCACAGTGGCAGGGCCAGAGCAGAGGGCGAGGGCCTGAGACAGAAGTCACTGGAAAAGCTGGTGGAAAATTGGTTGCATCATTTGTAGCCACCTTATCTGATTTCATCCCTGATGACAGGGACATACCAACACATCTCTCAGATTTTCACAAAGGTATTAGGCCTCTTCCTGAGTAGGAGCTGAACACAGTCCCACGTAAGGGAAGCTGGGAAGCCTGGCCGTGCACGTGGGGTCCCGAGAGCCGTCCCACAGGCTCTGAGCAGCCCGCTGGTCAGTCAGGGGGCAGGCTGTGGCCCCGCCCCAGGCCGGTCCTCTAGGAAACTTTTGACTTGTTTCACCAAGTCCACACGTTTCAGGACAGCCTGTCAGAGCTCATGTGACCACATGCTTCTGCAGAGCTCCCTTCCTAGGCAAAAGCCACATTTGCTCTGTATTCCTGTGCCTGTTGGAAGTTCCCCAAGGCACAGGCAGCATCCTTCCAAAACAGGAACCCTCAGCTGCACTTCGGGAGATTTCCTTGTTAGGGACAGACAGGATAGTCTCCCGGACAAGAGTTTCTGTGCCAAGGCCATTGCCAGGCACGCGCCCCCTCCGCGCACGGAGCTGGCCGGGGCTCTCACGCAAAGGTCAGGCGCTGACCGTGGTCGTGGCCTCTGCCCAGGCTCTGTTCCCATGCGGGCTGGTCTTCAGCAGGCCACCCGAGAGGACAGAGCATGAGACACCTTTGCCCACACAGAGCCCATGGCAATTTAGGAGGTTCCTGAGAAAGTCTGGGAATGCAAGCCTGCTCTATGCAATTTGCAAAATGTTTTCCTGGGTATTCGAAGAAAGGGCTGGCACACACAGGGACGTGCAGACTGCTCGTCGTATCTCAGGATCTGTTCTGCAAGCGAGGGGCTGTTTCAAAGCACGGAAGGGCTGCGGCCCACGGTGTGCTCAGTGTGATGGGATCTCCCGATGTAGCCGTGCTTGGCTCCCTGGGGACGTGAGCTGGAAGACAGCCCTGTGCTCAGGATGGAGAAAACAATACAGGACCAGGAATGGACAATCCTTCCAGCCGTAAAGTAGATGCGTGCCAGCTCGGCAGGGAAGGGACCGCAGCCCATCCGAGTCCAGGAGGACTGTTCCCAGCACGGCAGCGGCCAGGACTACCAACGGCCGCGGAAGCCACCCTGTCCTGGCAGCTCTGCTCCTGGCATTTTGGCAGTTGGTTCTATGCACTTCTGAAATACATCATTCTAGTGGCGTCGATGTGTATACATCTTCTCTTGGCCATCAAATTTTAATACTTAGTATTGGTCCATTGATAAATTCTATTACTTAACGAACAAAAAATAATGGATGCTACAGTGAACACGGGGAGGCATGGGTAACAAATCTAAACCATGGGCACCCGCAGAGGATGGTGCTGCAAACACATACACCGGGTCCTGTTGCTCACCTTGCCGTTCATGCTGCACGTGTCCACCAGTCTTCTGCCCAGGCCTTGGCGATCTCTGCCGGGAGCTCTCCTCCTCCCAATCTGGCGTCTTCTCCTGCTTCTGGAAGGAGGACTTCCTCAGCCATGTCATCTAAAGTAGATGCCCCTTGTTAACCTTTATCAGGTCAGATCATTGATCTGTTTCATAGCGTCTACCGTTATCTGCTTTTGCGTTACTACATGTTCTGTTTGCTAGCAGCGTGCAAAGTCTCGAGGGCAGGAATTGTGCCTGCCTTTATTTTCAAAACCAGCTTCCAGCCAGAACCAAGTAGGTGCTCAATAAATATATGTTGAATGAACGATTAGATGTTTGAATTTCCTTAGTTGTTTAATCATTTTCTACTCCATTTTCTTTAAGCCAAACCCAAATTTTTCATCAATATATATTTTCCCTACCCACACATTTCATCATACAATGTGGAAACCTGAGAGGCATCTCCTGAATTTGAGAAATAAATAGTCCTCTTGATTCTGAAATCTGACTGAAAAATGAAAACGGCTGCCTTTCTTCAAGGGATAAACTCATTGATGGAAAAGACAACTTTTTAACCACCGGCCACAATCAATGACAAAAAAATCATCTATTCTTAAAAGCAGTGCCAACTCCATAGCTCAGTTCATTTTAAAGAATATGTCACTGACTTGAAAGCTCTGATCTCAGACTCGTCAAGTCAACAAATATTTCTTGATCTTTCCTGTAGCTGTGAACGTTCCTATCACAATTGTGGAGGTTTAGACACGGACAGCTTCGGTGATTCTTCCGATGCAAATCACACGGAATGTCAGGCGTGGCTTCCCTGCACGGCCCCCCGGAAGCCTCGTGGTTTGTAAAGCACTGGAGGGCCCAGATCTGTGCAGGCGTCACCAGCATCCTGTCTGCCGTGGAGGCAGAGCTGGCTCCCGGGCTCTTCGCTTTCCTCTCCCAGTACTGAGACCGATTGCCAGTTGAGTACATGACCCCCAGGAATACAGATGGCATTTGCCAGAATTACGGTGACATTTTCTGGCTCCTGTGTAGCTATATGCAGTCATATGACTGAGTTCTGCTCAGTGGGATGCCAGTGGAGCCACCTTATCTAAGGTCACAGTGTTACAGGAAGGGGCGTGCCTCCTTTGCCCTTGAACCCTGTTCTGTTGTCTGGGATGTGGGCTCGGGAGTGAGGCATTCGTACCCCACTGATGAGGGCAGGGTACTGGAGATTAAGGACCAGGAGATGAGGGGCCAGCCCCCTGCCGCCTTCCTGGAGGAAGCTGCTATAGGGCTTAGACATTAACCCTAGAGCGTTAACTGTCCATCTTCTCTAATCCACTGTTTTCCCGGCTGCCACGTTTACATCCCAAGGGATGTGCCTACATAGAGTTCTTTGCCCCAAAATTCTAAATAAAAGAATGTACTTGATTGTAAGTTCAAATTGCTCCCCCTCCCCAGCTTTCTATCCTCCCTGGGATTCTGCAAGCATTTCCAAGGATATGAAACAACGGAACGTGCCTTGGGATGGGCGCTGTCTCCAGTGCCGTCGGGGGCAACTTTTACAGGTGCTGGAAGCCGTATGGGATGGCGCTCGGAGCCAATGCACCTATTGCCAGGACGCATTTTGATGCTGGCCCATCTTCAGGAAGGGAACATTCTTTTCTCCCAAAGAGGATTGAGAGGAGTAACTGAAACCCGACATCCTCATTCAGAACACACGCTGGGGCGGAGAATTCTCTCTGCACAAACCTGTGTTCAGAATACAGGTTTGAGCCTCTGAAGTCACACCCGGCAGCCAGCTCGGGGAGCCGGGAAACACTTACTCCTGATCTGCCCCAAGGCCACTCAGAGAGCCCTTCCTCCATGGCTGCGATATCACCACATCCTCAGAAACCAGGGCTCTGGAGCCCGCAGGCTGACAGGGGTAAGTACTTTACCTGTAGGAACATGCTTATTTATGAGGAAACTGAGGCACAGAGAGATGGCACAATTGCCCCAGGTCCTACAGCTGCAGGCCAGGCTGTACAAGCTGCCTCAAGAACTTCTGGTAGAATACTGAACTTCTACAATATGCAATCCCCAGTCAGGAATTTGCTAGATTTCAGGAACTCAGTGACTGCAAAAATGGTCAGAGCCAGTGTCCACATGGACGCCAACACTCCTGTACACAGCCCAGTCACTCCCCGGCACCCCTGCCACCCCCCCCACCCCCCCGGTTCTGACTTGCACTTAGTCCTGTTGAGCGTGTGGGGACAAATTTCCCCTTTCTCGCCTGAAGTCTAAGAACTGTAATCCACCCATCTGCCCTTTCGACCACACGCTGTGACCTTCATTTGCTCTCATTTCCTGTCCTTGCTAAGCAAACACAGAGGGAAGACAGACTGGAGCGTGCCCTGGCCTTCCAGGGTACCAGCCACCTTCTCCTTCAGAGTCGGACATAGACACTTTTGCACGATGAGGCCATAGCTTCCAGGTTGCACATCCAGTCGTGTGCTTGGAATACCTCACCCCGTCAACACAGGTGCCTCTGTCTTTGCTCCTGGCTCCGCTTTCTGCTCAGAACCGCTGGGCCGCGGAGGCCCCCGGAGAGCTGGCTGCCAGCGCACTCCCCAGCACCTGCACCAGCGCCAGAGGAGAGCGCTGTGCCCTCGCCGCGCCCAACTCCAGCCTTCGCTGGCACAGGTGACACTGTCCTGGAGAAACCCTGGCACAACGAGGTAGCCAGGGGGTCCAAACTGAGTGCAGACCGAGCCAGGCAGCTTCATCCATAGGTGCCGAAATGTCACCGCCTTTAAGGAACCAGAAGTCTTTCTTTAAATGACATTCTTTACCCAAGCATCCAAGGATTTCGGTGGCCCAGGGTTGGCATCCAAACCATCGTCAGAATAATATCATCCTGTGATTTTACGACTGCAAGGGACCAGCTTGTCATAAACAGGGGTGTTTTCAACAAAAGTCTGCGAGTTGCGCCAGTCTGGTCACCCAGAGAGCCCCTTCAGTGGAATTAGGTGACTTTTCCTGCCATTGAGTTGTGCGTGGAAGGAACATGTGACACTCCCACGCTGTGTATGTAAGTGCTGGTGTGGGAGCCTCCACAGCTGGCTTTGCTCTGTGGTATGCAGCCAGCTGTTTGCCAAGGCGGCTGCATGGTGCTGAGCCTGGTTCCTAGAGGCCACAACAAGGAAACACCCAACCAGCACCGAAGGGGTGTGCTCTGAGTGAGTGGTCACCCTTTGTTGTTTTAGGCCATTGACCTTTTTGGAAGTCGCGTGCTATCACAGCATAATCCACACTAACCTGATGGGTATAGAAATCAGTATTCAAAATTAATTAGTAAACAAAGTTAGGGTGGCCGACCAAACTGAAATATATAGCAACGCTTGAGGAACAAAGCGATGCCTGCTGAGCAGACTCTTACTGGAAGCCCAGAGGGTGGCATTCTGTGTTTTCCAGTGCATCTTTACCTGAAATAAAGGGGAAGCTTTGCCGCACTTAGTCAATGCAAGGTCTTTGTGGGGAAGCATGGGACTTGGTTGGGAAGCGTGTAAGGAGGAAAGTTCCAAAAGAGTGGGCTGAAAGTGGCCCTCCCTCTTTCTTGGAATTCCAACTTAGGGGAGTTTGACTGAAGACAGCAACCCCTAATTGTTCCTTGACCTTTCCAAACAAGTCTGTGCACATGCAGACCCCAGGTGCTCACTGGAATCCTTATGCTTAATCTTTAGTGTCCTTGCTTAAAGGACACTGTAGACACACATGTCCCCCAAGATTACTTACCCTACTGATTGTATCTAAAAGATAAACTTCATCTCAAACTGCTGTTACAATAAAAGCCTGAAGAGACAGGCAAATGGGGCTGTCTGGTTCCTTTAGCCAGGCTGTCCCTTAGCCTTCTCTTTCACAGCAAACATTGTGTCAGAGTAATCCATCCATCGCTCAGGGTCTGCTGGTCAGCCCCAGCAGGTCTTGGGAGGAGGTTTAAAAGCTGAATACTAGCCGAGTGTGCTGGTTGTTTGGGGGCAGCATGTGACGAGGTACTGAGTTTGATCCCTACCTAGACTCAACCTCTCCGGCCAATTCGTGCTGGACCTGTGAGCACCTCTGCTTTTTTATGCAACTGAAACTTAGGGCATGCTTGTTACCACTGCAAAACCGAGCCTGTCCTGACCGAAATGTAGCCCCGTTGACCTCATTTTTAAAAAGAAAAAGCTTCAAGAGGCTTGGTGAATGCCTGAATGTTCCCGAGCAATTAAAACCAGTCTGTTTGGTCACTGTGAATTAGTGTGTGTCCTTTCTGGCACCAAAGGGGGTACTCCCCAGAGAGGGAGGTCTTTGTCCTTTGACCCCCATCAGAGCTTGTGCTCAAAGAGACCAGAATGGAAGGTCACGTTCAATATTCCAGTTTAAGGAGGAAGAAGATGAAACAGAAAACCTGATGTCGCCACAGGAAACACAGCCTCAGTAATCCTTCAGAAACAAGCATCTGGAAACGGCAAGGAGAAGTCTGAACTGTTCACATGACTTCCCAACCAGCATTGCAGAGGAGAGGCTCTATAGACAGAAGCAAGTAAATGGTCAGGGATTAGACATAAACTTCATCCGCGGCAGGCAGCACCTCCGACCCCGCGGTGTTTGTGAGGGACTTGGGCCTCAGCATGCTTTCCTGTCGTATCTCCCACTGGCGAAGCCACAGCAAAGGCTGGAGGTCAGAGGAGCAGGACTCTGGGCTCGGCCGCCCTGGTCTGTGGGTGGGAGTGACTGAGGGCAGACTTTCCATGAGATCAAAGGACCGTTTGGAGGATGTCTGCTGGTCTCTCACACAGAACCCATGTTTCCCAGGAGAATGTGAGCAAGGCCTTTGCTGGAATGTGGTCCTGTGCCTCCACGTGCAGGAGTTCTGGGCAACTTCCCCAACAGCCCCGGAGTTAAACAAATGAGGACTGCACATCCCGTGTCTGCTGGAGGCAGCATGCACCAGGGGCCATTCATGTGTTCACTAGAAACACTTCCTTTCTTGTCCTTCCCTTCAGGGCAGCCAGTCTTGCAAAGCTTTAAATCCATGATGGCTCTGCCTTTCTGGGGTCATGGTTCCATTTGAGACGCTGATGGAAAATATGAACTCTTTCACACCAAAAAGGCATATGTATGTGCTTAGATTCAAAAAATGCTCATGGCAGGGATGCCCGAAATTCCTTCTACCTGAGGGAACTGTGCGCCTCAACTCTGTTTTACATACATAAGGAAGGTGCGTACATGCTTCTGCACACATACTGTGTATACATACATATTCTTTGTGACTAAACCATGTCAGCAGAACAGCAGGTGGAGTGTGCCTGATAACATGCAGGCAGGGAACTGCCATTTCTGGAGCATTCCCATGAATTGGTTCCTTGCCAATTTTTATCTGAATAGAACCTTGGGCTGGGCAATGCTCCCTCAGGACATAAAATAATGTTGTATGATTGCTTTACTCTCCTACGCTGATAACTCAGGTTTGATTTTCCAGAGCAAAGCTGCTCATGTCTCCTTCTATGTGGATGGCCCCCGCTGAGGCTGGAGCAACATAGAATTCCAAGACTGACAGGCACTACAGAGTGATGTGGCCATGCAGAACAGCTGGAGGCTCCTCCCACCCCCTCTGCGATTGATCAATATATCCTGACACCTTTGACCCAGGCCCACCCCTCCGACAGGGCTGGATATGTCTTGCTTCATCATAGAAAGTGTTCTCCTGCCCTAACTGGTTTGGCTCAGAGGATAGAGCATCAGCCTGCAGACTCAAGGGTCCCAGGATTGATCCCGGTCAAGGGCATGTACCTTGGTTGCGGGCACATCCCCAGTGGGGTGTGTGCAGGAGGCAGCTGATCAATGTTTCTCTCTCATCGATGTTTCTAACGCTCTATCCCTCTCCCCTCCTCTCTGTAAAAAATCAATAAAATATATTTTAAAAAAGAAGAAAAAAGAAAGTGTTCTCCTGTGATAAACAACAAGAGAGGACCCTGGCCATACAGAGAAAACATACCTGTCTAATTCATTATTAGAGTTAATATTGGGATTCACATCTGATGGGAGAAGTATTCAGGGAAGGTAAGATTCCTGGCATTTTTAAGATCCCACATATGAGGAGAGCAGCCCCACAGGTGAGGTGAGCAGCCCACAGGTGAGGGTAGCACCCACAGGTGAGGGGAGTAGCCCAAGGTGAGGGGAGCAGCTCACAGGTGAAGGGAGCTCTCTTGCCCTCTCTTGCCAAGTGTAGATGGAGAACCTCCACTCAAAGGGGGCGGGCTCCCATAGTCAGATTATTGATTGCATCTCTCATGCCAGAGCCAAGAATAAATCTAAGAAACATGGAAGGATTGGGGAGCTCCTTCTTTTCCTACCATTTGAGAAAATGGATCAACGTTGCCTCTGAAAAACAAAAGAAGCCTCAACTCCCCCATCTTACTAAAGCCTTTAAGGTTCTCTTCATCGGTCTCATTGTACAGGAACACCAGGACATAATGCCAGTCCGACCCCTCCGTGGACTCCCCACCTCTGCCCTGTATCTTCTCATCAAACAGCCCATTGCTCTCGCCACAACAATCTCTTTTCTAGTTCCATCACTGCCTGTATCCTGGACAGGCCGCTTTTCAAAAGGCGAGGCAATAAAACCTTGACTCGCTTCCCTCGGGTTCAGAAAAACATGTCTCGAGTCACGCAAGCCCCAGAGGTCTCGTTAGCTGCCAGAAGTCCTGGCTATTGTGAAGCTGAACTCTGTGTCCATCGCCACATCAAGTGGTGAGAACAATGCCCCTGCAGCTGCCGACTCAGACACACCCCAGGGTTTGTGTTGTTCAAAAATAGTAAAGGAAAAAGGCTGGTGCAGTGTAAGTCATCAGGGGGAGGGAAGTTCAGGAAGGAGCCGGCATTAGGATTGAGCAGGGGCCTCATACAGTTCGTAAATTACTCAACCATGTTATGGGCTTAAATGAGCTTCAAAAATGATCATCAGTTGATAATTTGCACCTCCAAGGTCCCACTTCCCGCCGAGTCTCTTTTCTAACCTCATCCACTCCTTTCTCCTTAGTCTTTAACCTCTTCGTCTAACCCAGCAGTGAAACCTGTGAGTTCTTTGAATTATTTCATTTCTCCAGGAGAGCATAGGGCTACTCAGTAAATGTTTCCTAAATGCCTCCTGTTTTGTATTCCTCCCAAATTTCAAGAAAACTAAATGAAAAGAAAATTAAAAACACTTTAGAATAGGAATCTTTGTTTAGGATATTCCATACACAGGCAGGTGGTGATAAGTATGATATCAATTTTGTTAATTTCAGATAAATTGGTAAATTATTTTTTATTTACAAGAGTATAAGTTAACACAATAGGTTTTTATCTTATTATTTCAAGAGCTTCTAAAATTAGCTTTCAGAAAGCGAGGCACTGACTTTCAGATTCCAAGATGTGCTCCTGGAAGTTGGGCGGCCTGGTTCTTACTGTCCATGAGAGCACATCCAAACCTATAGGAAAAGTTTTTGAGTTTATTTGAGTCAAACTTTTGAAGACATGCCCTGAAACAAGATCTTGATGAATGGAGCAAATGCTCGGAGAAGGGCATTTTTTGCAGCTCATTTCATACGTTTGGAGTCACAGGGGAAAAAAGGAAGGTGCATTGCTGGTAGGTTATGGAGGCAGGGGAAGCAAAGGGGGAAATCTCTAGGGTCAGATGAAAAGCAAGATGGGGAGACACACACACCCTTCGCTTTGGTGAGTGCAGGAGGGGTCACAGTGAGCGTTGCAGCACCTGGAGGCTGGTGGTGTGTGGGACCAGGAGCAACAGGGCGCTGCCCTGGCGCCTGTCTGCGCCCCAGGGGTCTGGAAAAGAAACGACTGACCTTTAAAGGCTCGTTATCTTAGATGTGAAAGCACCGGGACAGGCTCCCTTCAGGTAGAGCTGACCTTCGCGGAGGAAGTGGCAGGCCGGGGACGCGACCTGCCCAGGGAGGAATCTGTGGTCAGGTCAGCCCATCCTGCGTGGTTACTTGCGGTCACTGAGCTCATCAGGTTTATTCCATGCCTTTCATCGCATTCGTTGCTGTTTGTTTAGGCTCCTCTGCATTTATTGTGGGATATACTAATGGAATGGATTTATTTTTCTGTCTGATTTCCATTTTCCCCATCACATCTGTTTATAATAATTTTTGATGGAATTCCTAGCAGCACAATGTTAAAGACATGTATTGGGGTTTTTTTTTGAGTGAATTTCTTCCAGCAGCATTATGTGACTTCTGCAAAAAATTCATTGATTGTTGCTAAGAGCTTTGGACATAGCCTATGGGTGAGTAGTTCCCGACATAAGGCCACCTACTCATGTTTTAGCACCAAGAGAAGGAGGTGTTGTCTTTTCTCAGAATAGATTCTTGTCACTTGACCAGTTCAGACGTCCCTTACATCTTTTCCTTAGAGAGTGGGTGCCCATGTGACAAGGACAACTGTAAGTGTGCTAAGTATGAATGCCAGGGGTTCAAAAACGGATCAGCCAGTCTACCTTGAAAGTATAGCCTAAATCCTCAACTGGAAAAGGGACATCTAGCGGGGCCTTGGTGCTCAAGGACCCTCTCTGCCAGCATCTGAGGTAACTCTTCCATGCTGTAGAAGCTGCTTGAACAATTTGCCTCTTTCTCCTCCACCCTCAACTCCCTAAGTGAGAACTCTTGCCAAGGGGGTGGGGTTTTCTCAGAATCAGAATGTGGGCTCTGTTCCATTCCCTGTTGTTTACTCTGCCCATTGGATCCCCAAGAGTTCCCAGAAAACCAAGAAGCTAAAACTAAGGGAATTCAGAAAAAAAAAAAAGAGCTCTGAGGAGCCGGCCATAAGCAGACACAGCGTCTGTCCCCAGCTTCGGAATGAAACTGTCTGGGGCTCACTCACCAGGACGGTCCCGGGATCACTGGACCGCTCTAGTCCATGCGTTTAGTCCCATACAGTTGGGCTATTCCCACAGGAAGTGGGTGGAGGTGAGCGTAGTGAGATACAGCCTTGAGAAAACGCTGTGGATGAGAGGAAGAGAGAGAAGCATTTACTATGTCCCTCCTCCTCGGGGCACGGGGCTGGAGAACCTGAAGAAGCTGATGTGTGCAGTTCTTCACTTGTAGCGTTGAGGCACACGGATTATTTGCATAAAACTAATCCAGTCCCAGATCTAATCTGTCTTTGGAGAGAAGCACTGAGGAGGTCTTTCAATCAGGTATTTTCCCATAGAAATATCTGATGCAACCCCAAGGATGTGGGCACAGCTGCCTTACTTACTACAAGGAGTGAACCACGCTGAGGACCGTGAGTAAATGACTAAATTTAGGGGTGTCGAGGAAGTAACTTCAGGTGAAGAAAAAAATCCAGCAAGATTCTTCAGTGCTTGGCTTGTAGAAATATAAAAAGCAATTAATTTTAGGATAGAATTTGGAGAAATTCTAGGGAAAAGTTGGAGGTAGCTCTCTCTAAAATAGTCAACCAAAAATGTAACCAATGAAAATGATTTGTGAACATGGGATTTAGAAGTTTGGTTTGTTTGTTTTTTTGTTAACCCTCACCCAAAGATACATTTTTTCCATTGATTTTTAGAGAGAGTGGAAGGGGGGTTAAGAGAGGAGAAAGAGAGAGAGAGAGAGAGAGAGAGAGAGAGAGAGAGAGAGAACATGATGTGAGAGAGACACATAGATTGGTTGCCTGCCAAAAATGCTCTGACCCGGCCAGGGATCAAACCTGCAACCCAGGTAAGTGCCTTTGACTAGGAATGGAGCCCATGACCCTTTGGTGCATGGACCAACACTCTAACCACTGAGCACCACTGGCTAGGGCATAACTCGTTTTTAAATTATGTTGGAAAAAGGAAGTGATATTTTAATAATCGGGGCCCTCAGAAGGGTAAGTGACAATTAGGTAATAAAATTGCAATGCATTGTTAGCACTGAGGGTCATTTGTCCTCTGACTGTCCAGACTGCTGTCTGTGAGCAGGGAGGGTCACGGTTCTCTCAGGGGCCTGGCCCGACCACAGAGCCATCCAACTCCCTTTGCCGTGGTTGCTGGCTGACCCGCCCACTAGAAACCTTGATTTGCATTCTGAGCAACTGGATAAACTACTCTAATCTCCTTCCATGAGGATACCTTTAAAAAAATGGTTCCTAGTGTTGCTGGTGGAAAATGGGTTCTTCCACAGGATTGTGAGAACAGTATCTGAAGGGCCCACACACAGGAGACTGGAGCGGCAAAATTTATTCGAGATGCAAAATCAGAAGAGTTCCCCTTCTGGGTCCCCAGTGTCCGTGTCTGTCCATCCACCATAGAAAAGGCTAACCTTGTCTGTGTCAAGGCCAAACCAAAGCCAGTGTCCAGAGCTTCTGCTTCATATTAAAGCTCACTCCTTTGGAACCCACGCGATCTGCCGCTGGCCCAGGTGGCTGCTCTGAGCTGAGAAAGTGTATGGATGAACTGGTGAGTACAGGCCAGAGACAGACAGGCAGACAGAGAAAAAATGCTTTGTCCCAGGGGTTATATTTTCCTGGGCTTGGGGAGAATCAGGAGCTTTTTAAAAATAACCAATGAACGTCCCAGGCTTTCCAAAGCCTGTTGGGTCCAGCCCGTTGTTTCCAGGTGAGATTGCCGGGCCTCTAGGTCAAGGACTGCCCCTGTGTCATCTTGGCTTCTATTGAGCGTGTGCTTTCCCCCTCTCCCCCTGACAATCCAGTGCCCCCTGGGGGAAGGGAAGGCTGTTGATTGTTGGTGGGGCAATGCCTGGACCCCTGGAGTGTGTATGAAGCTGTAGTTTCCTGGTGAAACAAGCAGGTTGTTGGACTCCCTTTGCTTCCTTTCCTTCATTAATATCCAGCTAACTACAGTAACATTAGGTAACATTTGTCAAAATAGAGTATAGTCCAGTGATGGCAAACCTTTTGAGCTCGGCGTGTCAGCATTTTGAAAAACCCTAACTTAATTCTGGTGCCGTGTCATATATAGAATTTTTTTAAAATTTGAAACCATAGTAAAACAAAGACTTATATTTTGATCTTTATTTTATATATTTAAATGCCATTTAACAAAGAAAAATCAACCCAAAAAATGAGTGCGTGGCACCTCTGACACACGTGTCATAGGTTTGCCATCACTGGTATAGTCCTTTTCTTTTTAAAGCAGTGTTACTAAAAATAAAATCATATAGACTTATAGATATTGTTTAAATAATAAATAATTCTTTAAAAAAGTACCCACCACACAGGTTAGAATCCCACATATTCTTTTTAAATATACTTTATTGATTTTTTTACAGAGAGGAAGGGAGAGGGATAGAGAGTCAGAAACATTGATGAGACAGAAACATCGATCAGCTGCCTCCTGCACAACCCCCACTGGGGATATGCCCTCAACCAAGGTACTTGCCCTTGACCGGAATCGAACCTGGGACCCTTGAGTCCGCAGGCCAATGCTCTATCCACTGAGCCAAACTGGTCAGGGCTAGAATCCCATAATTACATCTGCTCTCATCCCAACCATTTCATAGATGGCCACCATCCTGTGTTTGCACCACCTCTTACCTTTCTTTATAGTTTTCTCACTTCCATATCTACCTCTAACTCACCTAGTCCACACTCTGTAGACTATGTATTCTTCCGTGACTGCTTCTTGTGCTCAGTGCATTTTTAAAAAATATTTTTATTGGTTTCAGAGAGGAAGGGAGAGGGAGAGAGATAGAAACATCAATGATGAGAGAGAATCATTGATTGGCTGCCTTCTGCATGCTCCCTACTAGGGATCAAGCTCGCAACCCTGACATGTGCCCTGACCAGGAATCAAACTGTGACCTCCCGGTCTATAGGTCAACATCAACCATTGAGCCACGCCGGCTCGGCACACGATGCATTTTTTCGAGTTCTCCGTGTTACATGGTGCATGTAACCGAGGTTATTCCAGTTCACTGCTGTGTATCTGCCATGGTATGACTGTAACCTAAGTTATCCTGGCTACAGGGACAGGTGTTTGGTTTGCTTCCAGGTGTTTAGTTAACAAGCAATGCTATTGTGAACGTTAATATGTGTGCCTTCCTCTGCACATGTGCAAGAGTTCCTTTGAGGAATATGTCTAGGATTGAATTTCTGGGTCCAAGAGTTCGAATTTACTAGGAAAGGCCAAATTTTTTGAAAAGTTTTATCAGTGTACCCTTCCCCCAGCACAGGTGAGCACCTCTATTGTTGCGTATCTGTAGAAACACCCGATATTATCTGGCCTCCTAATTTTGCCAAGCTGGTGGATGTGAAATGGTTTAATTTGCATTTCTATGACTAATGAGGTAGGCATCTCTCCTTATTTACACAAGCCAGACTAGAGAACCCAGAAAACAGACCCGCACACATGCAGAAACCTGGCTTCAGACACAAAGAGCATGGCAAATCAGTGAGGCAAGCATGGACTGTAATAATGGGTTCTCCTTGTGGGATGAGCAAACAAACAAATAGGATTCCTACCTTACATCCTGCACAAAATCTTAATTTCAAGTGGATTAAAGACACAAACATAAGAAAAAACTACAGATGGCCCTCAACTTAGAATTTTCAATTTCATGCTGGTGCAAAATTGATATGTATTCAGTAGAAGCCGTGCTTCTAATTTTAAATATTGATCTTTCCACGGACTAGGATTTGTGGTAGATACTCCGTCATGATGCTGGGCAGCCTCTTCGAGACACAGCTGCCCATCAGCCCCACAATCATGAGGGTCAACACCCAATATTCTACAGTGTAGTCACATGTCATATGATTTACCAACTGTGGGATAACTCAGGTGCTCTGAGAACGTTTAAGGCCAGATAGGCTAAGTTACGATGTTCAGTAGGTAAGGTGTATTAATTACATTTTCAACTTATCAATATTTCAATTTACAATGGGTTTATCAGGACATAACCCCATTATATGTTGAGGGGCATCTGTATAAAACTTTTAGATGATAATTAAAATGCCTTTATTATTATACTCTTAAATCTTAAAGGATTTCTTTAAGGAGACTCCAAAAACACAAATATCAAAAAAATTTTTAAAAAAACTTTTATTGTTGAGAATATTACAGATGTCTCCTTTTATCCCTTCATTGTCCCCCTCTACTCAGTTCTTGCCCCACCCCAGGCCTTCACCACCTTATTGTCTGTGTCCATGGGTAGTACATATATGCATATAAATTCTTTCGTTCATGTCTTCCCAGTCCCCTCCCCACTTCCCTCTGAGATTTGTGAGTCTGTTCCATGTTTCCAGGCCTCTACTTCTATTTTATTCATCAGTTTATTTGGTTCATTGGATTCCTTGTTCATTTATTTTGGTCTTTAGAATTAATTGTTGATAAATATGCATATATTGCCTTTTTATTGTTCATATTTTTAATCTTTTATTTCTTCTTCTTAAAGAAGACTCTTCAACATTTCATGTAACACTGGTTTGGTGCTGATTAACTCCTTTACCTTTTCCTTGTCTGTGAAGCTCTTTATCTGACATTCAATTCTAAATGATAGCTTTGCTGGGTAGAGTAATCTTGGTTATAGGTCTTTGCTTTTTATCACTTTGAATACTTCTTGCCACTCTTTCAGGCCTGCAAAGTTTCTGTTGAGAAATCAGCTGACAGTTGTATGGGTGCTCCATTGTAGGCAACTAACTGCTTTGCTCTTGCTGCTTTTAAGATTCTTTGTCTTTAACTTTTGACATTTTAATTTTGATGTGTCTTGGTGTGGTCCTCCGGGTTCATCTTGTTTTGGACTCTGTTCTTCCTGGACTTGTATGTCTATTTCTTTCACCAGGTAAGAGAAGTTTTCTCTCATTGTTTTTTCAAATAGGTTTTCAATTTCGTGTTCCCTCTCTTCTACGTCTGGTACTCCAATGATACTAATATTGGTGGGCTTGAAGTTGTCCCAGAGGCTCCTTATATTATTTTCATATTTTTGGATTCTTTTTTCTTTCTGCTGTTCTGATTGGAAGTTTTTTGCTTCCTTATATTCCAAATTCTTGATTTTATTTTTGGCATCTTCTACTCTACTGTTGATCCTCTGTAAATTATTCTTTATTTTAGTTAGTGTGTGCTTCATTTCTGTTTGGTCCTTTTTTATGTTGTTGATGTTCTCACTAATTTTCTTGAAATTCTCACTAAGTTCCTTGAGCATCCTTATAACTATTGTTTTGAACTCTGTATCTGGCAGTTTTCTTGCTTCCATTTCATTTGGTTCTTTCTCTGGAGATTTCTCCTGTTCTTACACTTGTGACACATTTCTTTGTCTCCACATTTTGGCTCCTTCCCTGTGTTTGTTTCTATGTATTAAGTAGATCTGCTATGTCTCCCAGACTTGGTAGAGTCACCTTGTGTAGTAGATGTTCTGTAGTGCCCAGTGGCTCAGCCTCCCCAGTCACCTGAGCTGGGCACTCCAGGTGTATGCTGCCTGTGTGAGCTGTGTGCACTGTCCTTTTATAGTTGAGCTTTGATTGATGTTGGCTCCACTGAAAAGGATTGACCCCCAGGCCAATTCGTTGCAAGAACCAGCTGCGACTACAGTGGAGAAGCTGCTGTGCAGGAGACACCCCTATGGAGCAGGACTTACTTCAGTGGGGCTTTGGTGCCCAGTGAGTCCACCCCCTTGAGTGTGTTACTTGTGGAGGTGGTAGGATTGTAATCTGGTGTGGTTGAAGTTGACCACCAGGTACACTGGCTCTGGGTCTTCCAAGGAGGTGCAATGTCAGCCTCTGCATGAACTACAAAGCAATCTGCAGATAGATGCTACTTGTGTTGAGCTTAGAGGTGCTAGGAGAGGCCAAGCTGTGAACCAGGGTAGGTTGCTACTAGTGTGAGGCCTGGGACCACTTATTGAGAGGTCCAGGACATGCTGATGCCAGCTGATTCTTGTTTGAGAGATTTCAGGAAAGTCTAAAGCATGAGGCAAGAGAGGCCAGTTTTATGGAAAAAGCCATTGGAGAAGATTCAAAAATGGCAGCAGGGTAAGTGGAAGCTGCACTGACATTCTCCCAGCATCAAACTGGAAATAAAACTAAAATACAGAAAAACCACCTGGAAAACTCAACTGAGAACTATCTGGAGAGAACCCTGATAACCAAGGATGGAAAGTGCAGAGCACATAGAGAGAGGTAGGAGTTGTGGAGGCGCAAAAGGGCTGGCTGGGCTCCCATAGACAGCAACTGAAGTTTCAAAGGGATATTTCAGCTGTGGTAGGTTCCCACTAAGAACTCTGAGGTCTAAACCCCAAACTGGGCTCCCCAGCCCAGAGCATCAGAACTGAGGAAGGTGTCTATATAACATCTGGCTGTGAAAAGCAGTAGGGTTGCTGTCCGCCAGCAAGAGACAGCTGGAAATGCAGGTATTCTCTTAAAGAGCCACACACACAATTTGTGTGTAGCCACTCACCTGGGACTCTGGCAGAGGGAGGGCAGAGTACACTGAATCTCTGTGAACAGAAGCCAGAATTGGGGGTTCTGGGGTTGGAGCTCAGGGTACAGCTATCCTGGTTTCCTGTGCTGAGTCATTCCCTCATAATTCAGAGGACATCTTTCTCTGTGAACCTTTGCTATCCAGACAGTTGTTGCCTAGGGTAGTGGTCGGCAAACTGTGGCCACTTGATTGTGGCTCTTCCACAAAATACCACGTGTGGGCACACATGTACAGTGCGATTGAAACTTCGTGGCCACACTCAAGGAGCCAAAGAGCCGCATGTGGCTTGCTAGACGCAGTTTGCCGACCACTGGCCTTGGGGAAGGCAGTTGCCTCATGCCCTTGGAAGACCTCTCACCTCACCCTGTGGTCAATAGCCTGAGGCTAATCAAGACAGTGTTGATGGGACTGCAGGCAGAGGCGAGTCTCGAGTCTCGTAAGCTTTGAGTCTTTGTCTGATCTAATCCCAGGCCCAGGGCTAGAAAAAGCAGACCCTGGGGAACAACTTGGTCCTTTCCAAAGGCACCAAGCCACAGAAGAGGGAGCCACAATCTGTGAGTGGCTGATGGCTCCAAACAGGGTACTGAGGGCCAGTCAGAAACAGCATCTGACACTGTCCTGCACTAGAGAATGAGAGCTGTAGCAGATCTACCTAATACACGGACACAAACTCAAACAGGCATGTAATATAGGGAGAGAGAGAAAAAAAACCACACACACACAAAATAAAAACCAAGCCCCAAATGAAAGAACAAGAAAATTCTCCAGAAGTGCTAAATGAAATGGAGATAAGACATTTATCAGACATAGAGTTCAGAATAGTGATAGCAAAGATGTTCAATAACATGAGAAAAACTATAGCAACTATGAAGAATGGCATAACACTAATACAGAACTCAGTGGAGGAATACAGAGCAGATTAGGAGAAGTCAAGTATTGGATCAGTGAATTAGAAGATAGGGTAGAAAAAAATCAATCAGAGAACCAAAAAGAAAAATAAAACAATTAAAAAACATGAGGACAGCTTAATGGAGCTGTGGCACACCATGAAACGTAATAATATTTGCATAATAGGAATGCTAGAAGGAGAAGAAAGTGAGCAAGGAATAGAGAATGTGTTCGAAGAAATAATGGCAGAAAACTTCCCTAGCCGTGTTCATGGATTGATAGAATTAACATTATTAAAATATCCATACTGTTAGGTTGCTCAGGAGGCAGCGTAGGAAATAAAGAAAGCCAAGTCAATCAGAAAAGAAAGAAAAGGAAAGGTTTTATTCTGCATCCCCGGGTGACCCCTGAACCCCAAAGACAGGGCCAGTGGATTCGCACTGGCTTTGTTTCATACTGCAGTTGGGTGAGGGGTGGGACATGAACTGAGGAAGTTCCCGTTGCAGGGGGTCAGCAGGGTATTCAGGAAGGAGTCAGTATCTGTGTGGGGCTCATTGTGGATACCAGGGAGGAGTCGGTATCTGTGTCTGGCATGCTGATCTGTTAGAAATTCCAGGGAGGGTCCATTATCTCCTCATGCATCTGCATGCATCTGATCCTGGGCTCTCTCCGACCTAACACATACTACCCAAACCAATCTACAGATTCAATGCAATCCCCATAAAAATACCAATGGCATATTTCACAGATCTAGAACAAATACTCCAAAATTTTATATGGAACCAAATGCTGTGGCTATTTGGGGTCCTTTTTAATTCCATATAAATTTTTGGAAAATTTGTTCTAGGCCTGTGAAATACACCATTGGCTTTTTGATAGGAATTTCACTGAATCTATAGATTGCTCTGGCTAGTATGGACACTTTAATGATGTTAGGAGGCACATGAAAAAATGCTCAACATCACTAATTGTTAGAGAGATGCAAATTAAAATAACAATGAGGTATCACCTCACACCTGCTAGAATGGCTACTATTAACAAATGACACTGGCAAGGATGTAGAGAAAAGGGAACCCTAGTACACTGCTGGTGGGAATGCAGACTGGTGCAGCCATTATGGAAAACAGTATGGAGTTTCCTCAAAAAATTAAATATGGAACTCCCATCTGACCCAGTGATCCTACTTCTAGGAATATATTCTAAGAGACCTGAAACACCAATCAGAAAGAATGTATGCACCCATGTGTTCATAGCAATGCAATTTACAACAGCTAAGATATGAAACAGCCCAAGTGCCCATCAATAGATGAGCGAATTGAAAAGCTGTGGTACATTTACACCATGGAATACTATGCAGCAGTAAAAAGAAGGACCTCTTACCCTTTGGACAGCATAGAGGGACATGCGAAATAAATCAGTCAGAAAAGACAAGTATCGCAAGATCTCACTCATATATGGAATCTAATGTACAAAATAAACGTCAACCAAAGACCTTTTATCCATAACCCATGGACACAGACAATAGGGTGGTGAAGGCCTGGGGTGGGGGCATGGGCGGGCTAGAATGGGTCAGTGGGGAAAAAAGGGATATATGTAATACTTTCAACAATAAAGATTTAATTAACACAGAAAGAAAGAAAAGCCATTGGAAATGGCTTGGATGATCCTGCAAGCAGGGAGGGGTGGGGTCTCAGGGCAGGGATAGAAGTGTGAGCCAGGTTGATGGAGACTCAGATATGGCGCAGCCTGTTAGCTCTGTGACAGGGAGGGCTCAGCAAAGGAAGAGTGGCCTCTGCCAGGCCTCTGTCTTGAGGAAAACTGCCCCTCCAGCTCTTGCCATGATTCCAGACAAGTTCGTTCCTCCCCGAATGTCCCAGGTTCCTTTCAAGCTGCTGCGCCAGTGCTGGAGCTCAGAGGAAGTGAGTCCAAGTAAGTCATGCACAGGCCCTTTAAGGGGAACTGCCTGGGACTCCAGCAGCCCCAACCTCCCTTGGCCACCATCTCTGCTGTTTTTTACAGCCAGAAATTACAAGGACTTCTCTTTCCAGCACTGGAACCCTGAGCTTGGGGGGCCTGGTGTGGGGCTGGGACCCCCTTAGAGAAAGCTCCACAGCCAAGCTATTGCTCCTTTATTTTAAACCCCAACAACATGGGTGTGGGACCAGCAGGTTCTGTAAATCTGTCCCGAGTCTCCCCCACTCCTACCAGCCTCGATGTGCTTGTTCTTTAATTCCCAGGTGTAGGACTTCCGTTCAGCTAGATTTCAGGTGGTTCTGAATGATGGTGGTTCTGTATTTTAGCTGCAAATTTTGATGTGGTTTTAGAGGTGGTGAGTACTATGTTTACCTACACTGCCAGCATGACCAGAAGCCATCAGAAAAACCTTGATAAATTCCACTAGATTAAAATGATGGACATCCTTGACTCACTAAACCTCTGTGCTCTCTCTATCTTGGGGATTACTCATAATTTTCTCACAGCAAAATTAGTTTCATGGATTTAGGTTTTTCATATTCTTATTTACTTGCCTGTAAGTTGCTTAGTCATGTGCTGCAAGAGCTTCTGACTACTCGGCTTCCCTCCATTTCTCCTTGTAGTTCTGGTACTTTTAAATGTATGATTTATGTCACGCTGTGTTAATTGGTTCATACATATGTTCTTTGATGGGGATCATAATGTTTATCATTATAAAATTCCTTCCACTGCCTCATTTAATTCATTTTTCTCTGAACTCAGACTTGACTGAAATACACATGACAGTTGTTGGTTTCTCTTTTTTTGACATTTGTTGGGCTGCCTTTGTTCTTCCTCGTTTGGTCAGCCTCTCTGAGTGACGTTGCTGCTCTCTCCGTAAAGCAGTAGACTTGTCTAATATATGTAACAGATATTTAAGAAGAAATAAACAAGCATGTTTTAGCCACTAAAACGGCAGCCAGAATTCTTGAGAAAATTTCCTCATTCAGACTCCTTCCTTGTAAGGAATAAAGTGAAATGGCTCAGAGCCATCACAAACATGTTCACTGTGCCCGAGAGGGACCGAGAGGCAAAAGGTTACATGGTTTTCCCACACAAATAGGAAGTTCTTCATAATTGTGTATTTGTTACTTTCTGAGCAAAATTAATTATTCCATTTCCATTTAATTACTTCAAAGCAGAGAGTGCATTCAGACCAGTGTTGGTTAGTGGGGCTGTACCAGCACCCTGAGCCAAGTCATGCTTCTCACGGGCTCTCCTTGCTTAAAAACGCTTGTGAAGATAAAGAGGAAATTCTTGTGAATTCGTTGAAATTGTGACTTTATTGCTACTCTACCTGTTTTGTCCTTCAGTCAACATTTTTCTCTTTAATAAAAGCATCATAGCCATCATCTTATTCACATTCTGTGAAAGGCCATTCATTTATTCATTTAAAAATGTTCATAGGGCTGGCACTATCGGACACTGTATATAATTCCTCACACTTATTATGTGCACTCTTCTGTGTGCAAATTCTATTTCAATAAAAAGTGTGTGTGTGCGCCCTGGCCAGTATGACTCAGTTGGTTGAGCATCATCCAATGCACCAAGAAGTTTGATTCCCGGTCAGGGAACATGCCTGGTTTCCGGCTCAATCCACAGTAGGAGGTAGGTGTACAGGAGGCGGCCGATCATGTTTCTCTCTCTCATCTATATTTCTCTCTCTCTCCCTTCCTCTCTCTGTCTCTAAAGTCCATAAAAACATATTTTTAAAGTGTGTGTGTGTGTGTGTGTGTGTGTGTGTGTGTGTGTGTGTTGGTTATTACAGCATATGAACAAAAAGTGTGGTTTCCACAGCTGGTTGGTGTAAGTCATCTCCAGGGAGGGGAACCACCTCCTGCTTCTGAGTGACCAGCGTTTTGTCTCCTGGTCACTTAAGTGTTCCTGATTGTCAACCTGACCATTCAGGTAAATACTCAGGGCTTGTCACTTGCCTCCTGAACCACTCCCGCTGCTCTCCTCTTTCCTCAGCACCTCCCTGCCATATGGAGATGGCACCCAGGGGGGATGGGCGCCAGTCAGCTCCGTGCAGATTGACCCACCAGGGCTCTGCCCCTCCATCCTCTGCCTTCCGCTGAATCTGCACTCAGCGTAACAGCTGCCCACACAGCCGCTCAGCAGCCACTTGAATACAGCCCCTAGGGGTCTGGTGTGCACCCCAGGGATGGCAGCCTCTGCCTGTCTCCCTGCCACCCCAGGCCCCTGCAGACGAGGTCAGACCATCGTTACCCCTTGCAGCCCTTGCAGCCAGCACAATAAAGCAAAATCCTGACATGCTGCCCCCAGCTCAGCATTCGGCATTTATAAATGTGCTGATCTGTTATCAGATTCTAATCTGGTAATGAGCTCTCGGGAGAACTGCCCAAATCAAAAGGCTTTTTGTTTCTATTTAGATGCCACAATGCCCTGCTTGATAAGCCAGCTGTGCTAAGCAGGGCTGAACAACTGAGCCTAGATGCAGAGAAGCTGGGATTGGCTTATGGTGAATATGAAATAAAATGCAAGTTAATTCCCAGAGAGTTCTGAGTCCCCCCATTCAAGGGGTAATGTTTCCAGGGTGGGGCGTGGGGTGGGGAGAGAACCCAATATGCAGCATCTATAGTCCTCCGTTGCTGTTTTCCGTGTCTGAGAAGAACCAGGGATGTGTCCCAGCTCAAGGGGAGACGGTGCTCAGGATTTTAAAATAATTAAAAACAGACAAACCCGGGGACTTGGTGCAAACAGAAGTTGGTGTACGAATGTCTCCCTGGGGCACCCAGTCCTGTCAGGTACGCAGGGCTCAGCTCTCCTGGCAGCTGGTTGAGTAAGCAGTCCTGGGAGAGTGGACGGCCCAGAACTGGAATGTTGGAGGATGCCTTTGTTTCTCAAATGCAGGCTTGATGGTGTTTTCATTACCTGTATTTAAAGGCTAAGTTACACTCGGAATTGTACTTCGACAAGCACAGTGAACCGTCCATGTGTGTGCATCCACATCTACCTACGTACATGCAGGAAGAGTGACTCTCAAAGGGGACCTCAAAGGAGACAGGCAGCGGCCAGCTGTGAACCAGCTGAAGGTACCCAGGCCCTTGCCCAAACCTGCCAACGCCAGTGTTTCTAATTCTTTCGTCACGTCCCTTCAGATACCGAGACTTTTAAATGCCCCTTGCTTGCCATTGATCCAGCGAGGCTAACACTTCAGTTTTCTACAGAAATAGGACAGAAAACATCTTCCTTCACAGACTGATGAATGGACTTCAGCCTTATTTCCTAGGCCTGGCTCTTGTTTTGGTGAACTTCCTCGGTATCTGCACTGGTCCTGCTCTCTTAGGACGTGGGCCTGCCCTGAGCCCCTACCAAGGGTTGTCCTCCACTATCTCCTAACACACATTGTTGTTGTTTATAATGCCAACAGCCCCACTTCCTGAGCACGTGCGTGCCTGAATATCCCCATCTTCGTAGTTCACGTGTCGGTAGGGTCACTGGTGGCCTGGGCTTCCTTTAGGCAGCACATTGCTTCCCAGTGACTTCTGTCTGGACTGAAACTCTGAGATCGATGTTATAAGGTGAAAAGCACACGGCCCTCAGACGCCTGGCTGTTCTTATTGCCTTCAACTGTTCTGTCTTTCTGCTGAGATCTTTAGTTCTTCTGAGCAGCTCGGTTCATCTTAAAGATGAGGGTCTTTTGTCCGGTCCAAATTAACTGAGTGTGCCCCATCCCAACATAACCAGCAAGCTGTGCCCGAAGAGCCTGAAACTGGGGGCCAGCCCTGTGTAACATACAGCCTGGAACACAGGAACACCCAGAACCCCAAATGTTGATTTTTTCTACTTATTGATCCTTTCCTTGGCTTATTTTCAGAAACATTGACAACTTCCTTAAAAAGTACAAATTTAAAATATTTTCCTCAGCAAACCACTCGTTCCCTCCTCTTGTCCCTTAAGGCATTCCTCACTTGGCAACTTGGGCAGCACTAAGCTTGTTCCAACAGCCAGGGCCTTACCTCTTATAAATCCGAAATTCTCCCTCTGGCTTAGAAGTGGAAAAACTTGTACCTTCTTAGCCTACTCTGCTTTGTTTGTACAAGTTACTGCCTTGATGGGTTTGATAATTGTCAGGTATTTTAATTGCCGAAAAGTCATTACTTTCTACAAAGAGCTTCTCTTAAGGAAGTTTGATGAGATCTACTGGACTGCGTGAGATTTCAACAGTTGCTCTGAAGAACAGAACCTAATCCAATGGGAAGGTCAGGTAATAGCCCAGCAGGTACCTGCCCACCCCCATTTCTTATCTGTTTATTGCAGCTCGTGTCTTTAGTTCACAAGCCCTCTACCACCGAACAGTGGTTCTCAACCTTGGCTGCACATTAGAGTCACCTGGGACTCTTTTTAAAATCCTGATTTCTAGGCTCATCCTCCAGAAATTCTGTTTCTTTGTTACTAATGTTGTGGCCCCACCCCATAACAAAGAAACAGAATTTCTGGAGGATGAGCCCCAGAAATCAGGATTTTTAAAAGATTCCCAGGTGATTCTAATTAATGTGCAGCCAAGGCTGAGAACCACTGACCTAACACGTTAATCGAATGCATATGTCACCGACTTGTCTTTGCTCGCTTTTCCTGGGAAGTACGCTGGGAGGGAAAGTGCCCTGGGCTTCCACATTGCCTCTGAGCTGTACGAGTTTGTGGATTGGCCCATCGCCCAATTTTCAACCTCAGTGTTCCTTCGTGCTCCGGTATTGCTTGCCGAGTTTGGCTCACAGCCCCAGAAGAAATGTTTTCAGGTTGTTTAATCTCTCAGCCCACCATCTGCCCACTACACATGAAGAAAGTATTTTTACAACCACATTATAACCAGGAATTCGCTTCTTCTACTAAACTTTGGTCCAAGTTGATGAAACTATATTATAAATAATTGCTTTCCTTCCTTTAAGGGGTGGGGAATATCCCGCCTGCAGGTCATCGAAGGCCCACAAAATCATTTGGTCTGGCCCTACCAAGGTATTAGGGTGCATTAACTAAATGTTTGACAAAATAGAGCAGGCTAATTTTTAAGTTGATAATTTTGTATGGCCTGAGAACGATGTTACAAATATCCAAATGGCCCTTGGCAGCAAAAAGGTTCCCCACCGCTGCTCTAAGAAGTGGAGTGTCCATGGCGAAGGCTAAGGAAGGGCACCCAAGTGGAGGTACTCCCTCTGCCCACCCACCCAGCAGCGTCCTGGCTGCTGATCTCCCAGTGCAGGCCAGGCCTAGTCAAAGCTCACATAGCCTCTGGCGTCAGCCCTAAAAAAAACCCCTTCAAAGCATCATGGTGCTTTTATAACTGTAACCTGATAAGTATTCCCTGGGACAGACCTATGGTTCCGTCACCTGAAAACAGCGATGGGATGGATTTAATCATTTGGAGGACCAAGCAACAGACCCCTCTTCCTTCTTTCATTCCTCGGGATTGTCCCAAGGGTCATGTTTTCTCTCTGGAATGTTCAATTCTTCCTTCTGCTGATGAATTCTTCTTCACAATTTTCTCTGTTAGCTTAGTAGAAACATCTCAGCCATTGCTGCCTCATCAAGCTCTCAGTGGATCTTCCTTTCCTTTCATTGCTAAATCTTCATAGACTTGTCAGAATGCTCACAAGCCTTTGTCCTTGCTTCCCAGGGGCTTCTTCACTCCCTTTTACTGGAATTCCATATTCACCAATTAACTATATTCTCCAAAGTCACCAATGAAGCTTTAAGGACCAAATGTGTTCTACTAAGTCATCAGGCTTTTATAGCATTTGACCATGTGAATTTCCCCTCCTCCCTGAAATTCCTCCCTCTCGGTGGTTCCATTCTTTGTTAAATGGAGACATTTATCGAGATTTAGTCTTGAGTCTTGTCCTTTTATCATTCTGTGGCAACACTCTTAGGTGGCTCCCTCTACTGGATGGAGTTCAGACTCTTTGGCCACCTTCCAAGCATTTTTTGCTTCACATCTCTACACACAGCCTACGCTCTGGCCACACTTCACTTATGGTTCCAACTGACTTATGGTTCCTTTTGCAATCCTATCGTCTTTGTCTAGAATACTGGCTGGCAAACTGTGGCTCATAAGTGACATGTGGCTCTTTGGCCCCTTGAGTGTGGCTCTTCCACAAAAGACCGACTTCTGCGCATGGGCCATGAAGTTTCAATCACACTGTACATGCACGCCCGCACGTGGTATTTTGTGGAAGAGCCACACTCAAGGGGCCACAGAGCCACATGTGGCTCGCGAGCCGCAGTTTGCTGACCACTGGTCTAGAATATTTGCTCCACTTTTCTATTTTATCTGGGGAATAGCTACTCACTGGTCAGGTACAACTTTAAATTCAAATCCTCTTCATAATATACCCTGTGTTTCCCACCATCACCTCCTGAGCAGAGACCACTGCTCCTCATGCTCTTTCCACAGCTCTTCACAACCTGTGATCACCTTCAATGTTGAGGCTTCATTCTAGCCAGGACCTAACTCGGTGTCTGACATATAGCAGGTGCTGCATGAGGTCACTTATTCCACCAACATTGATGGAGTGCTAACCCTGCAGCAGGCACTGTTTTAAATGTTGACAACACAATGGTGGGAAAAGTAGATACAATCCCCACCTTCACATACCTAGTAGCTTCAGGAGAAAAACAGAAAACCACTCTAAAGAAACAACAGTGTTTCTTTAGCTTCATTGCATTTCCTGTGCCTTGTATAATCTTTACTAACCTGAGAGTTACTTCTTATATGTGAAGTTGCTAGTTTCCTGAAGTACTAATTAAAGTATAATCATCTATATACTAGACTAGAGGCACAGTGCATGAAATTTGTGCACTGGCGGGGGGGTGGTGTCCCTCGGCTCAGCCTGCACCCTCTCCAATCTGGGACCCCTTGGGGGATGTCCGACTCACAACTCGGGACTGCTGGCTCCCAACCACTCGCCTGCCTACCTGTCTGATTGCCCCTAACCGCTTCTGCCTGCCAGCCTGATCACTCCCTAACCACTCCCCTGCTGGCCTGGTCACCCCTAACTGCCCTCCCCTGCTGGCCTGGTTGCCCCTAACTTCCCTTCCCTGCTTGCCTGATCACCGACAACTGCCCTCCCTTGCCAGCCATCTTGTGGTGGACATCTTGTGACTACATGGGGTGGCCATCTTGTGCGAGGGCTTGACGGTCAATTTGCATATTATCGCTTTATTATATAGAATTATATAAGATATAAAAGCCTAAGTGACCATCCACCCCTGCAGCCATTCTCCTGGTAGCTATGCTCAATGGCCACCAGGGGGCAGATGCTCTGACCAATAGAGGAGGGAGCCCGATTCCTCCCAGAATCGGCCGTGGTTTGGTAATAGGTTGTTGTTGGGGCACTGTTGGCCCTGAATTTGCTTCACCCACACCCTGGACCCAGAGAGGAGGGAGCCCAATTCCAGGGTGTGTCATCGAGAACCACCCTCTCGAAATCCGGGACCCCTCGAGAGCTGGTTTTCTCCCAATCCCCATAGGCCAGGCTGAGGGACCCCACTGGTGCACACTGGGCCTCTAGTCTAGCAATAAGTTTAGATCTCAATAGAACAAATTAACATTATAATGATCTGATGCCTAAAGCTTACCATTTTTTGTTTTTGTTGTTTTATTTTTAGCAAAGGAGGGCTGAAGAAGCAATAGAGAAATATGGCAAATGTGTAGCTATTAAGGTGCATGTGTGTGTATGTGTGCTTTTCTGAGGCAGTTGGAAGGATGTTACTGAAATGGGGAAAGGAATGTATTAGGAGAGGCTGAAGAGGCATGATGCTGAGAAAAACCGAGTACTGAGTAATAGTTTGGGCCACAATCTACTGTTATATCTTTTGGAAACTTCTTGATGGTCCCAGAAATTCCTGGTTTTGTGTCCAATCGTTTTCTAGATGTTGGCTGGACTCCTCTGGGCACTGGTTAGGCCTGCAATTGCTTTGTTGGGAGAGCTGAACAAAACCAGCCGCTCCATTCTGTTGAAAATGAGAACCACATTAATTAATGTAGAAAAGGGGAGGAATGAGGCAACTCAAGGGGGTACTTCAGATTTATTGTGATTGGTGTAATATTAACATTTCCATAGAATTTCCCCTCAGGGACAATATACATTATAAACTGCTTGGTACCACTAATCTTCATAGCATATGTTGTGTCATGAAGAGGTAATTTCCTCACCACTCATCTAAGCTAAGAACATCCTAGCCTTTGTACTAAATCCCTACTGTCATAAAGACCGAGCCAAATCACGAGGGCAGATGGTGGTTTATACCTGCCAACTTATAATCAGGCTTAGAGTCATCCGCACCGGCCTGCCGGCATGCCCAGGCGGGACAGGAAGGCGCGGGAACACTCCCCGGGATCCTTTCTCTGCACAGTTGGGAGGTTTCTCAGAACACAGCCAGCTGCTGCCCCTGAGGACTGCGGATGAGACTCTTCACTCGGAACCAGCCAGGACCTCTCTGCTCTCCTGTCCTGGGGCCCCTGGTCCCCGGCATTTTGTCAGGTCCTCTCCCAGAAGGAGGAATAGTTGATAACAT
>NW_006287372.1:126685-133811 GCF_000327345.1 Myotis davidii | reverse complement strand
CGAGAAATCCCAACACCAGGCCCCCGCCTCCTCCCGGCTCCACTGCGCCCACAGCTGAGCTTTCCTTGCTGTAGCCACTGTCTGTGAGCACAGAGGGCAGACAGAGGATGGGTGATACAGAGCGGGAACGAAGGGTAACCACAGATATAAAACACTGGTATTTCCCAAAGAGATCCAATGGGAGACCAGAGACGTGATTTCAAATGAAAACAAAAAGTTTCGTATTAATTCTGCTTTTCGTCCTTTGGATGGGTCAGGTGCTATACTAAACAATTCACCCACTGTCTCATTTAAGCCTCAAGTCAGCTCCCTATGAAGTAGATGCTATTGTCATTCCCATTTACTGTGACCAAAGGAGTCAGGGAACTTGGGGGATACCTGGCTGGTTAGCAGAGGAGTGGAGGCTTGAATCCAGCTCTAAATGAAGCCAAAGATCTGTGTTTGTTTCCTTTTTAACAGTTTTGAGTATTGCTCTCATTAATCCTAAAATTAGCTCTATTTCAGTAATTATTAATTATCTTGTGATGTTCCAAGTATGAAACAATATTTAAGGTAATCTAAACCCCTCCAGGTAATATCCAAACCTCCAAGTTAAAAGCTAATAAATTCAATCAATTTGAAAGTTATTTGCTAGAATGGAGGGTCTTAGTACCTTAATTAAACAGTCCATGGAATTTAAGGTTTTATATTAATCACTCAGATTTCATTCCCAGCTCACCTACTTCAATAGACACATCTTTATGTTTCCACTAGGCTTATGTTTCTTGGAGGACAACAGTAGACTAATTACTATCCTTGGGCTAGTCATTTTCATTTATGTGGGGGAGAGAATATGCGTTTCTAGCTTTCAGAACATAGAGGTGACAGGAGTTATACTTTCTTCTTGAGTCACGTAGCACTTGGCTGTTTGTTTTGAAAAATGTTGTGGCAGGTGAGAAAGGGGCCCTGGGAAGGTTACTGTCTTTCTCTGGGCCCCCAGTTACTAATGGCTGAGCTGAGCCCACAGCCCAGGTTTCTCAACTCCGTACCTCCTAGACTTCACAGCTCAGCCATGGAGACAAGTATGTGAGACGAATGCAAGGAAGTGGTGGTGATAAGGACAGTGATGAAAGTCCTGAGAACATGGAGAAGGAGAGCAGGATCCTTCCAGGCGGGGAAACTGAAGACCTTGTTGGCAGGTCAGACGTGAGCAGGGCTTGGCCGGGGAGCGGGGAGCTCCCCGCGGAGCAAGGCGCTCAGCCAGGCACCAGAGAGCACATGCCACGCTAACTCCACTGAGCACAGCCCTGTCTAGTTCCGTTGCTCAGCCGAGCTCTCCGACCCTTAAATTACTCTCAGCAGTCACCCAGCCAGTGACGTCAGAATCGGAGGCCACGCTGGAGCTCAAAGGAGGCAAATGTAGGGAGAGGGAAGGAAGAAGGACACTTTGCAACCCAGACTAACACGTTACTTCCCAGATGTGGCCGATGCTGGAGTCTGTCCTCCAATATTTGCTCTCCCTTCATTTCATGGCACTTGAAGTAGATTACCTCCCTGGCTTGTGCTGGCCAAATGGTTTGAGAACCAAAACTGCATTTCTCAGCCTCCCTTGCTGTGACTATGTTTTGGCCCGTGAGCTGCCAGTGGGAGTTTTCTGGGGCAGCTTCTCTCTGCTCCCGGTGAATGTCTCACCCTCCTTCTGCCTGGCACACAGATGTGATGGCTGGGCCTAGGAGGAGGGTGCACCCGCGGGAAGGGGCCCTGTGAGCTGGGACAGGTTGGGTCTCTGAGTCCCCATGGATCAGGGTTGCATGCAAACCCTGCACTGTGTGTGCTGGACTCTGAAACACATAGTGAAACCCCATCTCCACAAACATGGGGCAAGCCAAAATATGTCAGCATTTTGTAAAAGGGTTATGGAGAAAAGACTCTCCCACAAGGCTCTGATAGTAACCAGGTAGAGTTCTGGCATGTTCCTAAGATGGGGGGTTGAGCCCAGAAGCTCAGCTGAAAACCATCCTGAAAACCATCCCTATGGTCTCAATGCACTAGGCCAGTGATGGCGAACCTATGACACACGTGTCAGAGGTGACACATGAACTCATTTTTTGGATTGATTTTTCTTTGTTAAATGGCATTTAAATATATAAAATAAATATCAAAATATAAGTCTTTGTTTTACTATGGTTGCAAAGATCAAAAAATTTCTATATGTGACACGGCACCAGAGTTAAGTTAGGGTTTTTCAAAATGCTGACACGCCGAGCTCAAAAGGTTCACCATCACTGGGCTAGGCTGTCAACTAAAGACCCTAACTTTACTCAGGGCTTACACTACGTCAGAGCCACGCTTGCTTATGGGAACTGAAAAAGGTTCCCCTCCCAAAATGAAGAGGGCTGAGTGCCAAGACCAAGATGGGCCCGGGTCTTCGTGTACAAAGAGACCCCTGAGCGAAAGGGCCAGGGCAGCACAAAAATGACTAAGCGCTTGAAGGAATCGGATCACATGGCCACACTTATGAAGACAGAGGCTCCACCCCGGTGGGGGGGAGGGGGGGTGCCTGGGAGAATGAGCTCACCCTTCCCAATTCCTTGATCTAAGAATAAAGCTTCCACTCGGCTTTACCCAACCCAGTCTCGTTCTCTGGCACCAACAGCACTGGGCAGGCGGACCTCGGTTTGGGTCCCAACCCGAAAGGTCTGTAGTATTCATTTTGGACATAGTCTGTTCTGGGTGATCACAGGTCTAACTTCTTATATTAATTCCCATAAACTCCTTGGATTAAGCAGAATATTCTAGTGGCTCAGGCGAATGCCCCAGAGCCACCCAAATGTCTCTGAGTGATTCTAATCAGGCCTTCTCCATACCACCCTCAGAAACGCCTGTGCCAGGTGAGCCTCTACCTGCACGCAATCCCTGTGAGAGAAGCTGCTCCAGAGGGGGTAAGGAGCCTGATTAGAGCAGCGATTTTCAACCTTCTCCATCTCATGGAGCACACCTGATTACTACAATTCTGTGGCACACCGAGAAATCCATCTTTTGCCGATCTGACAAGAAAAAAATAGGTATACTTTTGATTCATTCACACCAAACGGCTATTGTCGTGTTTGCTGTTGTCATTTTTTTATTTAGCAATCTAGAAAGAGGTCTGTGCCCCTGACTAAAGAGTCAGGTATTGCATGTTTGAGAAATTGCTGCGGCTCCTCATTGAAGATCGCTGCACTCGTACATTTATTGATTCAATCATTCCAATCCGCTTCCACCGAACGTGAGCAGGAGGTTTTGCTGAGGATAGTCAGTCTTGAAGGCGTCAGTGCTCAGAGGGCAGAGAACTTTCCACTGCCTCCTATCAGTTCGGATCTGTCCAACTCCTACTGTCACACATTGTTTTCCATTTCCGAGCTCTCCATCCTTTATATTGACTTCCTTTGTTCACCTAAAAATTTTTCACAAAAACAAAAATAGTCCACAAACATTTAAGAGCTCTCTTCCTTGCAAGCCCCTATTGTCATCTCTTGGGTTGACAGAGAAAGGAAGCTCTGGACTATTCCAGGACATCCGTTCTTCTCTTCGCGTCTTGTTCTTGCATGTGGAGGCAGCCTCCTCACTTGGTGTTGTTGGTATAAATCACTTCCTTTACTGACACTCAATGAATGGAGACATTTTCTTATTTCTCCTTTAGGCAACACCATCTCATTTCACTACCTGCAGTATTTTTCCATTTTCATCTCACACCAATGACATTGTTTTCCATTTCAGCAATTTACTTGCCTTAATTGGCGCTAAGTCTTTTGTCTTGCTTCACTCTGTCCCATTGCTGAAGGGATGGAAAGAGATGTGGCCACTGAGTTGGTGGCTTCTCGGGAGATTAAATAGAGTTACCATCTGACCCGACAATTCCACTCCTGGGTGTTACCCAAGAGAAATGAACACACATGTCCACACAAACCTGTACATGAATGTTCATAGCAACACTACTCAGACTAACCAAAGAGTGGAGACAACTGAGTTGCTAGCAACGATGAATGAATAAACAAACATGGCATGTTCATGCTATAACACGGATGGACACAGAAAACACTGTGCGAAGTGAAGAAGCCAGACACAAAAGGCCACATTCTGTGGTTCTGTTTCTGTGAAATATCCAGAATAGGCCAATCTACAGAGACAGACGGAGGAAGTGGAGGAATGGCTGCCAGGGGCTTGGGAAGAGAGAAGAACCAGAGCTAATGAGGACGAGTTCCTTTTGGGTTATAATGATGTTCTCCTAGGAGACAGTGGTGATGGTTGTACAACTTTGTGGATGCACTAAAAACCACTGGATTGTAAATTTAAAAATAAACTCTAGATGTTCATACAAACTTGCCATATCTGAGAAAGTAGGAGATGGGGAGTTGGGACAGAAAATAACCTGACAGACACGGCATCACGTCCCCCAAACAGAAAAAAAAGGAAATCCCAGGTCCCTTTCCTTTTCCTCCCAGTCCTCTTCTTCCCAGAGCCGCAGTCAGGCACATAACAAACACTGATGACACCCCAATCTGTCACTGAAGTAGAACAGTTTAGGGTAATCACTCCCAGCTGGTCAGTGACAGTTATAGAAAGTGACCAGAAAGGGCAGAGGAGGGGTCTGCCTGTTGGTTAATAAATAGCTAAGGCTCATGCAACACGCCAGCCCATGAACATCCCATCCCCAAGCATCTACCCAAACGAGAGGTGCAGAACAGCAGGCAACCGGGTGCTCGGCGTCCCCCTTGTCCGTTGCAGCTGGGCCCTTGAACAGACTTGAGCACGTGCCCTTCAGGTCTGTGGTTTGAGATTATAAGACGACAGACCTTCCCCCTTTCCTCCTTGCCTTGCAGGGAAGGTGACATTAGTCCAGAAAGCACCAGGCTGCCCTGGGGAGCCACAGTGCATCGCTTTGCATCTACCAGGCCTGCTGGCCTCGCAGGGAGAAGGGCAGACTTGTGAGCATGTGGAGCTGCAGGGAGAGGGCAATGTTCCAGCGGGGTGCCTGGCCCAACCCATCACCTGTGCCCCTCCCCTGCCACACCCTTCCCTGAGCCACTGCCTGGAAACCGTCCCAACCCGCCTGCTGTTTGCCCCACATGCCGCAATCTATGGCGACGCTGAGCCCTTGCTGTGTAGGCAGTGAGGTAAGAGTCACCTCTTTCCTCATCCGCCGCATAGATCTGGGCCAGAGATGGGGAGTTTCCACTTGCAGCCCTCAGCTTGGGAACTACACCTGTCCTCCTGGCCTTTGAGCCAAGCTGTCTTCATGCTTCCTCCTTAGGACAATGGCCATGATTAACCTCAACCCCCCTCTCTGTAAAATGACAATGATAATACCCAACTCAGAAAGTTACCGTTTGGATTCAATGCAGACAATTACTGCATCTGGGCTAGCCTAGGGCTGGCTCACTGTCTACTACAGTGGTTCTCAACCTTCCTAATGCTGTGACCCTTTAATATAGTTCCTCATGTTGTGGTGACCCCAATTTCATTGTTACAAATTGAACATAATTAAAGCATAGTGGTTAATCACAAAAACAATATGTAATTATATATGTGTTTTCCGATGGTCTTAGGCGAACCCTGTGAAAGGGTCATTTGACCTCCAAAGGGGTCGCGACCCACAGGTTGAGAACCGCTGGTCTACTAGTATCTACAATAAATGCCATCGTTATTCTTGGTGTATTTCTTTGTTTTTAACTACAGAGTTCTGGATAGGAAGGCAAACCAATTCACTCAGAATTAATTCTTGAAATAATCAATTTGCAGAATGACCATAATTCACAAGTTGCAGGGTGTTCTTTTTTAGCAGTTTTAATAAAAATATTTGATTTTTGATTACACATAATCAAATATATTCTTTCGTCCATGGGCATGGGCTCTGGGATCTGGGATCAGCATGGCCCAGGCTCTCTGAAGTCATGTACCATCTGGGAGACCTTGGAAAATTCACTGACTTCCCTGATGGCGAGCCTCTGAAGCACAGAGGTAATGACACCAACTTCAAGAGCTGCTGGAGGAGTGGTGAAGTCAGATATGCAAGGTGCCAGGAACAGTGCTGGGTAAATAGCAGCTGCTTAATAATGATGGTAGCATGCAAGTCCCTTGCCCACAAAAGTCCCTCTGGGAAGACTTCCCTGCTTCCCTGGATATCTGGTCTACCACACCCCCTTCAAAAAACCTGATGACCTCAAGAGGAGAAGAGAAACACTGGGTTTAGTTGCACACAGTTGTACGTGTCCGAAGGCTTGTGGTTTCCCACTTATCTAAGTCATTAGAATTTACATATTTTACCGCTGACTTTTTAACTGACACACAGATAAGATTAAACTTGTCTCATTCATTAGAAAAAAATTCCCTTACTTATTTTGACAACTTCATAAAACCTGGCTCATGTTTCATAATTGCTCCCCCATTTTACTGACATTTTATCATTTATAATTACTTGCAAAGGGCAAACTGTCATGGTTGGCTGCACGAAGAAAATATAGCTGCCAGATGCCCAGTCAACTGACTCTCTAACGTAGCCGCATTTCTGAAACATATGTGCTCCTGTTCGATCTTCCCATGAAGCCGCTATGAATGAAGAGCTAGTCTTATGGAAGTTTCTAAAGAAATGTTCTTTGAAAATTCCCTGAAATTTACTTCCCTTGCGGCATGTTAGCCTTTTAGGCAGGCGCTTAGTGATGCTCTATGGCCTGGAAACTGGGGGCTCCTGGAGAAAGCTCCTTGGTCTGTGTTGCATCTGGGCCAGATTTCCCAACACAACCTCCCATCCCATCCCTGACACGCCCACGGCACATCGTGTTGAGCAATGTGTACCAAAGGCTGGGGCCACAAGAGATTTCTTTTTAAGTGCTTACATACTTATTACAAGAGATTTCCCAGTATTTAGCACACTTCCATGGAGTGAGGCTAGAAACTTGGCAAACCGTTGGGAAGTTTTCCTTAGAGAATGAGGGGATCAGAGCACAGTCTTTACAATGCCGAGGCCTTGGAAATGGTTGTCTTGAGCGGCCAGGTGTACACTGTTTAGAGAAAAGCCCTTTCTTAGGGCCAAGGAAGAGAGAGAGTGCCGTCCCACTAGTGAGCAGCGTCTTCACGCTCACATGTCACTGCCCTGTGTCTCTGTGCC
>NW_006287372.1:116701-126636 GCF_000327345.1 Myotis davidii | reverse complement strand
TCCTGCTGCTTTCTGCATTATCCTCGGTGGACTACTGTGCTTCCTCAACCTGAGCAGGAGTCTGTGAGGTGGAAAATGAGCCAAACAAGAACTGCTCTTTGGCTGCTCACTAATGTTTTGAGATTATGTCCATATTACTGGCTTCCAGAATGGACCTGAACTAGCTGGCTAGCATATGATGGTCTAAATCAGGAGTGGGCAAACTTTTTGCCTCGAGGGCCACAATGGGTTCTTAAACTGGACCGGAGGGCCGGAACAAAAGCATGGATGGAGTGTTTGTGTGAACTAATACATGTTAACACTGCTGCTGGTGAAGGAGCGGAGGGGAGAGCAAGAGAACCCTCTGCTCTTTCGGCTCCGCGGGCCGGATAGAACAGCCGAACGGGCCGGATCCGGCCCGCGGGCCGTAGTTTGCCCACGGCTGGTCTAAATACTGTTTTCCTAAAGGAAATGAAGGTACGTTGAGGCTAATTGCTGACCTCATAACACTTGCAGCAATCATTTCCATAGCTGAATTTCAGAGGCATGACGTAATGGTGACCTAAGCTTTAGAGTCTTGTCTTTTTCCATTTTTTGGAATAAAGTCATAACATGAAAATAATAAAATAATCTATTGGAAACTTCGACAGCACTTACTGAATATTGAATCTATTCTTGCATTAATTAGCACTTCCTATCTAATAACCCTGAGTGGCTTGCTTTTAGCTATGATCCCATAAATGCGTAACACGGTTTTGTTAGCCTCGTGGGTTTGGAGACATTTCCGACTTAAAGGTGACATTTCTGACTCTTGGGCCACACTGTCTGTCTTTGCTTTGTATGATGAAATGTCCTGACTCAGACTTGCTTAAGGTCACCAGGAGCAGAGGGAGAACCCGGGGTGTCAGTGTCTAACTGCTCAGCCTCAGGGCCTCCCCCCTCAGCATAGCCACGGGGTCCCCCTGCCCATATGTTATGTGACATAGATCCTGAGAGTTGAATGATACCATATAAGCTGGAGCCTCTGAATCCTAGGGAAGCAAGGGGCTATGGTAGCATATCCTACAGGATCAGAAGTATAGCATGCTGCCATATCTGCATACCGTAAAGGTGAATGAAAGAGGGTCAGATAGAGAGAATGGGATGTAAAACATGCATGGCCTCTTGTGCTCCTTGCTGAGCTCCTGCTGCATGGGATTTCCTGCTGCTGTGAGTGTGGGAGGTCTGTGCCCAGAGCCAGCAGAGGCCTCGTGCAGCGTCAGCACTGAGGCGGGTTGCCCCGGGGCCTGGCTGGGCAGGCAGCGCGGGTGCAGTCGGGGCGGCTCAGGTTGGGATCAGGCCATTTCTCAGCCTTGCTCATTGGCCCACAGAGCAACTTTCGGCTGCCACGGGACAAGCCCGTGTCCTGTTGGCTGGCCCGTTCCTCGTGGCCAGAATCCTCCACTCACCATCGCCTGCCAGTATCACGCCAGGTTTACCATCCGACAGCGGGCGCCGGGTGCCTCAGCACATTCCCGGAGGAGAAAGGAAGTTGAAAAGATCATAAAGGATTTGTGTGTGGCTCTCAAGTCTGCCAACAACTGCGTAGTCTCGGCACACAATCAGGGAGAGAGTTCCCTTCCCTTCGAACAGGAGGGAAAGGGCCTGCAGTGTTGCAAAGATATTGAGAAAGCAGCCGACCTCTTGGAAACTGACGTTTTTTGAAATAATTTCCAAATGCAAACTGTTACTGATGAACTTCTCCTGGCGCCCCTGGGCCCTCTGGCTGTGGCCAGGCCTGGGCGTTCTCGGAAGCGTCAGTGACCAGAGAATACTGTGGGTGCCCTGCCCGGCCTCTCTCCCCTCTCTCCAGACTTCAGGGAAAAAGGATGCAGCTTTTATTCACCTATCACCAGCTACAGAAGAGAAAGGTTCGCTTGAGGCAGTCACGTCTCCCCGTCTTTGTATTGATGGAATTACAACCCAATGCAGACGCATCTCTCAGGGCAGAATGTCTTACAGGAGGTGACCTGGAGGAGCACTAACCTGGTGCAAAGAAGAAAACCCTTTGGTAATAAAGGGATTATGCCTGAAGAGTGTCCCCCCAACACAATTCAGACTCTCCCCCAAGTCCTATTGCTGACTCTCTCTAGCCAGCTGCCACCTGCTCAGCTCCGGGCATGGGCCTGGCCCTCCGGTCCCCTCTCTAAGAGGACCTTTCCTCCCATCCCACCCGAGTCTCCGAGGGGCCGGGAGAGCAGTCCTGCATGAGCTGCGAACGTCACAGGTGACCACCTGTCCCCTCCCTTCCTTCCTCTGCCTCCTCTTCCAGCTCTTCCTCAGATTGGCAGCTTCCCCAGGAGACATGCAGACACCTGATCGTAGTGTTGCTGTTCTACGCAACGTTTCAGGAAATCGCTAGTCATAAATAAAAAAGATACTGATTTGTAAGTCAAGAGCTGACAGGCAAATTTTGGCATAACCTTAACTTACTAAAACTTTTCATTAATTAATTTACTTTTATTGGCTTTTTTAGAGAGAGGGAGAAGGCAGAGGGAGAGAGAGAAACATCCATGTGAAAGCAATATCCATCGCTGACAACCTTTCCGGGCACAGGACGACACCCAACCCGCTGAGCCCTACGGGCCAGGGCCACTGACACTTTAATCAGCAGAATTGTACGTGGTGAGTCCTGGACATTAGAATCGACCGAGACCAAGTTCTGTCCTCACTGTTCCACAGTCTCTGCCTCTTCATGTGTGAATAATTCAAAAATAAAATGAGATCATCGATGTAAAAATCGTATGTTTCTGGCACACAATAACTGTTTAATGAATGTCAGCTCTTATTTTTAAACTCCAAACTTATACCACCTCCCTACCAGTGATCTATTTCAGGACCAAAACATTGTTAACATGGCAAACCCTCAGCAGGCTCTGGAAGCTGAGATTGGAAGGGAAGAGATGAATCTGGAGCTAAATGTGCAAACAGCAGCGAGAGAGCAGCTCCGGTCCACGGAGGACTGCGGGCTCGAAGGTGCACATCTGCCAGAAGGGTCTGCTCCAGACGCCCAGGTGCGTGGGAGGCCTTCCCGCCCGCAAACCGCCCTGGGCCCCAGCTGCACCCGCTACGTGAAGAGGAAATTTGGACACAGACAGACAGGCGCACTTACAGAACATTGGTGCGCGTTTTATACAATTGCAAGGTCAGGTGAACTGTCCAAATGTTATTTACTGCCTTACAATACCTAGCACTTGATTTCTCTCAATAATTACCACCTGACTGAGGGGGAGTGGGCGCCTCCCTGCAGCTGGCACCAGCGCCAGTCCCAGGCGTCACTCCCGGCAATCCGCTATCATCAATGCGCTTTCCTTTGGATAAAGGCCATGTGCAAACAGGTGGCTGCCCAATGACCAGGTGAATTGAGCATCAACTGTGATAAATGGTGCCATTCGCACCTCTGCCTCAAGGCCTAGTTACTGTTTATCTTGGGAACACGTACGAATGGGTGTGTCTGTTCGGCTCTGCCCAGGGGTGAGGTTGCTTGCTGGCTTTCGCAATCTCTGACCGGGCTGCCTGCATGTAACTCACATCACATTCTGCTGTATGCTTTCTCCATGATAAACTCCCCTCTTTCTTCTCTGCCTCGGGGGGAGCTTTTCTGGGCTGGCGGAGATGTTGTTTTTCGGTTTCCCAACAGGTACACACCACTGCCTCTGTGTTTCTGTCCCTACTGTGCCCTCCACTGATTCAAGTTTGCATTTGTGCATCGGACAGGCAAAACCTCAATCACATCCAGACCCTAATTTAGGGGTGAGCCTGGGAAATGTAGTATTTTGCTTTCTAGTCCCTACAATATATGTTTCATGCAAAAGAATGAAGCTCTGATTTCCTAGGCAAGTAGGCATTATAAAGCCATGCAGTCGAAATGAGCTTACACCTCTCCTTTAACTCCTGGAGGAATGCCAGGATTTAGGAATTTTCCTAAGCACATGCTGCAGCTCACACCTTCTGGGTGCAGGCCAGCTTCGGGGATGATGAATGGCCGGGTTTGAGCCTCTGCCACTGACTCTGAGCACAGTCTCCACTTCATGTTTAGTTCTCACATCAACCCTGGAAGCTGGGGGTCGCCATCTGGGTTTTACTCAGGCAGGTTCAAATGGAGGCGCAGACAGGTCCACGTCCTGCCCCAAGCCATCCAGCTGCAGGCGAGGTGATCTGTTCCCCACTGTCTTCACCTGCAGGTTCCCAGACGGACCCAGTGGGCTCCCCTGCCACTCCACACAGCCTCACGGCCATTACTAGAGTGAGGAGAATGCTTCGAAGACAAAGAAGCAGACTCTTCCTGCTGTGGCTTAACTCAGAGCACGGCTTGCGGTCCACCAGCTGAGGCCAGAGACCACGCTCTGTGGACTATTTCCCATCCTGCTGCTCACATGGCAGAGAATGCATCTCTTTGCCAGCTCTGGAAACAGAGGAGGGAGGGGCTGTACCCCAGCTCTGGAAACAGAGGAGGGAGGGGCGGTACCCCAGCTCTGGACACAGAGGAGGGAGGGGCTGTACCCCAGCTCTGGAAACAGAGGAGGGAGGGGCGGTACCCCAGCTCTGGACACAGAGGAGGGAGGGGCTGTACCCCAGCTCTGGACACAGAGGAGGGAGGGACTGTACCCCAGCTCTGGGTTCCACGAGGGCCCGACCCCAGTGGTTTCCAGATCCCAAGTGGGCATCCCACGCAGCCTGGGCGCAGGGCGGGCACCCCTCAGGGTGCCACGCATCACTGCAACTGCACTGCCCATGATAAGATAATCTGTTATGCACGTAACATTTGGGGAAATGTCTGACTTATCTCAAGCTCATTTAGATTTCAAAGTTAAAAAATGTTCTTCTGTTTGGGCCAGTGCATCATGAAATTGTTAAAAGTTTGTATTTCCTTACCCCACCTCTTTATCATGCTACGTTGAAGATGATGGAAGTTTTTTAAAAAAGGAGTTTACTAGGAGAGTTCTCAAAACAAATAAACCAGTAGCTCATCTGTAAGAGTGTGTGTGGTAGGTAATAAATGGCCACGCATTCTTGGCAGCGCCTCAGGAGGTGAGACCTGTTCCACGCTCCCTGATCCTGGGCTGGCCTTGGGAGCAGTAGAATGCAATGGAAGGGACATTGTGTGAGTTCCCAGTCTGGGTTTCGGGGAGCCGTGCAGTTTCTATTCTTGCCCTTTGGGGGCGCTGTGTCCATGAGAACCAGCCAAGGCTGCTCTGCAGGAGGAGAGACCATGTGGAGCAGAGACAAGCCTTCCTGGACCAATCGGTGCCAGCATACCTGCCTGCAAACTGCAGTCACCTGAGTGACCCCATGCAGAAGCAGTGGCCAGTTGGGCTCTGACCAAATTGCTGACCTACCAAATTGGGATTAGATACAACGACTGCTTTACAACAGATAACTGATTCAGTATGTAGTAGTAGCCTCACACGTAGCTACGAGAATGGCACACCTAGTCCAGGGCCTGCCACATACTATGTGCTCAATAAATGTTAGGTGTATTATTATTTGTAAAGAAATTGTGTGTTTCAGAAGAGGAGAGTTGGAAGTTAAATGCACGTTATAAGACCAAGATATAGATGTTGTCCTTAATAATCTAGAGTTCGAAATGAAAATAAAGAAACAGAGAATCTTCCAGATGTGGCTTAACTCAGAGCCTGGTTTATGGTCCACCAGCTGACCACCCATTGGCATACCTTCACTACTGAAAAACAGTGGGTTCAATATTACACAAAGTCATTTGCAGCCACTTATTCCAGTCCTTGGCTGCAAATAATTCACAGAAGCCAAGCAGTGTTTGACATTGTTTTCCGAGTTCCTAAGGGGGAAATATTCCAAGATTCTCACTTGTGACATTTTCAGGTATGAATTCTCCAGACAAAGTCTCCACTAAAGAAACATGACCTGAGTCCTTGCTCAGCTGAAAGGCAGAGCTCATGGACACACTTGCAGGACTGCAGTGCAAACACCTGAGGTCCTTTCTCTCTGTCCATCACACAAGATGGCTTGTGTGAAGAAGCAGCTGAGAGGCAGCACTGTTGGGAGTCGCTCCTCGATAAGCCAACTTACTCAGGAAAAGTTACTCACAACAATCCTGCAGTGGCTACTTTCCATCTGTTTCTTTATTTCCTGATTATTTTAACTTACCTTATTTTATACATGAGAACATTGATATTGAACTGGATAACTTTTCTAAAATAAGAGAGAGCTCTAGTCGGTTTGGCTCAATGAATAGAGCATTGGCCCATGGACTGAATCCCAGGTTCGGTTTCGGTCAAGGGTATGTACCTTGCTTGCAGGTTCCCTGTCCCTGGTCGGGGTGCATGCAGGAGGCCACCAATCCATGTATCTCTCTCACATCAATGTTTCTCTCTGTCTGTCCCTCTCCCCTCCACTCTCTCAATGGAAAAATAAAATAAAATTAACAAAAAAAATGATTAACAAAAATATTTGGATTAACAAAAATAAATAAATTAAATTAAATGAGAGAGAGAGACAGTACATGGTGGGGTTAATATTCTAACATTCTTAGAACTACCTCCTGAATGACTTTATTAGAACCACCTTGCTGTTTAAGCTTTCCTCCATTGGAGTTTATGTCATTTGCAAACATAAGAATATTAATTGTGGCAGAGATAGTTAACTGTCATCCCCAAATGTATGCCTTTCCTCCCACAGTAGGCATTGCCACCAGGAAACTGTAGCTCAGAAACCACACTTCCAATCAATGCACATAGGTTGGACCATGTGACCTGTTCTCACTAATGGAGAAAAGTAGAAGTGATGTGCATGTATCACTTCCAGATCAAGATTGTTATGCATTGGTTGCACCTTCTTGACCCTCCCTTCTTATTCCACCAGCTTTATGCAAATGAGCACGACATTATGGATGGTGAACCGAAATAAGCCTAACATCCCAAATCACTAGTTGGAGTGGAGTGGCCTGCTGATCCTCTGGGAGTTTATGTAAATGAGAAATAAACTTCTACCAAATATATTGGAGCAATTATATAATTATATAGCATGGCAGCTACTCCTATCCCTAGTAATATGCTATTATAACCTCTAATCTTCATAATTTATGATAGCTAAAATTTTCTTTGAGCCTATGAATAAACATGAAATATATACTAAAAAAGGTAATGATTGAACCAAACCTGGAAACATGAGGAGAATTTAATTGTGTGATAGGGGAAGGCAATGGCCTTTCACAGGGGAGACATGGCAGCAAGCAAAAGCATGGACTATTTGGAGAATAGCTAGTTGTTTGTTTTAATGAGGCAAGGAGAAGATTTGGTGGAAATTAGCTGGAGTAGCAGGTGGGAACCAGATCATAATAGATCTTAGACCAAAACAAATTCTATGAAACTCTGGGTTCCCATGACCATAAATAACCATCATCTCATCTTTGAGGGCAGAAAGAGCAATTAATTCTTTGTGGAAATGTTTGCAAGGATCCATGGCATGTATCTCAGGAGAAGAAAATGCTGATACTCTGTACATAATTAAGGGAATTAGCAATTGGGGTGTTCTGGAGGCACTAAGTTCCAAATTGAACTTGAATTCGAGGCTAGTCAATGGCCTTTGCAGTAGCTTGGAATAAAACTGACAAGAAGGAGTTCTGGGTATGGGATGGGGACAACTAATTTAATTGAATCCTCTCCCCTGGGATGTAGAAATAGAAACACCCACAGGGAAAGCAGATCACTTAAGTTACAGCTCTAGCCAAAATAGTGCAAAATGTTGTTGTGATTCTCCATAAAGCTTATGGAGCACAACCTGGTGATGGAATTATCAGGACCTAACGCCAACTGATAACAAGGAAGTGGGACAGCAGCCCGGCGACCTTGTTTTATATTTCTTGTGCTAAACTCCCATTCCCTGTGGTGCGCTGGGCCCACTCGTCCATGACATATTAGAAACAACCTTTTAGGCCACACCAGCAAGTCCGGATTTTATCTTGAATGTGCAGGCTTCTCCCAGGACCAGAAAATACGATGACTGTGATTTTAGTCCAGGTTTATTTGACTTCTCACAAATAAACTTGGGCTCTGAAACAGAACAATCTTACATTAAGTAAAAGAAAATAAACGGGTTAGGGAAAATCAACTGAAATAGCTGTTTTGAAACACAGAGAAAAGTAATATTTTAAAATAGTCCATCTGTCAGCAAGACATTGGTACTTGGGAAATTCTGTGGATGAACTTGGCATGACTTGGGTCTTGAATGTGGCAACTTTGAATCTTGCTTTTGACCAGCAAGTGGCTGTGGAGGCAAAGGGGATACTATTAAGACAATGGCAATAAATGAGATAAAAACCTAATAGAAGGCTTGCATATTGTAAGACAGAGCAGTTGATTTATCAAACAAGTATTTTATATCATTTTGACAATCAAGATTTCTCAACCTCTTTTTCACAAGACATTATATGCTACCTCACAACAAAAGTTTTTGATCAACTATCCTTGGAAAATAGTAGTTCAAACACAGTTGACAAAGTTTCTTGTAGGATTTTTTAGAGTTTGCAATATTCTAAGCAGAAATATGAATGTCTGGGGCAGTGGTCGGCAAACTCATTAGTCAACAGAGCCAAATATCAACAGTACAACAACTGAAATTTCTTTTGAGAGCCAAATTTTTTAAACTTAAACTATATAGGTAGGTACATTGTTATTAACTTAATTAGGGTACTCCTAAGGCTTAGGAAGACCCACACTCAAGGGGCCAAAGAGCCGCATGTGGCTCAGGAGCCACAGTTTGCCGGCCACAGGTCTAGGGAGAGAAAGATGGTGGCTGGCAGGACGGAGGTGAGGGATAGGAAGTGAGTGAGTGAGGGGATGAAAGGAGAGTGTGTGGATGTGTGTGTTGTGTGTGTGAGTGAGGGAGGGACAGTTAAATCCAGCAGGAGCAGCAGAGGCTGGCAGACCAGGCTCCCTGGGACAGGGAGAGACTACCACCCCTGCGGACACTCCCAGGACTGCATGGAGCCCACGCCATCTTGAAGGGGAAAGCGGCCTCTTCTAGGAACTCAGCAGCACCACCACCCAGACAGCCCTTGGACACTGCCTGCAACTCGGCAGCCACTCCAGCCCAAATCCTGCTGCCACACCGCAGACTCACAAACCCTGGGATCCCCACCTCCAAAGGAGCACCGCGCCCGCAGCAGTAAGTGCAGCCTCCCCCTCCCCAGTGGCAGACCTCCGACATCCCATTCGCACAGCACTTCTCCAGCGTGCAGGGCTCCGAGGCACCCCACTCCATAGACTTCTCTCAGGAGTCACTGGGAGCCCCAGCTGGGTGTGACTTTGTACAGACACAGGCGCACTGCCCCCCAGTAGAAATTCTGAATTCCCTCTGCCTGAATAACTGCCCCCACACACCCAGCTGTGCAACTTCAGCGCCAGGGTTCCTCAGAGTGCATCAGAGCTCAGCGCCTAGCAAAGGCACTGCACAGTTGCTCATTCCCCCTAAGCCCATCTATCCACAGGGCACTTTGGGAAGCCGCAGTGAGCCTCCGCTGGGTCCGATCTTAAATCAATAAACGTGATACATCACATAAACAAGTTGAGAGACAAAAATCACATAATCATATCAATTGATACAGAAAAGGCATTTGACAAAGTCCAACACCCTTTATTGATTAAAATCCTCAGCAAAGTGGGAAAAGAATCATACCTCAACATAATAACAGCCTTATATGACAAACCTACAGCCAACATCATTCTCAATGATGGGCAAAAACTAAAATATTTCATCTAAGAAAAGGAACAAGACAGGATGCCCACTTTCACCACCCCTGTTTGATATAGTACTGGAAGTGCTAGCCACAGCAATTAGACAAGAAGAAGAAATAAAAGGTATCCAAATGGAAAAGAAGATGTAAAACTGTCATTATTCACATGTGACATAATACTATACATAGAAAACCCTAAAGATTC
>NW_006287372.1:115312-115848 GCF_000327345.1 Myotis davidii | reverse complement strand
CAAGATGTATTACAAAGCCACTGTTCTCAAAACTGCCTGGTACTGGCACAAGAACAGGCATATAGATCAATGGAATAGAATAGAGAGCCCAGAAACCGGCCCGAACCAATTTGCTCAATTAATATTTGACAAAGGAGGCAAGAACATACAGTGGAGTAAAGACAGTCTCTTCAATAAATGGGAAATTAGGTCAGACACATGCAAAAAGATGGAACTAGACCACCAACTCACACTATACACAAATATAAACTCAAAATGGATAAAGGACTTAAATGTAAGATGGTAAATCATAAAAATCTTAGAAGAAGTCATAGGAAGCAAAATAGCAGACATTGGTTGGAGCAATATCTTTACAGACACAGCTCCTGGGCAGTGATGGCGAACCTTTTGAGCTCGGTGTGTCAGCATTTTGAAAAACCCTAACATAACTCTGGTGCCGTGTCACATATAGAAATTTTTTGGTATTTGCAACCATAATAAAACAAAGATTTATATCTTTCCCTGGCCTCCCTGCTCACAAAAGCCTCCGCAGGGTA
>NW_006287372.1:114477-115023 GCF_000327345.1 Myotis davidii | reverse complement strand
CTATTCTAGGAACTCAGCAGCACCACCACCCAGACAGCCCTTGGACACTGCCTGCAACTCGGCAGCCACTCCAGCCCAAATCCTGCTGCCACACCGCAGACTCACAAACCCTGGGATCCCCACCGCCAAAGGAGCACCGCGCCCGCAGCAGTAAGTGCAGCCTCCCCCTCCCCAGTGGCAGACCTCCGACATCCCATTCGCACAGCACTTCTCCAGCGTGCAGGGCTCCGAGGCACCCCACTCCATAGACTTCTCTCAGGAGTCACTGGGAGCCCCAGCTGGGTGTGACTTTGTACAGACACAGGCGCACTGCCCCCCAGTAGAAATTCTGAATTCCCTCTGCCTGAATAACTGCCCCCACACACCCAGCTGTGCAACTTCAGCGCCAGGGTTCCTCAGAGTGCATCAGAGCTCAGCGCCTAGCAAAGGCACTGCACAGTTGCTCATTCCCCCTAAGCCCATCTATCCACAGGGCACTTTGGGAAGCCGCAGTGAGCCTCCGCTGGGTCCGATCTTAAATCAATAAACGTGATACATCACATAGAC
>NW_006287372.1:105252-111582 GCF_000327345.1 Myotis davidii | reverse complement strand
CTGCTTTGTGTTCTAAACAGAAGCTTCCTTTTCCAGGTTCTCTGATGACTATCTCTTTCTGTTGCCATGACAACATCCCTTCTCCAGGTCATTCAGTTTTCACTGTGGGTGACAATCCAGGGACAAAACATTACTGATATCTGATATCTGCTCTTTCTGATATCTGCAGAAGTATGCTAATCTCATCAGTAACATCTCTAAACCCACAGCAGGCCCTTTCATTCTGAGAGGACTTCAGACCATCTGGACTTGTCTGGGTGAATTTCAATAGCTTCAATCTTGGAAGCTATTGCTGTTGTAATGGTTGTCATTTTTTTTTTTAATATTCACTCAGAGAGAAGGTAGGGGAGGATAGGGGTGAAGAGGAGAGATCAACAAAAGGACTTGTATGTATGCATATAAGCATAAGCAATGGATGTGGACAACAGTGGGTGAGGGTGAGGGCAGGATTGGGGGGATGAGAGGACATTGGGGGGATAAGGACACATTTGTAATATCTTAATCAATAAAGGGAAAATTAAAAAAAAGAAATATGAACGTCTAAGACCTTGCAATAATTTTTAGTAGACCATCTCAAACACCACTGAGAATAACCAGTTTGACTAGTTTCCATGCACTCTCACTGTGAACAAACAATGAATCTCTAATTCAGTGTTTCAGTATTTTTATAAAAAATATTTAGCCATAGCAATTGTTTAGCACAATTAGATGAAAACTCTTACTTGTAGAATTTCTGCACCTGAATTTCCCATGGAAATCTCAGTCTGAATGAGGAAAAGAAACATGTTTGCCAGAGGGACCCACAGGAGTCTCTCCTTGGGAACTGGGTCCTGACAGCCAGGACACAGGCTCTCCAGGCCTTTTGGGTCATACAGGGACAGTCCTGCTCCTCTCAAGAAATAAACTACATTACACAAACAAAATGGACTATTTGATGGTTCGGCTGCTTTGAAAATACTATGTTTTCACTGCTTTTATATCCAAACTAAAGGCCCAGTGCACAAAATTCATGCACAGGCAGGGTCCCTAGGCCTGGCCAGCAATCAGGGCAGATCTGTGGGGCAACCGGTTGGGCGATCGGGGCCCCCGCGTTGGCCTGGCACCGCCCGCTCACCTGCTCCACCATCCCACCATGGTCTCACTCTTGTCAGGGCCCATTGGGGCCAGCAGCACCTCCACTGCCACCTGCTGCCAGCTCCATGTCACTGACACCCGCCATGTTCCACGCTGCCCTTGGTGGTCAGCGCACGTCTAACTCCCGGTCGGTGGAACTCCCACCCGTGGGGACAATTTTCATATTAGCCTTTTATTATATAGGATGACAGTTAATTTCCCTTTCATCTTGATAAGAAGAACAATAATATTCTTTTGACTTAGAATACAAATAAATTGACCACATCTTTTCATTAAATATAGTCATCTTCTTTTTAAAAAAGTCATTAAAAGATGTATATGGGTCTGGTTGACTTGCAATATTAAGAAAAGCTAAATGGAAGAGTTATGCCATCTATGTGAATTAAGATGAAATCTGCAAATTTTATATAACAAGAGCATTAAGTTTTGTTTCTTGTCATTGTACCAATAACTAATAGGATGCTTTTGTTTAACATTAAATCTCCACTGAGGAGGCTTATTGAGCTAAGATTGTTGTAATACTGCTGAACACCATCTAAGGCAGCGGTTCTCAACCTGTGGGGTCGCGACCCTTTTGGCGGTCAAACAACCCTTTCACAGGGGTCGCCTAAGACCATCCTGCATATCAGGTATTTACATTACGATTCATAACAGTAGCAACATTACAGTTATGAAGTAGCAACGAAAATAATTTTATGGTTGGGTCACAACATGAGGAACTGTATTTAAAGGGCCAGAAGGTTGAGAACCACTGATCTAAGGAATACTTTAGTTTGTATTTTCTTCAAACTCTAAGGTGGATACAAGAATAGGAGTAACTGCGGAGAGGACGCAGGAAGCCCTGAAGTTGAGAGGTGTGTGTCCGAGGCCCAATGTTGAACCCATCTTTGGACAATGAGTGAACCACTCCAGGCACCATCTCCCCAATATAAAATGAAGAGGTTAGAATTGGTCATTCAAAGAATCCTTCTAGCTTTAAAAAGCCATGATTTGAAAATATTTGTTTAATGTATCAGCTCGTTCAGCTGAGATACAACATAAGTAGCACCAGGGTGGGCCCTGGTGTCTGCCGCATGCTTATTACAAAGTCATTCAAAGATTTCTAAAGCATGTCAGTGTGCACGTGCCCTGTCCGGCCCATCCCCCAAAGGAGGTGTCTGGGAGTCACGTCCAGTGGGGTCAGAGTCACTCTGGAGGCCGCGGGATGAGGGTCTGGGAGGAGCAAGTGCCACAGAGCTCAAAGCTACACAGATTTGCCCCATTGACAAACCATCCAGACACCAGGGATTTCCATTATGCTTTCTCTCGATTTTGTGAGTTTTTCTGAATTTTCTGACTTTGAATAACTCATAAATGGGGCCGAATATTTGGGCCCAAGTGATATAGGTTGCTTATGGAAGAGGGGAAGCTTATTTTTACACTTCTGAGACATTTGTGCGAATTTATGACACCTAGTGGTCAAAACCTGGGAAGTGGGGTATTTAAGGCAGAGGAAGGGGGAATGGCCTGGAGGAGAAAAGGCTGTGGTTTGGAGGACTGAGCTGCTTTCTGCGAAACTGCTTATCCATAAAGTTGTCTCGTGCTGGGCTGCCTTACTGAAGAAGAATCGAGAAGAAAAGAGAAACCAGAAGGGTAAAACGACCCTTCAGAAGAGAGTCTAAAGAATCTGGAAATATGCCGTCTACAGAGAATGGGAGGAACGTCATCCTTTTGTACTCTCCCCACCGGCAGGGTGAAAAGCAGCACCGGAACGGCCATGCCTGCCTGCTGTGCCCTGGTCCACGCTGGTCTGGAGGACGCGTGAGGAGAGGTCATCTTTTCATTGGGTGTCACCATCATTTTATTTCCCATATATTGACCAAGCCTTAGAAACATGATTCCAATAAAAGTACGTCCTCAATTATTCATGATGTCTAGTTTGCAAAATCTCCAAAGAGAAGTGATGTACAACTCTAGCTCCTTTCCAATAACAGCAGTAGATGACCTCCTCTCTGAAAACAAAACAAAATAGTGAGAACCAGAAAGATAATAGTAACAGAATTTGAATGTATCTGAGAAAGCAATGCCCTTGGTGGGACAGGCGGAATGAACGCCACTGTTCACAAGGCGGCCCTGTTCATGATGTTCTAGACGTGGTGACAGGTGACCATTCCTTCTGGTTCCTCTCTCAGCTTCTTGACATTTCCCAATGAGATCACTTATGGCACTTTATTGTAGAAGGTTTATCAACTCTGTGTCCACTACCCTATGCTGAATGAATACATTCCATAACCTACTGCTCAGACCTCTTCTATCTTATTGCAATGACTCTACAAGCTACAAGAGTGGTGTTGGATGGAGTTAAGGAGATTCCCTCCCTTTGAAAGGCAAGCCCTACACATTCTGGCACATAGGCCTTGCCTGGGAAGGCAGCTCCCATTAATAACCTAGTTATAAGTTTCCATATTTAAATTAGTTTGAAAAATTTCTCAAGAATTCTTTATGCATTTGGATTACCTAGACCACTGCTCCCTTTCCTTATTGTAACTAGCCACAAGCCCTTTGCTGAAAAAATGAATCGGGTCAGTGGATTCATACTCCATGTTACTATGGAAGAGTTTAAATCAGAGTAGAAAGAGAAAATCAAGTTCTTAGAATTCAAATATCTAGTAAACAAGTTTTCAGGAACCAAGAGAAGTCAGAATGCCCTGTATACACGGGACCTTCCCTTGAGATTTTCCCCGCAGCCTGCCTGGGAGTCAGAGAGGCCCCCCGCACAGGCTCCGCACGGGCTCCGCGGGGAGCCACCTGCCTGCCCAGGACAAGTCCCAGGCCTCTGGGTCAGCCTTTCTTCACCCTAAAAATGAAGTATTTTACTGGGTGATTTCTAACTTAGGTCCCCTTGGCTTCCGTATTTGATTTTAAGTAGTTTATTGTATCTTTTTCTTATTTTGTTTTCTTTGCTCCTCAAGTTCCTGGTTCCATGCCCTTTGAGATTTGAACCAAGAAAAGAATAGGAAAACAGAGGTAATATCTGCTTCCTCACTGCTGTGAGGAAAGAGAAAATAGAAACATGTACTTCTTTGCCACTTTCTGCCTCTCGCCCCTTTGTCTTCTCAAGTCTTCACAAATTTATTGTTTCTTTGTCTAAAAGATCATAAAGCCTCCTGCTGGGAGCATTTCTTCCAGTCTTCATTCTCTTGTGAAGGCTCCCAGGGAGATGTCAACATTCAATGGAACTTGTAGCTTTTGGTCTGTTCCTCTGTTCTTGGTCAGTCTAATTTTCAGACCCAGCCAGGGACCCTAAGAGAAATGAATTAAACCTTTTCCTCCCCTACAAGACCCGCCCATGAAACCAGCAAAGTCACTAGTGAGCCCATGGAGAAGGCAAGGGAGGCGACACAGACCTTTAGGAATAAAGGTTGTCTTCGTTATTTTTATCACTGTTACCTGGGGAGAGAATGGTGATGTGGCCTGGAGAGAGTAAGATGCAAGAACAGGAGCTGTGCAGGCCAGTGTCCCTAGGCGACACCTGGAAAACCTCAGTGTTTTATTTGTTTTTAGAAGAAACTGTTTCTTTGCACTCCAGCCCCTCCCTGTTCATTCAAGAGGCTCATTCATGGTGTTCAAGTACGACTTGCGAGAGGCGTGCGGCTGTGTGTTTATACTAGGCCTCTCAGGAAGTGCTAACCTGGCTCCTGTGGCTGAGAGGGGCCTGAACTGGGGCAGGGATTGCCTCACTTCCTATGGTGTTTACTTAACGTGTAAACTGGAGTGTGAGGGCACACACCACGCCAGTTCAGAGGCCCTGCCACTCTGGACCGCTCCTGGACATCGCCATGTGAGAGAGATACAAGTAAGAAGGCAGACGATGGGGCCAATCGGCTCATGTTCCTTTCCCAAAACATAACTCAGCACAGAGCTAGATTGAAAACTCTACATGCTCACCTAACGTGTGAAAGCTCTTTCTTCCTTAAGTGATATAGAGTGTGTGAAAGGCAGTGAAAAGGTTAATGGTAGAAGGGGGAAAGCAGGATACTCAGTCATTAAAGAACCTGGATCTGCCCTTTTTCTTTTTAAAATTAATTTAATTTTTATTTTTTATTGATTTCAGAGAGATGAAGGGAAAGGGAGAGAGAGATAGAAACATCAATGATAAGAGAGAATCATTGATTGGCTGCCTCCTCAACACCCCACACTGGGGATGGAGCCTGAAACCCAGGCATGTGCCCTGACCAGCATCAAACCATGACTTCCTGGTTCATAGGTCAATGCCCCACCATTGACCTACACCTGGCGGGGCCTGGATCTGCCCTTTTCAACGCTTAGCCTGCCTTTGTTAAGGCCCATCTCAGGGTCTAGCTCAGTACAGGTGACTAGCTGAGCATGATGGAGCTAAAAGAAACCTAAGCCATGAATTCACTTAGGATTGCACCATAGTGTGTGAATTCTGTTCCAAGTGCTATTTGTGCTTCAAGAGCATCTTTCCACGTCAGTTCATTGTGCTGTGAAACCCACCGCAGGCAGGGAGCACCTCCAGCCCAACGAGATGTGATGAGTTTCGGTCTGTAACGGTGGATTCATGCCCCGCACACCACGCATTTCCCCACCACTCTGCAGCCAGTGGGCGTCCCTGTTTGGCAGCACAGCAGACATGCTCTCATCAGTCCACCTCCTGGAACCCCAAAACCACCTCCTATCTGAGCAAATTAGGCCTCGAGTCTGCTTCCCCTGCAAGGACTCTTCCCTTCTGTCATCTGTTAGCAAAACAGGGTCACTCCCGTCCTGTGCCCGATCCTGCCCCCGATCCTTCCTGGGGTACCAGCAGGCTGTCAGCGCTGCGCTCTGTGGGCACACACTTCTGGAAGGATTGTGACCCCTTTGACCTCTGCCTCCAAGAGATTGTCCTGGGCTCTCGGGTAGAATCTTCTGAGTGAGGTGCATCGTGGTGGGGCCAGTGGCCCCTATGGTCACGTGCACCTAGTCTCACATTCACTATAATGCACGGCCCCAGGCCACACTGACTGGGCAGAGGGACATTGTGGCCCTGAGCAAGAAGGGAAACCCCACGTCTGGAGCATGTTCGTCTGGTGAAGCTGAAGTGAGCAGAGCTGCCTGGAGATGGCCTGGAACCCCCTGTGCACAGCACAGCATTGCAGGGAGCCCTGCCCACAGTGCCAGCCTGAGCTTTCACACCCTGCTCCTGCCAGTCAGCAC
>NW_006287372.1:101391-105202 GCF_000327345.1 Myotis davidii | reverse complement strand
TGGTGGGGAGGGGGGGCGGGGGGCGGGCTCCCAGGCACCTGGCTCTCTACTGCCAATTGCTTTTAAACATCTGTTTCTTGATTTGTGGGAAGGAAACAATATTTGTATGCACCTCACTGTTTAGGACTGAATGGAGCTGTGCATCCCAAATTCTTACCCCAATAGCTGGCATTACCTTCAAGGATGGTATTGACAGCTATTATTTGGAGCAGGAATTATCCAAAATACACGCTTGGTTTGATGTGCAATAGTGCCTCTTAATGGTTCACAACTATGTCCTCATGGGCAGATCAAGTCTCTCAAGAGCAAAAGCAAAGGTGAGGATCAGGAACTTCTGAAGGGACACAGGCAGCGTCACAGTAAGGGACTACGGCCAATGGTCGCGTCCAGCGCCTCACTACCTCCTCGCCCAAACCTGGTGCCAGACCTTTGACCGCAGCCTGCAGACCAAGCCGCACCTGCTGGTTTGCTTTATTGGGTTTGCTGTTGTTTCTCTTGTGGTTGAGTCATTATTACTCACATTTTACTATATTGGTAGAAAATGAACATCTCAAGCTCACACAGCTATATTACTAAAAGTAGATTTCCTATTTTAAAACACATGAATATTTCCATATTTAATGCATTTCTACACATTCAGAACACTACCTGACACATAAAGAAGTCTTCAAAAAAGAAGTTGAATTGATGACTATTAACCATAATAATTAAGGAAAGGGGATAAACACAGATCTATAACACACACCTGTGACTTCCCCACAGACTTGGATGAAATCCCCACTGTTCCCCAGGACTCCAAGGCCATGCCCCATGCCCTCCCCCTCCGCCTGGCTCCACACCAAATCCCTTGCCCACTGCACCATTTTCACTTCTTACTCCTGCTGGGAAAGCGCCCCCTGTCCCCGTCCCGCCCTGCTCCCTTCCTGCTTTTAGGTTTCCCCTTAAATGTCTCCTTCTCAGAGAGGCCTCCCCTGACTGACCACTCTTGGTTCCTGCTGTTATTATTCCCACCAGCGCCGGCTCCGTCCTCTGGCAAGTACATCAACATGGACCGATTACATTGGATCCTGCTTATTGTCCATCTCTCCCTGCAGATTCCAAGCTCCAAGAAATCAGGACTTTTTACCTTTATGAAGTTTTGTATGCCCAGCCGTCAGCATGGCGTCCGACACATGGTAGGGGCTCAAATACATTTGCTGAATTGAATGGATGAACAAATCAATCAATTAATCCATCTCAGTCATGCTGACATCAGTGTGGGACGCAACGATCTCTTCAGCTAACTAGTTAAGGCTGTGCCCTGAGGAAGGGCTGGCTTGCGAAGGAGATGGGTACGTGTATATAAATGTGGTCTTGGTATCAGAAAGCATTTCCCTCAGGCCCAGGAAGACTGACTGCCGCTCTGAACCTGAGATGAAATAAGACCCGAGAGAGAGAACGTGGTTCTCTCCTGGGCAAAACCTGATGACATGTTTATTGAATTATCTCTTGGGCTTATTGTCTTCATTAGCATTGTGTTGCCTCATTCTGGCCTGGGGCCTTATTTCTTATTTAAATATGTCCTTGTGCCCCTGACATTGGAATGGAAACATCACCATTTCCCCAACTGCCCCAAAACACTGTCTAACATTTAAATGTGTTCAATGATTTCCAGGTTCTGGGACCCTAGCACTCTTGCCTGTTCGCACAGTGAAGGAGTGAAGCTGCCATCAGAGCCCCTCCTGGTAGCATGAAGTGGGAAGGTCTGAGGTGAGCTCACCCGTCACCATCCGCCGAGGTTTCTGGGTGCGGTAACACATCTCGTAAAATGACACGCTATGCAGGTCAGCCTCCAGAACTGGCCGTTTTCCAAAAGTCTGCCGTTTCCAGAAAGGGTGGCTTTTTTTTTTTTTTTTACTTCCTGTATTTCTGCCCCATGTGGCTAGGGAGGAAGCTGAGTTTAGTGGTTAGGGCAATCGACTGAGTCAGCAAGCCCAGTTTCTATATTTGGTTGTATGATTTGCTGAAAACCTTTGGCAAACCAACTCAGAGTCATGAAAGAAGTCTTTGTTCTCTCATACGTAACTTTCCCAAACTTCAAGTGAAAAATGTCTCCGTTGCTGAAACTGCGACATGACGCTGGACTTTCCCTTGTGTTTCTTAGTAATGTCTTAGGGTCAATAAGCCAACAAAACCAACCAAGCAAGAAACAAACTAAACCTGACCCCAGGGCCCGCTGGTATACCCTCCCAGGGTGACAGGGCCATCCACAAAGACGAGAATGAGAATGGAGACCCTCAGCTATGACCAGGTAAATAAACACCCTGGTCTTGCATGAAACCAGCAGATGAGAAAGAGCACACTGTCCCAGCATAATAAAACATTGGTACTGTAACTGGTGTCTTAGGGTTGACTCTAGAACAGCTGTGGGCAAACTATGGCCCGCGGGCCGGATCCAGCCCGTTTGAAATGAATAAAACTATTTTTAAAAAGACCGTACCCTTTTATGTAATGATGTTTACTTTGAATTTATATTAGTTCACACAAACACTCCATCCATGCTTTTGTTCCGGCCCTCCGGTCCAGTTTAAGAACCCATTGTGGCCCTCGAGTCAAAAAGTTTGCCCACCCCTGCTCTAGAACCAGCTTTTCCTTCCTTTTAGATATTTAGTTGCAGAAAGGAGAAGGTATGTTCCTTGGAGGAAATTAAGAGTTCAGCACTAACCGATTTGGCTCAGTGGATAGAGCATCGGCTTGCGGACTGAAAGGTCCCAGGTTTGATTCCGGCTAAGGGCATGTACCTTGGTTGTAGGCACATCCCCAGTAGGGGGTGTGCAGGAGGCAGCTGATCAATGTTTCTAACTCTCTATCCCTCTCCCTTCCTCTCTGTAAAAAATCAATAAAATATATTTTTTTTAAAAAAGGAGTTCAGGGTGACAACATGCCTTCTCATTGGCTGAGCTGTGTCGTTTTCCATTGGCTAGGCTTGTTGCTGGGCAAGAAGAAAATCTTCCTGCCTTTGGCTGGGGTAGTAAAGTAAATCACTTTCCTGTTGAGGATGCAAGGTACCGTGTTTCTGTCTGGGTTCATGGATGGTAGGATATAAGAGCTCCCTCGACAGCCCTCCCAGACTCCAATTTTGATGTGAAAAGTTGATGTTTCCTTTGTTGATTTGCATGGTCACAATGTGGGACAAGACAGTCTGGAGGTTTGGGTAGGAAGAAGAACATCTGGACCTGGCAGCTGCTAGTGAGGGATCTGGGTTTATATTAGGACCAAGGGAAACCATGGAGGGTCTCAAGCAGGAAATGACAGATGACTTTTTAAACAATACCTTCGTTTCAGTACAGCCCAAGGAATATGGTCAATATTGTAATAACAATGTAGGGTGCCAGGTGGGTATTAGACTTATTCGGGGGGGTGGGGGGTCACTGGGTTATATGTGTCTAATCACTATGCTATACACTTGAAACTAATATATTATTAAATGTCAACTGTAATCGAAAACAATTTAAATGAAAAATTAAAAATACCTTAGTTTCACTTTCAGTAATAGAACACTTGATATTTGGAATAAATCTCTTACAAAAAGCAACTGAAAATATTGGACAAAATATGTGTTAATATTTCCTTAATGTGACAAAGTGCTAATAAAATAGTGATGTGTCCTTGGCCTGGGTCTGGGATGCAGGGACTTGGTCCAGCTGAAGGTGGGTTTGGCCCTGGGGCATTTGCTTGTGGATCCAAGAAGTGGCTGAGCTGTCCTTTTGGCAACAAAGCAAACAATTGGCTTTTGTCTGACGGGAGGTGGGCTGGCTGCACCTTCTTTTTT
>NW_006287372.1:91494-101340 GCF_000327345.1 Myotis davidii | reverse complement strand
TGGAAGGAAAGGTAGTTGTGAGGATGTCCTCAGAGTGCTGTTCAGTGACAAAGATTAAAACACATGTCACCCCCTAGAAGCAGGGGCTGCTTAAGTCATCAGAGTATGTCCACACGGCATTTAAAAAGATTTAAAAAAATTACTAAGAGCTTGGGACACAAAAAATCCTGACTCTAAAATATTATGTACATGTCCCATGTGAATCACAAGATGTGCATATACAGAGAAAATTTAGTAAAATGTTGATAGCAGTTGTCTGTTGTGATTGAGTGATGTTTAATTTTTTATTAACTAGCTTATCTACCTGTAATAACAGAAATGCAAAAAACATTTTAATGTAAGTAGTTTTAATTGTATTTGTAATGATAAGTAGTATATTCAAAAATACTACAGGAAGGTACAGGGAAGAACATGCATAGCCTGGAAATCTCACTGGTGTATTAGGGTTGACTCTAACATTTCCTTCCTTTCAGATGTTTACTGTACAGGGAGCTCTTATATCCTACCATCCATGATCCCAAACAGGAACACAGTACCTTGCATCTCTAACAGGAAGGTGATTTACTTTACTACCCCAGCAGAAGGAAGATTTTCTTCTTGCCCAGCAACAAGCCCAGCCAATGGAAAACGCCACAGCTCAGCCACTGAGAAGGCGTGTTGTCACCCTGAACTCTTAATTTCCTCCAATGAACTTTCATTTTTCTTTTGCTAATGACTTCCTTGCCTAACCTTCCTTTCTAGAAAAGCTTTCCATTTTGTATAACTCCTCGGAGTATGTCTGCTTGCTGGATTAGATGCTGCCTGAATCATGAATCCTTTAATAAAGCCAATTAAACCTTTTAAATGTACTCAGTTGAATTTTGGTTTTGTAACACTTCACTTTCAATAAGTTTCTGTCACTCCGCCATGCTGTCTGTCTCCACTCAGGTCTCTTATAGTTGCTAGTCCCTCTTCCTAGCACACACTGCCGGCCCCCAGATGTCACTCTCTCACATTCTGCTCCCTTTCAGGTCTCAGTTCCAACATCACCTCTTTGAGCAGCTTCCTGACCACCCCACACAAAGTAGCTTCAACTCTGCTCACTGGGTATCACCCTACTTGGTTTGGTATTTTTCTTGCTGCTTTTGTCACTCGAGGTCACTTGTTTGAATCATGTGTGTTCCATCTTCTCATACGAGGATGTCAGTTCCAGGAAAAAGGACCCTGAGCCTGCTCTACGTTGTTTACCATATCATGTGTCACCAAAACTTTTTAAAAAGGCTCTTCAAAAACATTAAAGTTCTCTTTTCAGACATTTTCAAAGTGTAGTGTGGAGGAGGAGGAGGTGCGGGAGGAGCAGACGGCTGGATGTTGAGTATTGCTCACAGCCTGTGACAGCTGACTGACAGACCAGAGGTCAGGAGACCCGTGGTTTTCCAGTTGCTGCAGGTCAGTGACACATCACACCACCCGCCTTTCACAATATTTAAAAACACGCGTCTCTCAGCTTTTTACACCAGCTCACCCACTTTCTTAGTTCTTCCTACTAACCCACATCACACATGAGCCCAGTGGCAGGGGCTTTCGGGGTGGGGGGGGCAGGCACTGGAAGAAGGGAGCTGGGAGGACGCGACACCCAGAGAAAAGCTGTGACGATTCCCAGAAACTTACAGCTGAATTTCAAAGACAACAGACACTCAGAAGCCATGGCTGCTGAGCAGCAGGACTGAGCAGCAGCCTCGCTGAGCTGGCGCCATTAAAACCGAGGTGCTGAAAAGATGGCTCTCGAGCTTTATAGGGTCATGGCACCAACTCAAATACCAGAAATTTGAGAACACCGTTGAAGAGATGAAGACTAAAGGGAGCACTGCGTTAGCAATAAGTGCAACCTGTTTACACAGCAGTGGACAAAGGCTCCTGTCCCTGCGAAGGTCTCCCTGGGATGGGGGTGGGGGGTCACCATCTCCAGCCCCCTTGGCCACTCCGCTGCGCTCCAGGGCAGAATCCCCCAGCGGCCGGCACATTGTCCTTGTGTGAGAGTTTGATTTATGCTAAACCACCTCCCTTCCTTGTAGTAAATTGTTTCTAATCTGCGCCCTGTTCCTCAGACAACTCAGGTCAAGTTCTGACAGACCTTGCCTGTGGGCAGACTACTCAGCGGTAGGAAAATGAGGTGCATTTGTTGACTGGAATTGGGCAAGGATTTCCTGGTGGAGCAGTGTCCGGCACACTTGCTCCGGGACAAGGCTGAAACCTTACTCCCACGTCGAACATGCGTGCTCTGCAGTCACCATCCCTGCTACCCGCCTAACGCCCTCCCCCCAAGTAAAGGACAGACCGAACTTGGTTTTATAAAGGTAAGAAATAGGGGTTAAAAACATATTGAAGCAGAATTATAAAAGGTCTTAAGTGATATTAAAAGGTGTTAAATAAGCACAAAGAAGCCATTAATTTATTAATGAATTTATTTAACAAATATTTATTGAGCATCTCCTGTTTGCCAGGCTGATTCCTAATTGAATGATGGAGAGAGTGCTGTAAAAGCAAAGTCCCTTCTTCACAGAGCTTCCCTCCCCATGGAAGACAAATAATAATAAAACATAAACAAGTAAATATATAGTCAATCAGGACAGGTGACAAGGCAAGGATTGGCGTAAAGGAATAGAGAGGGGGAGGGTGTGGCCCTGATACACACTGTGGTCTGGGAATGACTCACTGCCAGGATGACATCTGAGAACAGACCTGAAGGAAGTGAGAAAGCTGAGGGAGACTGGGCTGCAGTTTCCCCAGGGAAATTCAGCACAGGCAGAGGTGGTAGGAGGTGCAAAGGCCCTGGGGCAGGAACACATTTGCATCATCAGTGGTTGGAGGAAAATGTTTGCGTGAGGAGAGGAAATCAGGAGGGGATGTTGAGAAGTGAGACATGGGCAAGATCAGCTCGGACCTCGGTAAAGATTTTGGCTTCTACTATGAGAAGTGAATGGAGATTCTCACCAGGAATGACAGACTTTACAATGTTTGCTCTGGGAGATTGAACATGCAGACAAGGAGGCCAGGGGAGAGATGCTGGTGGGTTTGAACCAGGGTGGTGTCTGTGGGAGAGATGAGAAGTCCTCATTAATTTCTAAATAGATTCTGCAGATAGAGCGGAAATCGTTTGCTAATAGATTCGCTATGGTGTGGGAAAGGAAGAGAAAAGATGAGGATGACTCCCAGGTGTTTAGCCAGGGAACTGGAAAAATAACATTCCCATGGATTGACATGGAGAATACAAGAGGTGTGGGTTAGAATAAAAATAAGAAATTTGATTTTGGAAAACAAGCGATTAGAGTCCTGTGCTGTCCATTACTAACCATCTGTGGGATTCAGGTTTACATTTTAATTGATGAAAGTTACATCAAAGTAAAAAATTCAATTCCTCAGTTGCACTCACAATATTTCAAGTGCTCAATACCCACTTGTGTGTGGCTACTTCCACCAGATTGGACAGTGTGGTGTCACGGAGCTTTTCAGTCACTGAGAAAGGCCCACTGGGTGCACTGGGCCCTGTACACGTGCTTCCTGTGAACATCACACTGAATCTTCAACCAGCTCCACAGGCCAGGCAATGTCATATATTTACAAAGGATGTGACTAAAGTTCAGAAGAGTTAAGAAACTTGCCCTAAGTCGCACAGCTCTTAAAGGGCAAGAAGCCAGAATTGGATTTCAGGAGTGTCTGCTTCCAAAACCCAAGCACATACATCATTGCGCTCTAGGTTAGAAGGCTAAGCTAGTCTGAAATCAGACGTGACATCCACAGGGACCCGTCCACCAGGCTATGGGCAGCGAGTGGTGAAGCCCAGGAAGGAACCGGGAGAGCTGGGAGACCTGGGGCAAAGGGAGGCTCCCGGAGACCTGTGTGCTTAGAACTAACAGGACACACTCCAGCGCTCACCAGTTCCGAGGAAAACACACCCTCTGCAGGCCTAGTTCATTCCTCTGCATGAGGGTCTATTGGCGTTACAGGGTCGCTTGGCAGAAAGAAGGGCTTAATTGACACCAGGTAATATAAAGTTCAGATCCTGTTCTACCCCGTGGTTCTCAGCTAGGTGCGGTGCCACTGAGAAGACATCTGGAATGTACGGGGTGCTAGGGGGAGGCTGCGGGGGGCCACGGGCGTTGTGTGGCAATGACTCTAAGACGCTGATCCCTCGATGCCCAGCACAACACAGAGAACTTCTCACCCACGAGTCAGGGCTCCGCATCGAGGGCAACACGGCCCTCGAGCAATGCCCGCCCATGAGCTGAAGGATGGAAGTGAGGACGTGGTGGGAGGCAGTGGCCCAAGATGTGTTGGACACACTGCTCCCCAGTCTGCTGTGGGCTTGCTGTGCGGCTGGGGGCCGCTGCCTGGACTCACTTTTCTCAACTGAGTCATGCAGAACACAACAGTGAACACCCATCTGGGGTGGCTCTGAGCATTGTAACACTGATATATTGGCCCAGGGACATAGTGTACTGTTGTCAGAAGCAGGACAAGGGGACCAAAGAGGGACTCTAGGATGGAGACGAAAATAACCAAGATGGTGAAGTATGGTAGCAATCACCTCAGGTAGAAACTATAGTTTAACTCTAAGCCTGCTGTTTGGTTTCTGTACTTATTTGCTTGCTAAAATAATAGAAAAGTTATTTTAATTTTCTGAATTATATAAATCACCCCATTTGATTAAATACCCTATTGATTGTAATGTGAATATCCTATTGGTTGTGGTCATACTGGTCTTAGAAAGCACATTTTCCTTTACCTGGGAAAGACAGCACAGTTATCCCAAGGTCAGAGGGCTCCGGTTAACGTGTCCCTGTTGACTCAGTGTTCCGGAGACCCAAAAACTGTAATTTAGATCAAACCAGGTTCCTCATTCCAGACCCGAGGGCTCTAGATAATGTTGCTGTCAGAGACCCAAAACTATAATTTAGATAACATGCTGCTTCCGCTTCTGTAAACTGCTTTTTGGCGAACCAGGTTCCTCATTCCAAACCTTGGGATGTAACCAATACGTTTGTGATCTTTGCCTGTATAAATCTGGTGTTGCGGCCTTCTTATCCGTATTATGAGATTTGGGTGATGCCCCCTCATAGTCCCAGATTTGCAATAAATGTGAATCTTTAATTCGACTTCTTGAGGCGTCCTTGTGTGACTCGCAGCGTACATTACAATGGAAAGTCAGACAGAGAAGCCTGTGGAGAGCAGCATGGTCCCACAGAAAACATCGCAGGTTCAGTTCCCGCCCGCAGTGAAGCGGTGGCGTCTTTCCTTAGACCTCAAGCAACCTCTGCGGCTTCACTTTCAGGCGCACTTTCCGCCCCGCAGCCTCGCCCCTCTCAGCCTCCTCAGGACTGAAGTGAGGGCAGGGCCTTGCTGAGCGTGAGGCTTTGCCTTGGGGGAACGTTGGGGCTGGTTTGACCCCTCCAGACCGCCAACACACCTCCAGTCTACAGACCAGCAATGGGGCCCTTTCACTTTCTCACCACTCCTATCAGCACTTCCAAGGCCCTTCGAGGGTGTTTCCTTTGCTTTCACTTGACTGTTTGGTACAAGAGGCCTTGCTTTCAGCTTATCTCAGCTTCCGACCTGCCTTCCTCCCAAGCTTGCTCACGTCTAGCTTTTCATTTGAGGTAAGAGACGTGTGACTCTTCCTTTCACTTGAACGAGGAGGGGCCCCTGTAAGCGTATTAATTGGCCTAATTTCAATATTTAAATTACAAAGTGTTTATGGCTATTTTTCCATGACAACTGTCTCTGCCACGAATTTAAGATTCTCAAGTTGACACATAGTTCAAATAGCATAGGGCAAGCTTAAGTGATGGGTAGTGTATCTGTCACAGAAGTAGCTCTCTATATAATTTCAATAGAGTACCCTCAAGACTACCCCAGACTCTATGGAATTCATTATTGTTAAAACTCATCCCTAATTTCCTATAAAGTTTTTTTTTTCTTAAAAAAAGCATACAACAGTGGTATAGCATAAACACATTTATTTACCAACGAAACGGTCCATCTTAATTAAACCAACTCAGAAATAGTTGCATGTAAAATGGTTGTGATAACTGAACACGGTAATGGGGAGAAAAAAGCGTGGAGAGATTTGCTCATTGAACTGAGCTTGTTTATCCTCATGGCTAATTCCCGCCTGGAAGGATGATGGAATTCTTACTCCACTTTCTCATAGATCCGAGTACAGTTGACATTGTTCATGACGCATTCCTGGGAGAGAGAGTGATATTGATGAGTTAGATCCTGTGTCCTAAGGCAATGGTGGAAGTTAAGTGCCAGGATCAGAATCCTGTGAAACCCTGTCATCTGTTTTACAGGTGAAGAGCATACATGTTAGGATTCCTGGGTTTTGTAAAGCTGGAACCTGTTATTAGCTTAAGATATGCATGTGTTTAGCGGAACTAATGTACTGATTTGTAGTATCTAAATTACTCATTTGGTCTTGACAAACAGTATTCCTCATTTTAAAGTGTGTTTTTTTAAAAATTGATTTTAGAGAGAGGAAAAGGGAGAGGGGTAGAGAGAAACACCAATGTGAGAGAAACATTGATTGGCTGCCTACCATGTGCACTTCGACCAGGGATTGAACCTCCAACCTGGGTATGTGCCCTGACCGGGAATCAAACCCGCAACCTTGAGGTGTACAGGACGATGCTCCAGCTGAGCCCCACCTGCCCGGGCAGTACCTCAGTTTAAAGAAATGGAAACTGCATGCCCCAGCGGGCAGTTTGGTGGGTTGCCTATGATGCTGGCCAGTCACAGCAGGGCCCAGAGTGGACCCAGCCCGGCAACACCACTGCCCATCCCCTCTCTTCTCTGCCCCACAGAGGACTTTGCAGTGTTCAGTGTTCAGAGCTTAACTTGTCATTGTGCACTTTTCTACGCCGGCCTCGCTGCCCTGCTCACGATCAGTGGCACACAGTTCTGTGAACTACGGGCGCAAATGTGATGCCCGAGAGGCCAGAGGCCAGCACTCACCACCACTAGCTTCCCGCCCTCCAGCCGCCGCGTGATGGTGCTCTCCTTCCCGTCCCACTCCTGGTGCTGGACCAGCGCGCCGTTGACGAAGTTGCAGACGGTCTGCAGAGATAAAGTGCACTTTTTAATTTTCCAGAGGACATTACCGGGCAGGTCCCATGACGCATAACCTCCTTGATCAACATTTTTTCAGCTTTCCCATTCTGCGTCTACTTCAAGCCAGTTTCACTCATAAAATAGTTGATGCTTGTCAACCTAGATGCACGTAAGAGACACTCAAGTGCTCGTGTCCCTTAAACTAGTTTTACAAAGTAGACTAAGTTGCAATACTGGTCCTCTCACACTAATTTGTCAAATCGAGTCATAAAATAACTTGAGATGTCTTTTATTCAGCAGCTCCTGCCTGTAAATGCCAAAATGTTATTCATACAATCTATCATTCTAGAAGCTTCTGTGAGTGTGTAAGTGATGCCTAACCTGAGTTTTCCTGCCATCTGCTGTGGTCTCTTCAAACTTCTCTCCCAGGTTGCATGAGAACTGGGTGTTCTTCAACGTGCTCTCGGTTTTGACGGTGAGGTGTGTGCCGTCGGAAGTGATGACACAGTCTGGCTTGGCCAGGGAGCCCATTTTCCGCATAGCCATTCCCACGCCTGTGAAAGCCAATCACATTCGCTGTCAGGAGGACCAGAGTTACAGCTTACAGAATGCAAGACTCGAGCCCATTGTAATTACTGTGCTGGGCGTATCTTCACATACTCACTCCTAAGAACTATGGTAACACAGACCCAGTGCTCACCACGTGCTAGCACCAGACACATACGATTCACAGAAGCCTTGAGACCACCCTGTGAGCGGGGCCATAGCATTGTCTCCATTCTATAGATGATAAAGTGAGTCACTGAAGTCACCCACGCAAGCTCGCTCAGCTAGGAAGCGATGAGCTGGGCACCAACGATGCAGGCAGTATGGCTCCAAATCTCGGCTCGTGGCCACTGTGCTCTGATGGCCGCTGGAATGTGCGGGAAGCACCCAGACTTCTAAAATTGACTTACTCAGCTCTGCCGGCCATCGTGTGACAGGACTCCAGCACAGTCCGGCACAGACAAGGCCCTGGTAAGCATGTGATCGATACGCTACGCACATAGAAACCGATGCCGAGATACTCCGATAGGGCAATGTTTTAAGAGGTAAAACAGCACAATCATGGTGGTAACAAATGAAAAAGTCTTCCCCTCAAAAACAGAGAACATTTCATAGCTGTGCAACCCAATTACTCCATTGGCATCAGATCTAAGTTATAACTGGTGTATTTCATTTACAAGAAAACTTAGACCAGGACCAAGGCCCTATTTCAGATGAGCAGACGACAACCTACACAGAAGCGCCGGCTTGATGACGGACACTCTGCCGGGCCTGAAACGTCCCCGGGAGCCATCTCGTCTGTGGGCACACGGTGGTGCCTTGTGCTGTTGGCTGAGTTACTCCCGTTCTCACTTTGGACACATGCAGGGAGGGCTCTGCTCTCCCCACACCTTGACTGCATCCCAGTGAATTCAGTGTGGCAACCCTCACACCTCTAGGACCTTGGAAACACATTTGCTTTCAATGGACAGAGCATGCTTGGCCCTCAGACAGGTGAGCGCGTGGACACACACACATGGACACAGACACACGGTGTATTTCTCGGGTATGAGTGCGGTACACAGGGTCCCCTGGATCTAGGTTTACGAGGAGAACATGAAAAGGCCGGCTACTGGCTTCCCTCCCAGGACCCTCAGTGCGCTCATTCCCACGGAAGCGGCCGGCACAGGGCCTCGCAGAAAGACCGCTAGGGGAGTTTCTGCAGCCACAGGGGTGGTCCCTGGTCACTGCAGGGATGGTCACCCGGAGCAGCCACTAACGGTGGGAGGCGGGCAGCTCTGAGCCCTCCTCATCCCGCAGTGGTCTCAGGGCTGGAAGCCCCTGGCAGACAGGACCCAGGCTCTGCCGCTGCATCTCGCTTCCTGATGGCCTGTGACAAAGGCCTATTTTTGTTTGCGTATCTACCCAATGCCTCAACCAGCATGCCATCCTTGTCACTGCTTAGGACAGGACGGGATGAACCACTGTCTGAGACAGTGAACTTGAACCTTCTCCCAGGCACCCGTTCTCCCTAGGCCCTAGGAGAAGTCTGGGGCGTTTTGCAGGGCCATGCCTATCCTGCCTGCGGGTAGGGAGTCCAGCTCTTCTCCAACAAAGACCACCCACCCTCCACAAGCAGGGGTCCAAGCAACTGTGCACGGCCACCCGCCCACGTATGGCCCACGCAACGCCACACGAGGTCAGCACTGCTGGCGCCACGCCTCTGGGGTCGAAGGGAAGGATGCCCCATGCCCCAGGGAGCCGAGCCACGCAAAGAGCCAGGTGGGGGGCGAGAGCTGAACAGAAGCTGGGGCTGCATCGGGGTTCAGATCTTCTACAGGCGCCGGCAGGGGAAGAGGGAGGGGACCGGCGCGCCTTGGAGGAACAAAAGATGCGGCAGAGCAGCGCAGGGTGGGGAAGGGGCGGTGGGTGCAGCCACTATGGGGCGAGACAGGAGGGTGGCAGGAGGAGGGATGAGTGGTGGGGATAAAAATACAAATAGGGGGAAAGGGTACGTAGCCGAGCTGGGTGCACCAGGCGGCGGGGCATCCCCGGACTCCTGGCCTCCCGGCACCGGGATCAGGGTGACAGGAGGCAGCGCCCAAAGCCCCTGATCGCCCTGCGGCTCTGTGTGTGACAGGGGGCAGAGCCACAACCTCCCTATCCGCCCTGCCCTGTTCGTGACAGGGGAAGGCGCCCCAACCCCCTGATGAGCCCTGCTCTGTGCTTGAT
>NW_006287372.1:83922-91121 GCF_000327345.1 Myotis davidii | reverse complement strand
TCCCGCTTCCCTTCACGCCCGGGAAGCCAGAGAGTCGCCCGAGCGCCCGCCTCTCCCGGGCCCCAGCCTCACCACCAAGCCCCGTTTCCATTTAAAATACCCAGCGCGTAGATGGGCCCTCCCCGGCTCGGGCGCTGGGAGGGGTCGGTCAGCAGGTTGGCTGCCTGATGGATTGTTAGACGTATTCGCCTGGCTCATCTGGGCTCCAAGTCACGGGACAAACGCACATGCCACACCCTCCCGAGACACCTGTCCCCCCACCCGCAGGCCACCCGGCCCAGTTAGGACCTCAAGGTGAGTATAGACCTGAGCGAGTTAGACGGTTTTATCAGAGGGTGCGGCATGGGTGGAGGTGGCCCCGGAAGATCGGTTTCCAAACGAAAACTCCGTAGGAAGTTTCAGCTTAAGTGCCTGTGGTTGCAATTCCATGTCCCCACGCGGGAATGTTCATTAGTGCACATTCCCAGAGGAGCGAGCCCTTCAGCTTCTGCACCCAGAGGCGGCAGGCCCACGGCCTCTCCTCGGCGCCGTTAGCCACCACAACGCCCTGTTCCTGCATAGAAGGCATACTGTTCACGGTGGACGTGTCACAGGAGCGGACCCTGGGCTCGGTGGGGAAGGGTGGGTTCGGGTGAGGGAGCTGCCACGCAGAGAGGCGGCTCCTTGATGGACCTGTGGTCCCGGGCACTTCACAGTCAGTAACGCTGATCTCCACCCAGGTTTTGCTAACAGGTGTTATCCCAGCTTTTTAAAGAGGAAAGAAGGCAGGGAAGGTTGGGGGCGGGGGGGTGGTGGTGCAGGGCTGAATCCCAGTCCAGCCCTTCTCCCCGCAGAGCCTGTGAAGTGGGACCACACCTGGCGGCCTCTGGCTGCAGCCCCTGCACCCTAGCTGGTGTCATCTCCCAGCATGCCTCAGGGCGTTTTTTCCCCTCCCCGGGCTCCCTTTCATTTTAAGTCCCTGCCCTAAGTTTAGGTCACCCCAGTTTTCCTTTTGTGCTGTTTCAATATTTCAGGCTTGGTTTCTATTTGGGTAGTGTAGTAATCAAATATTTATCGAGGGCCTTTGATGTGCGAGACTGTGCCGGGCCCTAGCATATATGATCTTAGGTACCGTCTTCTACTGAGCGCACAGTGTGCACTTGTCTCAGCCTGCGCTGCGCTCTGCTGCTCTGAGGGCAGCCGAAGGTCATTGCTCAGTGATGCTAGAACTGGCTTCCAGCCACCTGGGCGGGTAGTGGCTGCTTCCCCCGCCCCCGACCTTCCACACACACAAACACCCGCCCGCGCCCCCCCCCACCCCACACACACACAGGCAGCCGCTGTGGGCTTGCACTTGCATTCCTAATGTGCCCATCCAACATTTACCGTTTTTGTTTAGAATAAGGTAACAATAGCCAGGACTCAGCACTGACATACTACATTTTAAAGACTCATAATCGATCGTGTTCCAGAAACATCAAGAGGGAAACGTCACTATAATACTAAGTATTTAGGTGCTTAAGAAATCGTTTTAAGCCAGAGACATTACCTGCAACTTAACTTGTAAACACACTGTGATGTGATAAGTGGAAACAATCCTTTTGTGGTCAAAACACATCAACAAACAAAGATACAGGCCAACATCTATGAGTGTCTCCCTGGGACAAAGGGCCTGGCGAGGGCTCTGCTACCGCGGGCCCCGTGTGGTATGTGCACAGACAGGGACTGGGGCGGGTCATTTCCAACGTCCTGCAAACCCAGATTCCCTTTCTTCCTTAAGAGGAACGACCATGGATTTCAAGCTCCGAAAAACAGCAAGTACTTCCTTCACCTGCTAACTAGAGTCCTGGTCTAGGCCACTTACCTTGAGCCCCGTGTGAGGCATAAAAACCAAAAATGTGAAGACAAATCTGGTGAAAGTCCTGTAGGACTTGATGGATGCCTGAGTGTTTCTTCTTTGGGGAAAGGGGAGCATTTTCACCTGATTGAGATGAATTGCATTACAATACAGGGCACAAGGGCCGCTTGTGGTCTAGCCTGTCCTTACACACAGAATGGGGGCATCTGGGTGTCACGCCCTCCCCTCCTTCCCACTGCGGGACAGTAACACATTCTTTTCTGGAGGAAAGTGGTTGAAATCAGGAATTACCAGCAACTCTTCCCCGGTCTCTCTAGAAAGCTTCCATTTATAAGACAGATGCCGTTTTACTTACTGTCACCGAACCTGGGTTTTCTTGCCTGTGAAATTAAAATGGTAAGGATTACACTAAATGATTTCCCATGGCCCTAAAAATATACTCAGAATTACTCTATTTCCACCTAGTGGCAAAACGGGACATTTCCCGTAGGTGTTCTTTGACAAATGTTAGCTTGTCAGCTTCACACCGCACAGTCGCACACATAGCATGGGTGTGTATTGTGTGATTTTACTTAAAGACACCTTCCCAGGAACAGCTCGTGTGGATAAATGTGCCTTCCACACAGTTGGTTATGGGGTGTAGTCAGCGCCTAAGGACAGCAGGCATGCAGCTGGTAGAGAAACAAAGAGCAGCCCATTCAGCAAATCCCTGCAGCTCATCATTCCGCACATCTTCTCTCAGTACATGGCAGGATTAGTCCAAAAAGGGAGAAAAATTAAAGCGATCACTATAAAGCCGTACGTCTCAAATTTCAGCATGTAAACCAATCGCCGGGATCTTGTTAAAACGTGGGCTGATTCAGTACATCCAGAGGAAGGTGCAAGATCGGCATTTCTAACACCCTCCCAGGGCTGCCAGTGGTCCCGCTTGAGTCCGGTGTTGAGGGCAAGGCTGTGAAATGCGCTTAGGGCTCTGCTCCATCCGCTGGCTCCACTTGAGTGATCAGTACTTCCTGGTTCTACTCCAATGTGATGCATATAGAAAAGACAGGAAACTGGACAAACGCACTCCAAACACTATCTGACCCAACCTGCGGACTTAAAACATCGGCGTTAGGGAGGTATTTTTCTGTCTGCTCACCATTCCGGGAGCCTGGTAAGAGGCTTCGAATGGGATGGGGAGGGTGGATCATATGTTATTGAAACCGAGTCCCTCCCTTAAATTTTATAACCAGGTTTTGGATCCTGACTCGTTCTGGCTTGTCTTGCTCTAGACATGCTTACTATCCAGCTTGAAAACGGATCTTCTCTAAGAAATTCCCGCTTGGAATCAGTTCCAAAAGAAAACCCTAGTAAGCAGCTAGAGCCCAGATCTGTGTCTGGAGGGTTGTCTGCAGCAGCAGAAACCCCCGGGGGCAACAAGGGCAGGGCCACAGAGCTGAAGGCACCCCTGACGGTTCACTTCGAAATCCGCCACGCTGCGCAGCCACAAGGACTTGGCAGTCGCCACCAGCCATGGATGGAAGCTTGCTTTGAGTCGTTCGGGTTAATAAAATGATTTCTCATGGAAGGACTTGTAGAAATGGGGTTATTTTATGAACTTTGTTCTTTTCTTTAAGCAGTTCGAATCTTACACAACAGGGCAGTTGCCTAAAATGACCTGGCCTAGCTACAGGGGAAGTGAGACGTTGCAAAAGTTACGGTGAGATGTGATTGGTTTCGCAATAAGGCAGAAGGCTCCTCTGAGTGTAAGATCAATCCATTGCCCTCACATGGATCTTCCCACTGTCCGATTTATGTGTTATTATTAAATTTGTCATTGGCTCGTGGAAACACCTTGCAGAAGCATGTAGTATGGGCTGACCTGTTCATGGCTCAGGTAGACAAGTTCAAAGTGTCTCAGGTCTAAAAACACAACAACACGACACCTAAGGGGCACCTGGAAATGGAGAGGACGAATTGTTAAAGGGCACCTTTGCCCTAAAAACACTGTAAAAGCAAAAAACCTCCCAACTCAGTTTTTCCACTAGAAGAAACCAAATTCTTTTCGTCCAGATGGCACTTCCCCATTTTCAGCCTCCCTCCCGTGCAAGAGTCCATGACTTATCATTCTTTCCCCCAGATTTCTAGCACATTTGATCATTTTTCTTTATTGATGTTTAGCCACAGGAATTAATGAATTTTCCGATCAAATCTACAAAACCACAGGCTTGCTGGCTTCCGAGCTTTTTACCCTGATGGTTGGGCTCACAATTTCCTTTTGCCTGAATGAACTCCTCAGAACTTCACAACCTGCCTAAATTCAACTTAAGACGCGGCTGCTCCGATCTCTGGTCCTCTGGAGTGGGTGGGGGGCCCTATGATCCCTCAGAGGTGGGCACGGGGCTTCAAAGACAGTGTGGGGTGTTCTGTGTGCCCCCCTCACTGAGCTGGAAGGGGATCTGATCTACCTTCTGTCCACCCACCGCAGATGCCGCAGCTCACGTCTCATTCACCTGCTCACGTCTGCACTGAGCAAACGCAAAGGGAGAAATTCAACAGCGTGGAGTAAGGGTTTGTTTGACCTCCCCTGCATTTCCCCACACGCTCCTGCCTCTTGTACTCCTGAATTCCTCCTTTGACAGCAATAATTTCTCAATTATGTGACTCCCTGTTAATAACGAGAAACCAGTGTGAGGTTCCAGTAAAGCACCTCTGTCTTCCATGTTAGCTAAACACTGGGTGTTACCAGAGAGCGACCGTGGCCTTGGTGGGGGTCTGTCTCCAAAGGTGGCATGGAAATATTTGTGCCACACGTCCCACTCTTGTCACCTGTTGCAGCCTCAGAATTCACAGTGCAGTGCTTTGCCCAGGTAGGCTCAGGGTGGAAGGTGGTCTGGGCTGCCAGTTTGCAGGGACAGGCCTGAGCGGTGCTTTCTCCCACTCCGGGCATCTTAGACTGGACGGTGTCGGATGGAGAATGGTGAATTCATTCTCACCCACCCGGCAGCTCCAAAGCCTAAACTTCACGTGAGGCGTTAGGCGGGCGCTCTAGTGGCGTCCAGCACAGAGGCTGGAGGCGGCCTTTCCCTCCCCACACGGATCTGTCACACGTGGCCGCTCCGCTCACGGGCAGGACAGACAGTCCTTCCAGTCACGGCGGCCTGCGGTGGGGCCTCCCAGCGGTCACGTGGCGTCGGATCCAGCCCTCAGCTCCCAGGCTGTGTGACCCGAGCTGCTACCAGCTGCGGAATGCGTTTCTTTTGATCTTTCTTCATTTCACAAACATTAACATTTTTTCTGTTCTAGTTCAGCACATTCTGAAAATTCCCAAGTATTAAATGTCTGAAAATATCAGATACATTTTATCTCTATAATGTTAAGTGAATTTTCCAAGACACTACCACAGATAACTGGGGGTGGGGTTGGGGGGGGGAGGGAGCAACTAGTCCTACTGCATTCATCTGGAGCTGGAAACGTGAGGTTTTGGTCAGTGGATTGGACAGGCCATCTCTCTAGCAGGAGCCAGGTGGTGTACTAAACGGATACAAAGTGATCTTCAAAACTGCGCCAAATGCAGAGCCACTGAGTGCGCCCTGCTCAGGCGGGAGGTCTGCTGAAAGCAGCCCTGGGTGAGAGACCCTGAAGCCACAGGCATGTCACACCCAGCTGCCCCCGTGCTTTCCAACTGGTTCATCGCCAGGACCTGGCAATAAGCTGGCGCCTGGCTGTCCCCAGGTCTCTGGGATACAACTTGAGTTAGAATCACCTCCGGCAGTGCACAGGTCCGAACAGGGGCTGTCCAGCTCCCCAGCCAGCCTTGGGGGGGAACCAGGATGTCTGCTGTGGCCCTTCGCTCACGTCATCGACATCTGCCTGGAGAGATGAAACGCAGGGGCAAAGCTCCATCTAAAGCCCCCGTCTGCCCGCAGAAACCCTGCCTGTTTCCAGGGGAGGAAGGCGATCTGTCATGACCAGCTTTCTGGAATTGGTCGCCTTTCTGGAATTGGTCGCAAGGAGGAAGCTGCTATCCTGTCTGCAGTTAGACTATCAGTGCATCACACAAAGTAGTAAAAATGCCCGTCGGTCCATAAAGACAGAGGTGTGATAGCAAACCCCCCTTCCCCCCACCCACCAGAGGCCCAGGTCCAAACCAGTCTTGCAACAAACCCCTCAAAGTGACATGGGTCCCAGCTCTGTCGTCTCCGCTGTCCTAGAGTAGGACAGTTCTAGAAACAGGCAAGAATGTCCCTTCCAGGGTCCCTTTGAATGTCATTTACTATGTGAAAGTTCCTTTGTCACTTTCTATATTTATATAGGTGTTGTTTTTTTAAAAATTTTTCTTCAAATTGATTATCTTTCTTAGTTTTATTTTTTAAAATGGAATATCTTTCCATTGTATTGTACTTTTGCATTTTGGTTGACCTAATAGTTTCTGAGATGATTTATAGAACTTGGGATCTGGAATGGAAAATCATAACTGCCTAGTATCTAACTTAAAAGCAAGTGGGAAGCAAGTTGGTTTGGCTCAGTGGATAGAGCACCAGTCTGTGGACTGAAGGGTCCCGGGTTCAATTCCGGTCAAGGGAACATGCCTGGGTTAGGAGCTCTCTCCCCAGTAGAGGGTGTGCAGGAGGCAGCTGGCCAATGGTTCTCTCTCATCATTAATGTTACTCTCCCTTCCTCTCTGAAATAAATAAAAGTATATATTTTTTAAAAAAGCAAGTGGGAATATAAATCTGAATTGGAAGAAAATATAATAAGTCACTTCAGAATTCAGCAAACCCTTGATTTATTGCTTCCCAATAAACTTGAGTAGTGGCCCCCAATCTTGTGAAAACTCTAAGGTTCCCCTCTGCTGTGAGCTTCGCTGGGCCGGGCAGGGCCGCGTTGGGTCGGCCAGGCCCTGGTTCTTACAGGGCTCACTCTCCGCGCCAGGCCTTCAGGGGCTTGGAGGGAGCCCAACCAGCTCAGGTCACCAATGCTTATTCAGAAGTGAAACGCGATCCCTGGTGCCCACGCCCCAGTCACACCATTTGTAATTGCATATTTTGGCAGTAACTCCTGCTCAGACCTGACCTCGGCCTAATTAGCTGTCACTTTAGCAGGCCTAGTATTAGTGCATTTTTAAAAGTTATGTAGTTTCATTGCTGGACATAGATTTGTGTGACCTGGATTCAGAACTGAGCGGGCATCTTAAAGCCCTGGTGTTTGGAGGGATTATCCATATGCTGGGGTCCAGCCCCAGCAGGTCCAGGGGTCCCCAAAGGTGTGGACGGAGTCGGCGAGGAAGGAATGACACGGAGACAACGTTCAGTTGATCAGCAGCCTTGCCAGGATCTCTAGCCACAATCTCCAGCCAAGTTCTGTGTCCATGTTCTCT
>NW_006287372.1:77927-83432 GCF_000327345.1 Myotis davidii | reverse complement strand
GGTGGGGGTGAGGTGGGGAGCCCAAGCCTATTGTGGAAGTCTGCTGCCAGTCATTTCTAGTACTGGACATAGTTGGATCCGCTAGCATAGCATAGAATGCTTCTGCTCACTAATTCTCCCATGGTGGGCCTGTAAATATTGAATGATGATGGCTTATCTAAGACCCAAATAGATATAAAATACTGAGAAAGAGAGAACTGTAAATAAAATTCTATAAAATATCTGTATACACACTTTGAATAATTATTAATTCCAATGGGTTAATTCTGAAAAGAAACATCAATTGAGCAATCAGCTGTTAAGTGTGTATACATTTAAAAAAATATGTTTTTAGTGGTTTCAGAGAGAGGAAGGGAGAGGGAGAGAGAGATAGAAACATCAATGATGAGAAAAAATCATTAGTAGGCTGCCTCCTGCACACCCCCTACTAGGGATCAAACCCAAAACCCTGGCATGTGCCCCGACCAGGAATCAAACAGTGACCTCCTGGTTTATGGGTCAACACAACCACTGAGCCACATTTGGGACACGTGTGTGTGTGTGTGTGTCTACATAGAGAGAGAAAGAAAGAGAGAGAGAGAGAGAGAGAGAGAGAGAGAGGGAGAGAGGTGGTATATCAATTATAATAGTGAAAAAGATCAATAATTCCAATCACATTTTGAATTTAGAACAAGCTGGATGCTCTGAAAAACCCAATCACAGTGACTGAACCTTAGTTAACAAGGTGATTACAAAACATTCTGAGCAAGAATCATTTCCACTCTACTTAGCATAATTAGAATATTTGCATAATCCAACTGTGGGTGTCACCTGAATGAAATGTTTTCAGAGTACACAAGGACATTATCCCAAATTATAGGTTCACCAAGAATACCACAGATATTCAGTAATTATTTAAGTATTTTTAAAAAATACTTTATAGGGAGAAATATTAAAATGAAAAATAAGGGAAGGGGAACAGCCTAAAAATGAAATTATTTCTATCCATTAATATTTGGCCTATGAAGATAATAGTTAATAAGTGATGATTATAGCAACACTGGTGTTTGGATTTTAAGTAGTTAGGGAGAAATTTAATACAGATTAGTTATGCAATTGTTTGGCCTCAACCCTCATTCCTCAGGAAAACCATATACAGCAGCCCCCCACTTCAGTTACCCACAGTCAACCTGGTCAGAAAATATAAAATGGAAAATTCCAGAAATAAACAGTTCATAAGTTTTAAATTGTGGGCCATTCTGAGTGGCGTGATGAAATCTCGCTGCGTCCTGCTTAGTGCCGCCCGTTCCGCCTGGGTGTGACCCATCCCTTCCCCACCGTCTCCATGCGGCCGGTGCTCCCCAGCTGTCCCTCCCAGCCGGGTGGACCGTCATGGTACCGTCGTGGTACCGCAGTGCTTGCGTTCAGGTCACCCTGATTTCATTTAATGGCCCTGAGCATGAGAGCAGTGATGCTGGGAATTCAGATATGCCACCAAGAAGCCATCAAGTGCTTCATTTAGGTGAAAAGGTGGAAGTTCTTGACTTGATTAGGCATTTTTATCATCTCACATTATCACAAGCACAGTAAGATATTTTGAGAGAGACCACATTCATGTAGCTTTTACAGTTATACTTGTTCTATTTACTTACTAGTTGTTGCCATAAACCCCTCACCTTGCCTATTTTATAAAGTACGCTTTATCGTAGGAATGCTGGTGGGTATGCGTGTATGAGGAAAAGCATAGTGTATATCGCATTCGGTACTATCCACGGTCTCAGGCATCCACTGGGGGTCTGTTCTCACATGTAAGGCGGGATGACTGTATCATACTAACACTATGTGTCATATAAACACACAGTTTGCTCACTATTTAAACTGTAACAGAGCCTTTCAGATTTCTTAGAGAAACTTTTTAAAAAGATGTCATAATCTTTGTGGCCTCAATTCCCCTTTGTCTTTGCTTGAATTGAAAAAGATTATCTTAGAAAGATTATTTAAGCCCGGTCAGCGTAGTTGAATGTCGACCTCTGTATCAGGAGGTCACAGTTCAATTCCCGGTCAGGGCACATACCTGGGTTGTGGGCTCGACCCCCAGTGGGGGGTGTGCAGGAGGCAGACAATCAATGATTCTCTGTCATCATTGATGTTTCTACCTTTCTCTCCCTCTCTCTTCCTCTTTGAAATCAATAAAAATATATTTTTTTAAAAAGGAAATTGAGAAGACAAAAATAACAACAAAAGCAAACAAACCGTAATGATGTCCTTCAATCACTTGTCATCTAATTTAAAATGAATAATGTTGATAATGAAAATATGTCCCATGGGCTGTTTTCAGACTCAAACTCCTGGGCAAATTTTGTAATATAACCTGTACTGTGGCCCCGCCCCTTCTGCCACGCTGAGAGATGGGAGAGTTCCCTGAATAAGGAAACGGAGAAATTCTCAGTAAACGGAGGTGGGGTTCTTCAAAGAATCCACCGTCACATCTCATGACAAAATGTAGTCAGCTTTAAATACCCACGAAGTGCAAAATAAATTTCAGGTACATTTCAATTATTATTCAAATGTAAATGAGTTTCAGGTTAAGCCCTTCCAGACAAATAAGACTTTTCCTACCCCCCATAGAAGCAGCCTCCTGGAGGCAGGGAGGGAGCTGAGCGCCTTCACCTCTCCTGGGTGTAGGTTTTCCCACCTGCGCAACATCGAGGGCGGGGAGGGAACAGCTTTCCGTGTGCACACCAGAGGCCCACTCTTTAAACCTCCCGTTTACATGCGTGTTGTCCTATCCCTGTGCACACGTGCAGGAGGGTTCCTGTTCTCCTTCCCAGCCTCCACTCTCGCTCTTCTTTTCCCACCAACCAGGGATTTCTACCACTTCTTGAAAAAAATTGCCAGAGTCTATGTCAAATGTCATCCTACAAGTCAATTAAGTCAACTGGTGCCATTGAACGCAAGTGGCATGAAGACAGCTTCAGTAGACTCCCCGGGAAAGCCTCCCTTTCGTGCGTGTTCCTGGTTCTGTTAGGTTTTGGTTTTGTTTCACTATCATCAGGCTCTTGAAGTGACAGCACCATTCTGCATGTGACGCCATGGGCTGAAGAAAGGGTAATTAAGAATACTGAGGCTCTATTAGAAATTAGCGGCCATTCTTGTAATTAAAAAACAAAGACCACCTAGAGGTAGAGAGTGGATGTTGTGGACAAAGAAACTTTGGGCACTGGAAATAGCACCTAAGCCTCTCCTGATCTTCTCAGTATTATTCAGTGATGATATCACCTTCCCCTCCTTGAGGTCCCTGAGGCAAGTTGGAGGATCTCTTTGAAGGCTACAAGTTTAACTTGCTGGGTGAGTTTCTCCTTAACATAAGCAGGAAGGAAATTTATATATCACAAATAAATTCAGGGGTGTCAATTCTCTTCTCTTCACACCATCTCCACGCTCTCACCCAGCCTTTCGAAGGAAAGTTAAAATCATGGATCTATTTCATTTTGCAAACTTGTTTCTGGAATTGTCCCTGGCACCCAATGTTATCTTAGGTAAATGATCACCTCTCACAGGTTTTCACTTAAATAACTATAATGTAGGCAGAGTTTACAAGGTTTTCTGAAATAGGATGATTAGGATTTACAAGGCACTTTTATAAACGTTTCTGGCCTACTTAAAAGAAATGGGTCAGACGTTCTAGGCTCCTGTGTTCCGTTCAATCGACGCTGCCTTCGGGGTGGTGCTGGCAGAGGTGCTGGTGCGCCCAGATGCTGTGATAAGCGCTGACAGGTTAGGAAGATCCCAGCGTTCCTTTTGCTGTGACCCAGCATAGCGTCCAGTGGCACCTACTGAATGGCTTACTTCAACCTGCTCTTTTCAAACCAACTGACCCACAATGCTGACATGATTTTTAAAGTTACCCTTGCGATCATCACGCTGGTGTCCGGCCACATGTTGTTAAATTGTCTCAGTTCACGGCAAATTCCAGAAAACGCTTCCAGCCGGAGGGATACCCGGGTAGCGAGGGAGGGCATCATCATGACAAGAGTCCGAGGACACAGCTGAGCCATCGCGGTGAGTCAGGTACAATCTCAACGTGGGACAGGACAGACTCCCGCCCTCACGAACAAACATCCAAAGTTTGGACTAGAATGCTGAACAGGAGCCCTCAGGGCTGGTAAGATTGCCAATTAGAACAACGGCTCTGGAATGCGGCTTGGAATTATCTACTCAAGTTGAGCATTTACACCAAGAGACGGGTACAAAAATGTTCAAGGTCGTGTTATTTGGAACAGCCCCCCAGTAGCACCACTCACTATTCAACCCTAGAATGGACTCCCCGGGTGAGACAGTCACACCGTGGGACAGCATCTGGCGATGGAAAGCGAAGAACGCGGCTACTTGCAACCACTGGGGTGAATTTCTAACATAATGTTGAGCCAATGGGTCCAAACACAGATTAGAAACCTGAATGCTCTACTTATAAGGAATTCAAAAGTCGGTAAAACTAAGCTATGGTTTTGGAAGCCAAGAGAGTGGTTTCTTCTGGGCAGGAGAGAAGGAGAGAAGGAGGGCCATGGGGGAGGGAAGGGGAGTGCTGGCCAAGTTTGGGGTCTGGAAGATGACCCCTCGGGTTCGTGCTGTGATGCTCCTGGGCTGTCCTCACACGGTTTGCCATCTTCTCCCGCTCGGGCCAGGCTGTAATTAGGAATGTAGTTTAAAAAGTACAAGCGTTAGTGAAAGAACTATGAAATACCTTAACTGCCTCTGGAAAGACAACGAATGGCTCAGTAAAATTCTACATCTACTACTAATCCTGGCTTACAAAGCTCCTCTTAAATGGTTTTAATTATCTAGGGGATGTTTAACTTAGAGGAGTTGTCACTTTGTCCATTTTAACCCGGCCGCTGCATGCAGGAGCTTTATTTCATTTCATTCTCAAGGTTTTTACTCTGTTTAAATGTTCCAAAAGCAAAGTCTTAGGCCCCAGCAAATAACTGGTTTATCTCAGAGTGTCTGAAGCTGGGATGATCTGTGGACCCTGATATGTTTTTCTGATACTAAACTAACCGATATGCCCTTGAGGCATGCATGGTACTACAGTGCAATGGAGGGCGTCAGACCCCTCCAATGACTGCCCCTGAACTTGAGCACAGAGTGCCTGCAGGAAAAGGGTAAAGCAGAGAAGAGGGAGCCCAGGCATCCGATGGGCAAAAAGAGCATTACTATCAACAAACACAGGGACAGGAAGGACAGTACAGCATCCCTGCTTATTCAGATAATCCATGGGAAGGCTCACATAGAATCGGAATCGTGTCTAGCGTGTTCTAGGTGAACTTGGACGCCACCTGGATAACCGGCAGGACACAGCCTGAGCGTTCATATCCTAAAGCTTCAGTGCCTTAACTGTAAAATGGATATAATTAGAGTTTTTAAATTTTTCTTTGAAATATTCTTTTCTTTAATTCTAAAAAAGATTTTCATTAGTTTCTCTCTTTGTGGTTTGTCCATTGGTTGTTGTTGTTTAATATATATATT
>NW_006287372.1:65510-77860 GCF_000327345.1 Myotis davidii | reverse complement strand
TGCTGCCCTGACCAGGAATCAAACCGTGACCTCCTGGTTCATAGGTCAACACTCAACCACCAAAGCACACCAGCTGGGCTGTCGATTAGTTTTTTACATCTTCAAAAAAAAAAATCACTCTGCAACTACTGGTGGGGGTGGGGACTGTGGAATTAATGCAAACTGCTTTCCCAGAGTATCCTCACAACCGTATCATTGGCTTAGGAGCTCTGAATTCCATTCCAGTCACTCCCTGTCACCACCACAGCTTTCCAGGTAAAAGAGATTCAGAAAAACAAAGAATAATCTTACCTGTTTCTAAAACTTCCCCCAATTTTTTTTTTTTTACCTAAAGGTATTGGCACTGACATAATTTAATTAATGTGTATGAAACTACAGTGCTCCAGAATCTGAAATGGTTGTCATTAAAATAAAATGCAACGTGTGCACCTCCAATGCCATCTTTAATGTCAAACTCTATCACTTTTATTTAATGTCAAATCAAAAGAGATATTTTTCATCAGTTAATTGCATTTTACATGCCCCTCATCATTAGCCTTGAAGCAATTACATTTTAGAGAAAAACTACTGAAGCAAGGAGTAAGGTCCAAAATAGTCAAGTTCACTCAAGTCCCTTTCCCTCAATGACATCTCCAACAGATAAACAGTCATTCCACTCCCAGAAATTTACGTAAAAGACTGAGGGATTTAGAGAAAGATTTTTACTTTCAGAATATTTATGGAAATGTAGCAAAAAGAAAGCTGCTTGTTTCCAATACTGTGTTGTAGAAATGATCTTTTACAAAGAGCATATATTGTTAGCACACACTAGAGTGAACTAAATAATTCATCAGTTTTTGTTACCTTCATCCATGTGTCGCATGAACCACACTGTTCTTGCCAGTTTGTGGCTCAGGGATTCTGCATAGACTTAGAATTCACTGTACTGGCAGAGAGGATCTGAGAATCTGACTTCTAGTAATAAACTTAATCTGTGATATTCTTGAATATTGGGTTGAGTCACATGAAACCACCATATGTGACATTAAAAGTGGTCTGGTCCAGGCAATTTCATATCCCACAACCAAACAGCTGAGGGGCTCCAGGGCGGCCTTTTGAGACTATCACAGGGCTTTCCCCCCATTAAACTGATGTGAGTAGATGTTTTGCAGCCATCACCTCGCCCAGTGCCCATCTGCTTACTATCCTCACCTTCACCTGCCCACTCACTCCTTTATCCTTTGAGGGGACAGTGTCTATTACATCCACCCAACAGAAACTCTCCAAAATTACCGAAGACCACTTAGAACATCGCCAAATCCAGCAACCCTTTCCTGTCGCCTTGGAGATGTGGTCACTCTCTCCTTTAACAGTTTTCTTTCACTCCTGCACACTCCCTACTGGGGATCGAGCCCACAACCCAAGCATGTGCCCTTGACTGGAATCAAACCCAGGACCCTTCAGTCCGCAGGCTGACGCTCTATCCACTGAGCCAAACCAGCAAGGGCCATTATTTATTGACTTATCTCTACATTTTCTCATCCATTTGTCTCCACTTTCTTTTGCTCACCTCATTTCCTTCACTCCTTTCTGCTTTCTGGCCACTAAGATACACACACATGACCACTCTTCCCTGTCACCCCCACCCCCCCATCCCTTCTTTCCTGGTACTCAGTTGAAATGGGCCTGTTTCTCCACCATTGACCCCGCCTTGCGCTATCCCCTGCCTTCCACCTGTCCCAGGGACATTGCCCCACCAGTTTGTCACTTGCCCACACCCTCAATCCCTTCCTATAGGTCTTCCCCCTCAGGATAGGAACTTGCTTGATTGCCTCCTGTGATACAAAGAAAATAATCTCTTGACCCTATGTCACCTTCTAGCTACTGCCCTACCTCTCTTTTTGTCATTCAGAGTTAGGCTTAGGTATTCTAACTTTTCATCTTCATCTCTTATGACTGTTACTACCTAATGTCTCAGGTTGGCCATGCCCAGAAGCAGAACTTGATGGGAGTCTTTTATGTGGAAGACAATCCCAGCTGGGGGCATGGGGACCGAGCCAGACACAGAGAGCCCATATGGATGCCAATGCACTACTACTGTGGGAAGCTGGGATTTGAATCTCACTGGGGGCATTTGAGAAACTATGTTTCCCCTCTTCAGGGTGGGAACACTAGGTACGTACCTGTCGACGCTCATCCTGCATCACTGAGGGCTGCCTTTCGGGTGCTGACCCTGGCGCTGCCAGCCAGCTTTGACATGCATCTGTCCGTCTGATGGGCATCTCCCTGCTCCCAGGTGCAAACAGGACTTGTGACACCTACTCCCTCTCAGGGACCCCAACTATAGCTTCTCTGTCCTGATAACACCAGGCTTCCAGTTGCTCAGAGCAAAAACATCAGGTCATCTTTTACTCCCCTTCCCTCTCCTACACACCAGCTCCTTTATCTGCATGTGGTCTTTGCACAAGGGTTATTTTCTCAGTATGGACTCCCCTGAGCACCCTCTTTAACATTGAATGCTCCTACCTCTGACCTTCTCTATCTTGCTTTTCATCCTTACTTGTCTCCATACCACCATCTAAGTATTCATTTTATTTCTTAGTTTTCTGATCTATCTCACCCCACTAGGATCTGACTTCCAGGTAAGTTGGCTTCTCTGGTCCCAGCACCAGGCAGTGCCTGTGTATAATTAAGTGTCCCAACAGCTTCCTATCACTCTCCTCAGCCTGCAGCCCAGACCTCAGAACACATTAGGCCTTTGATAAATGCTATTGAGTGGATCAGGAAATCTGTGGTTGATCAGATATCTATGCTATTCTAAAATCTCTATAAAGAGGACTCCACTCTCTATTTCTTGTACAACCTTTCTTCCAACCCTTAAACTTGCAATGCCAACAGCTTCTTGCTCATCTCAACCTGGTGGTGTAGCACCTCCAACTCAAATGGCCTAAAGTTCACCTTATCTCTGGCCACTCCCCCAAGCTCAGCCAGCTTTCTAACTTTTAAATTCATGCTTAATACTTCCTCGTTCCCCAGTCCTGTTATTTTTGTATCCACTGGCTTCTTTACCTCTATGATCAACCCTGTTTGCCTTTTTCCTGTTATTCTCATGGCAAGGCCCTCATCAGACCTTGACCATCGCTTATTCTGTCAATTCAGTCATTCATTCTCCGTCCTGTTCTTCATACATCAGCAAACCTTTATCGCGTCCCCATGACACTGTGTACCTACTTGGCCCATATTGTACAGAATGTGCCATAGAAATGGCTTCCTTGATCAGGACAAATGTCACTTTGCAGGACACATTGATATGGTTTCTATGTATCAAGGCTTTAAGTGCATTATTAACAGGAGTTTGTACGGTCACTGAAAGGGCGAGGACTGCACCCTCCACCTTGCCCCAGGGTAAGGGCTATGCCCTCCATCTTACCTTGGCCATGTGCTCAGCAAGGCTTCTTCCCAGAAGCCAAGCCACTGCTGGCCATGCCCAGGATTTCTCTGGACTGGCCAATGATAGTCAAGGGAAGTGCACCTTCTCTCCACACAGAGTTTGCTCTCTCTGCCACCTGCTGCTGTGCCAGTAAGGGGGGGCAGGGGAGCCAAACCTAGGTTTGAAATAAATGACTCTTTGCTTTTGCATCGGACTCGCTGGCTCCCTGGTGGGCCCTTGGGAATCTTGAAATCTGGGCACAACAGTCACCAAAGCCAAGTCCTGAATCCAGGCCAGTCAAACCCATTTCTGTCTTCCTGGGATGAAGGCAAGGGTCTAACACAGTCTACTCCCACCGTGTGCTGGCCCTTCAGCCTGGGGGTGCGTTCCACTGTGTTTTGTTAACGCGCCTCTCTGGCTGACAGCCTGGACAATGACGATGGACAGTCTGTACCCCTTTAGTGCTGCGGGGAGGGACATCAGCTCAGAGACACACGGCTCAGGCCTTCCTGTGACCACCTATGCCATGTACCCCGAAGGCCAACTCTAGGAAACACACCGAAGTATCCACCTGTGGCCTCATGGTCTGTATTATTAGATTTACTCACATGCTTCTCTCCCAGAAGCTTATACTTCATGAAGCAGGATCTGTGCTGCAGTAATCATGTGTGCCTTCAACACTGCTTGGACATATTGAGGGCAGGGGGAAGGTCTGTGAATGTTGAAAGTAATAGAATCAAGTTACAGGCTACACACATTTCAAACATAGCATATAGTTGTTTTGCACTAGAAGGGACTGTACCTCACTCACATGGACAGTAGGGACTACACATGCAAATAATATTTTACTCAGGATTGAGTCAACAGGAGGACATTCTTTCTTTGATTCAGCCAAAGAGGAAAAAAATTCCCCTGAAATTTAAGAATTAGGATTAAAACACCAGCTCCCTCTGTTGGACACTTTAGAAAAGGCCTCACCTCCCAGAGTAAAATATTGATTAAACTGGAAAGAAAATCAATGAAGACACATTTGGAATTTAACCGCTCTGCGACTGCTCTTCTGAATGTATAAGAAGAAACAAAGCACACGGCATTGACTGGCAATTTCACACAGTGGCTCCTTCCCGCTGATTACAGTGACCAGAAAACATCTGTGTTTGGGAGGACTGGTGATAACAGCTCACAGGCACGAGGCTCCAGGCTCTGTGAAGATAAGGTCCCTGGAGTTCCATCCGCAGGCGACTGGCGGTGGCGCGGCCAGGGCCAGCACCGCGCCCCCGGAGGGCTCAGGAAGGCGGACGCCGGCTGCAGCCCGCAGCGCTTGGATGCAGTTCGCCTGTGCTGGAGCTAAGAATTCGCACTGATCACATTCTGGGAACCAGGATCCTGGAGCATGCTGCCACATGTGACCTACCAGACAGCGCCCCGGAGGTTGGAGAGACCGGAATCTTCTCTCAGAAACAGCCCCTCAGTGATTCACATGCATGTTCTAGTATGAGAGGCATCTAGCCCTTGGACTTGTTCGGGAAAGGGCTAGAGAGTAATGTTTTAACCTTACGGGCCCTACAGTCTCTACCACAAGTGCTCACCTCTGCCGTCTTGGCACTAAGGCAGCCAGAGCTGAGTGCGGCTGTGTGCGACAAACTGTATTCACAGAAGCCAGCAGTGGGCCTGGTCCACTGGTCATAGTGCAGTAGCTTCTGGCTCAGAATGTGGGGGGGCTGTTTGAAAGGCGGCGTTACCTCCCACAGTTTCTGTTTCCCTAGCTCTGGGGTTGGACCTGCACTTGCATTTTTAACAAGCACCTGAGGAAGTTTGGGTTCAGTTGAGAAACACTTCCAGCCATCCCTTCCCCTTGCAGTATTTCATCATTTTATTGGGATTTGTGATTTCCTTTAAATCACTCCTAGAAAGAAAAATAAAACTGTCTGATCTATTCTTCTTCTCAGCACACCGCCCAGGTTCTTCCACGTGCTTCTCACACGAGGGTTGGACTGTTCGAGTTGTTTGTTTTTCCCAACCGAGCGCACCCAGCACACCGAGCACTCCAGGGAAACCCGGCTAGAAGCCGTTCCTGCTCGGATGGCCCAGAGGAAGGACAAACTGCAGGCCCATGTGAGCAGGAAATCTCATGGCAGAAGAGAATTAGAAGCTCCGGGAACAGATTCCTCTCCTTTATTGCTCCTCTAATTCTTTCCAGCCCAAACTCAACGGCTCTAGCTCAGCTCTCCAGGGAATAGTTTTATGATTAAAGAAAAAAAAAAATCGGGCAGTTACTTTCTTTCGAGTCTCTAGCGAACGGGGCAAAGGGAGGAATACAAAGAGCGGCGAAGGAGCTCGGTCCTCTTTCTCTGAATGGCTCGTTGTTTCTTTTATAAAAGTAAGGTTTGAATTTACCTCTTCATCCCGGCAATCCATCCCTTCTCAGTGCTGGAAATTGTTGATGGCTTTAAACTTTGCAATATGTTTTGAGGTTTTGTTTACGCTCTTTGAAGAGGGAGCATTTTAAAGACTTGGGTTTCTTTTTAACAACGTGTGTGTTTCTTTAACAACTCTGGATGGAGCATATCGTAAAGCTAACCAAGTCTTAGAGAAAGGAAACAATAATCCTTATATTTTAGGAATCCAGAGTACAACTTTTGAAGACTTAGAAAAAACTCAAAAAATAGAAAAAAAACTTCAACACATTAAATTTACTCAAAAAGTTGATAAAGTTTACATATGCAACTTTAATTGTAATTTGGGAAAATATTTCAATGAAATAGTAAACTATTACAGACTCCTGAGTCTGATAAATATGAAAAACACTTTATTATTCTAATATTTATTTATGACTAAATACAGAGAAAATTCAGATAAAAATTAATGAAATATGAAACAAAGGCAATAAAGGTGAGAGCTATTCTGAAATTTAGAAGCCAATTGTAATTTTTTTTTAAAATATATTTTATTGATTTTTCATAGAGAGGAAGGGAGAGAGATAGAGAGTTAGAAACATCGATGAGAGAGAAACATCGATCAGCTGCCTCCTGCACATCTCCCACTGGGGATGTCCCCGCAACCCGGGTACATGCCCTTGACTGGAATCGAACCCGGAACCCTTCAGTCCGCAGGCCGACGCTCTATCCACTGAGCCAAACCGGTTTCGGCCCAATTGTAATTTTTGTAAATTTCCAAATTAATTAAAATAAGGTAAATTTTTAAAAGAAATAATGAATAAACGTTTGGGTTATTTAATAATCAAATTAGTGAAGAGGAGTAAATTTTATCAACACACTGAAAAAAGATATAAGTTCTTGTTGATTTTACAGGAAATACCAACATTGATTAAGATAGTAAGATACATAATATGCTACTGCCAAGGGGTCACTGATAGAAAACTGGGTAATGAATATTGTCAATGCAAGAGTGTTTGAAGTTGGTCACTAACTGGGTAAAATGGAAATGCCCAGGAATCTTACACTTGTCATATAAAGAAGTAACTAACGGAGCCATGACTGTATAATGGAGAAGGGACAGCCTCCTCAGTAAATGGTTTTGAGAAAACCGGACAGCCACTTGCAAAGTCATGAAACTAAACTACCATCTTATACCACACTAAACATTAACTCACAATAAATTAAAGACTTGAGTGTAGGATCTGTAATTATAAAACTCCTTGACAGCGGTCTGGGTGATGATTTTTTTTTTGTTTGTTTGTTTGTTTTTTTTTTAGATCTGACTCTAAAAGCAAAGGCAACAAAAGCAAAAATAAATAAGTGGGACTACACCAAAGGCTTCTGGACAGAGAAGGGCACTATCAACTAAATAAAAAGGCAACCTACAGAATGGGAGGAAATATTTGCAGATCATATATCTGGTAGGGGGTTAATATCCAAAATATATGAAGAACTCATACAACTCAACAGTAAAAAGCAAACAATTCAATTTAAAAAAATGGGCAGAGAATCTGAATAGACATTTTCCCAAAGACATACAGATGGTCAACAGGTACATGAAAAGATTCTCAGCATCACCAATCATTAGGGAAGTGCAACTCAAAACCACAACGAGATGTCACCTCACAGTTAGAATGGCTGTTATTAAAAGGAAGGAAGAAGAAAGAAGAAAGGAAGGGAGGGAGGGAGGGAGGGAAGGAGGAAGGAAGAACAAGTATTGGTAAAGATGTGAAGAAAAAGGAACCGTTGTGCACCATTGGTGAGAATGTAAATTACTGTAGCCACTATGGAAAACAGTATGAAAGTTTCTCAAATAATTAAAAATAGACCTCTCATATGATCCAGCAATGCCACTTCTGGGTATTTGTCCAAAGAAAACAAAAGCATTAACTTGAAAAGATATACGAAGCATTCCCACAATAGCCCAGATATGGAAATAACCTAAATGCCTATTGATGGGTGAATGGATAAAGACGTGATTTGTATATATTATTCAACAATAAGAAATAATGAAATCTTGCCTAGCTGGTGTAATGAAATCTTGCCTAGCTAAGTGGTTGAGTGTGGAGCTGTGAACCAGGAGGTCACAGCTTGATTTCCTGTCAGGGTACATGCCTCAATTTCAGGCTCAATCCCCAATGTGGGGCATGCAGGAGGCAGCCAATCAATGATTCTTTCTCATCACTGATGTTTCTATCTCTCTCTCCCTCTCTGAAATCAATAATAATAATAATAAATAAAAAAGAATAAAATCTTGCCATTTGCAACAACATGGATGAACCTTGAGGGCTACGTTAAATGAAATATTATTTGATTTTTCTCATATGTGTAATATTTAAGAAACAACAAGCCAAGCTCATAGAACAGGTTGGTGGTTGCCAGAGGCAGGGGTGGGTGGGCAAAATGAGTAAAGAGTGTCAAAAGGCGCAAGCTTCCGGGGACGAGGTAAATACGTCATGGGATGTTTGCACAGACAGGGTGGTGACTACAGTCAACAACACTGTGGTCCATATCTGCAAGCTGCTAAGAGAGTAAACTTAGAAATCCTCATGACAAGAAAAAAAGGTTTGTAACTGTGTGTGGGGACGAATGTTCAGTAGAGTTATCGTGATGATCATTTTACAATATATACAAGTATGAAATCAGTATGTTATACACCAGAAATTAACATACTGATATATGTCAACTAAAAAATATATAGAACCAAAGAGTATGCAGCTAGAAACAGTAGGCAAGTATTATTATAGAGTTGTATCACAGTTAATGAATTTGAGAAATTATATTATTTTGGGAATTTTGCGATGCTTGGGGTATATGTCAGCTTTCTAACATGTACTTTGTTGGGATTATTTTCCTAATTGAAATAAATATTCATTTTTGTAGCTAATTTTGTAATTTTACTGGTTCTTCCCAGTCGTGTAAGTTTCAACCCAGAGAACCTGGATCTGCCCCTGGGTTTGGAGAATCCAGATACGAAGGGTCAAGAGAAGGAAGTTGAGGGGCCTCACTTTTGAGGGGCATGTCAGATGCCAGCTGACCCTTCCTGGCAGCTGCTGACCCCCTTCTGTGGCCCATCAGATCAGGTCAGGAGAGAGCTAAGGGCCTTTCCTTCCGTATTTGCTACGACCGAAGGTGGTTACAGCAGCTGCTGTCTGCCGGACGCGGGACAGGAGAGCCGCTGGCTGCGGGTAAGGGGTGAGCACAGTGATCCCCAAACAACGAGTGTTGAGTAGACTGTGAGGGGATGTTGCCTCTTGAGCTTATAGAAGAGTGTGGGCGAGGCAGAGCAACAACATGCTAAGGCGTTAAGAAATAGGTGTTAGCGGTCCCCATGGGCCGTGGTGACACCGAGTTTCTGTGTAGCTTGCTTCTCTGCTTGAAGGGTGAAGGGAGACACGTGGTCGGAGTTTGCACAGCCAGGTCCAGCTCTCATGTAAACCGTCTGTGCTTTGGGGCGGCTTTCGGCAGAGGGTGACAGGTGAGGTCAAGCACCTCTGTGCCCAGGCCGCCCCAGCAGCCTGCCCTGGCCCCCTGATGCTTGCTGCAAAATAGTAGCTACAGGCTGCATTTGTTGCTAAATTATTTCACTTGTTTTGTTTTGTGAATCCCTTAACATGGGCCACCAAAAATTTGAGAACTATGAAGTATGTATAAACACCAATGGCTGCCTGAGAACCACAAACTACAAAGACACTTTTGAGTTCAAATGTAAGATGTAACTTGGTTTGGAGAAATTATCTCGAGATGCCTTCAGTCGCAGTTCTCTGTTCTGTAGTAAATGCTGAATTTTATATCATCCAACACAACATGGTCTATCACACACTGCCCTGTACACCCGGAGGTTTGTTTTCTTATCTCTTTGTAATTCCAGTGCCAGACTGAAGCTTTGATCTGAGGCATCCACTTCAAAGAGGCACCCACTTCAAAGCCGGCTACTCAGCAAACAGGTGGCCAGCCCATGACCAGAGGCAGCTTCCGCTGGCCACCTCCCAGCCAGGCACCTTGGCTGCAGATTGATCGCAATAACTGACCCTCTGGGCTACTTGGCTTTCGTCTCTTCCTGGGCTTTAAATTCCTGCTCTTAAATTTACCATTAAAGAGCGAGTCCTCAGAGGCCTGGCCAGACAGCTCAGTTGGTTAGAGTGTTGTCCCGCTAGGCTAAGGTTTTGGGTTCGATTCCTAGTCAGGGTACATACAAGAATCAACAATGAATGCATAAATAAGTGGAACAAGAAATCAATGTTTCTCTCTCTCTCGCTCGCTCTCCTTCCCTTCTTCTTTCTCTGTATTCAATCAACAAGCATTTAAAAGAAAAGAGGGAACTGGCAGAAACCCTAGGCCCCTACCCTCCACCCCAATGAAAGCAGAACCCCAGGCCCATGCCATCGGTCCCTCTCTCTACCTGGGGTCTCGCTATATGGCCCCAGTGACAGGAGCAGAAATAGAATATTGGGAACCAGCTAGAATTGTAAGAAATATTATTCATGCCCTGTTAACTGGGATTGTTTTGTCTGATTAAAGAAAGAACACGGGACCTGGGAGCTCACCTGGAAATGCGGCCCATCCTCCCCATTTGGAGCTGCCTGTTAGCATGGAGAGATGAACAACCGTGTAGCAGAAACCAGAACCGCCCGCCCTTTGAAGACCCCAGCCCTTTGCGTACCTGCGAACTGCCCATTAGCCCTTTTGCCTACTTCCCCATGTAGCCTTTGTCCTTCTACCAATATAAGCTGATATGGCTTACGGGCCTGCAGAGCAGATTTCTGTGGATGGTCTGCTGCTCTCCCCTGCTGCCGGCAGGATAGGAATAGATTCTCATATGGGATTCAACACTGTCTCTGCTGAATTGGCTCAAGTAGTGACAGGCAGCGCGAACCCTGGATTGTCTGGTCACACCCGGGTGCTGTGATTTCCCGGCCTTGTAAGTAATGAACCTGCATCTTTTCGGTTTCCTGGTGGGGACGGCTGAAGCTGTCTTGCAATCATAACAAGAACCACAGGGCTCCATTGGTCATGAATAGGCTGAGACCAGTGCAAAACTCACGCCTGGCAGGTCGGGCACCGGACAGTGATGGAGCTTTTTATCTGAGCTGGTCAAGCAGGCCCCAGCCAGCACCCGATGGGCGACATGGCCAGTGCTCTGGGCAGACCAGGCTGAAGGAATGCAAGTATGTTGGCTCTTCTGGAAAGGACTCATTTTTTATGGAAGTAAAATCACTGCCTAAGAACAGGAATGGGAAAAAGAGAGAAAAGAAAAAAACAGAACGAAAAGGAGCAGAAGAGGGAAGGCCTGGAAGGCGAGCGTGCAGGCCATCGCCTGTCCTTCCTCCGGGGTTCTTTCTCTCCAGGGGCCTGGCACGTTGAACTAATTTACACCGTCGTCCCGGTGCGTTACTGTGTTTTTTCTGCTGATAGAAACAAATATGCTTTGCAAATGGCTTGGGGCCACATTGGGAACAAAACCAGAGCGTGGCTAGGACCGCGGGGCAGCTGAGAACACACTCGTCTCACGTCATGATGTTGCTGAGAATCAGCCAAGATCGCATCCTCTCTCTCTGGTCCATTAACATGTTTTCTGCCCCATTTTTAAAGAAATCATTAAATAAGCAACTCCACACTTTCCTTTACTGAGTCAAAATCCTCTGAAATTATTTTTGAAGACGGAGGAAGGTGTAACTGAAGCTCCTGCTCTGAGAGACAAGCTTTGCTGTTCGTAAATCTCTTCGAGGCGAGCAGAGCAGGAGCCGGGCCCGGTCTCGGTTCACGTATCATTTTCTGCGCAGCTAACAGCCCACACCAGCTATGAGCACATCCGCAGGATGGCCGGCCGCTGCTCGAAGCGGATGGAAGGTCATCGCAGCTTAAAGAATCAGGAAAGGAAGAGAAGAATGAACTGCGCTCCCCGTGGGAGGACAAGAACCATAGTAGGAAAGAATTCTGGAACGGAGCCCTCTGCTTTGCTGGCCAGGCCTCAGTGTCACGCGGCTTGAAGTGGAGGTTTTGCTCATGACTTAACCTGACAGTTGAGATGCACCACCTGCAGGCTTTTCTCAGAAAATGGAAGTCACTGACCCTCCTTTCAAGGACGGGAGAGAAGGGAACTGTTTATTGGGCACTGCATTCCTCAGGCCTGGGAAGTCCAGCCAAGCAGAGGACCCACAGGAGAAAAAGGGAGGCCTTTGCCAGGAAGTGGGGGCGCAGGTCCCCAGGGCTGGCTGCAATGAGGAGCAGCTGGCCTGGCAGCGTGGGGACCGGGCCAGCAGGACGCTGGAGAGTGTATGGCCCGTGCCTGCTGTGGCGAAGCGGTTCCGATCCCCATGGTCCGTAAACTGCAGCTCGCAAGCCACATGCGGTTCTTTGGCCCCTTGAGTGTGACTCTTCCACAAAATACCACGTGCGGGTGCATGCACAGTGCGATTGAAACTTCGTGGCCCATGCGTAGAAGTCGGTATTTTGTGGAAGAGCCATACTCAAGGGGCCAAAGAGCCACATGTGGCTCGTGG
>NW_006287372.1:64006-65316 GCF_000327345.1 Myotis davidii | reverse complement strand
ACACTATAAAATACCTCAAACATTAAAAATAGAGTATGCATAACATCCAGCAATTCCACTTCTGGTTATTTATCCAAAGAAAACAAAAACACTAATTTGAAAAGACAAATGCATCCCAGTGTTCACTGAAGCATTATTAACAACAGCTAAGATCTAGAAGCAACCCAAGTGTCCACCAATGGATGACTGGATAAAGAGGTGGTGGTAGCCCTAGCTGGTTTGGCTCAGTGGAGAGAGCATCAGCGTGTGGACCAAAGGGTCCCGGGTTTGGTTCTGGTCAAGGCCACATACCTTGTTTGCAAGCTCCTCCGCAGCCAGGGCCCTGGTCGGGGCTTGTGTAGGAGGCAACCAATCACTGTGTTTCTCTCTGTCTTTCCCTCTCTCTTCCACTTTCTCTAAAAATCAATGGAAAAATATCCTCGGGTGAGAATTAACAACCAAAAATTTTTTTTAAAGAAGTGGTGGTATATACAGTATATGCAATGGAATACTGCTCAGCCACGAAAAAGAAAGAAATCTTGTCATTTGCAACAACATAGGTACAGGGTATTAAGCTAAGTAAACAAGTCAGCGAAAGACAAATATATATGATTTCACTTATCTGTGGGCTCTAAAATAAAAATAATTATAAACAAGCTAAATGCCTAAATTATAATAATGCTAAGTAAGCCATAGCACATTTATTCAGTGAAATTTAGCCTTTTTAGAATTATGTTCTTAGTGTGCATGTAGCATAATGTGAAAATATTTATGTTAACTTTAAAAATCAGGGTATATAACTGCAAATAGGATCACAGCCACATAATAAAAACAACATGCAGTGTACTGAAAAAATACGTATCAAATGGTAATAATTTTGGGGTAGTGGAACCATGATTTTTTTTTCACTTTTTAATCATTTCCAAATGTTCTTTAATGAAATCTATTCTTCTTTTTGTAAAAATACTAGAGGCCTGGTGCACAGAATTCATGCGTGGGTATGGTCCCTAGGCCTGGCCTGTGATCAAGACCATCTTCCCTGGCTGCCCACAGCTGGTCCCGCCTCCCCCACCCCCGGTTCCCTGTTCGCCATCAGGTTATGGGAGCTTGCCAGCAGGGGAAAGGGACCGAGAGGTGGTCAGTGCGCCTCATAGTAACTGGTTGAGCAGTTGTTCTGGTTGTTCTGCCATTAGGGTTAGTTTGCATATTTCCCTTTTATTATATAGGATAGAGGTCCGGTGCATGGGTGGAGGCTGGCCGGCCTGCCCTGATGGGGGCCTCGGATTGGGTGGGGGTCCCTGCTGGGACGAGGGGATGTGGTTGTTCTGGTC
>NW_006287372.1:42687-63824 GCF_000327345.1 Myotis davidii | reverse complement strand
CCCTCACCAGTCCCCAGTCCCGCCACTGCCACCACCCTCCCCGTTCCCCTCACCAGTCCCCAGTCCCTCCACACCGCTGCCACCCACCCAGTTCCCTGTTCTCCATCCGGTGATCAGAGCCTGTGGGCCAGCAGGGAGGGCCTGTGAGGTGGTCAATGCACCTCATGGCAACTGGTCAAGCGGTCATTCTGGTCATTACACCGTTGTGGTCGCTGGGCGTTTATTATATAGGATTACTTAATTTTTTAAACCCAAAAGCATGAGGCCAATTGAGTCCATGTACAGGAGTAGCCGCTAGGGGTCACTCAGCTTTCCTTGAAGGTTGCTCTAAGATACTTGCTAAGCTTCCATTTCAGTTCAGAGGCTTTGGTGGGGCACCTCCGGGTGAGGCGAGGAGACACGGAGACAGCAGCCAGTCAGCCAGCCACGCGGTGCACACCCCACTTCCACGTGTTTACCTCGGACCCAGACTGGAGCTGAGGTCGCGTGGGACTGAGCTCGGCCTCACAGCACTCACTGGAGGAGGGTGTGCGAAGCACGTGAACGGGGAGTTAAGGACTGGAAGTGTGCAGATGTGAGGGAGAATGCTCACAGCTCCATAACTTGGTTTCCCAGGCTTTGGCCTAACTTGGACTTGTGTAATTACAGTTAACACTATAACAACAGCATCAAATCTTTACCCAGGACAGACCTGTGCCAGGCTCTTTACCAAGAGCCACATGAAAACCACAGGAGGGCGGCCCTTATCCCCATTCAACAGATGAACAAACTGAGTCACAGAAATAGTAAATGATTTGACCAAGGTCACACAGATAATAGGGAAGAAGAAAGGACTTGTCCAAAACGAATCACATGATTCATTAAAGTTAACTCAGAGGCTGAGGCAACCAAACCAGGTAGGGCCCTCGGGTGTAGTTCAGCAAGGTGGTCACTAGGTGGCAGGACCAGCCTAGTTTGCACGTGTGGACTGGGGGTGATGGGTCTTGGAGCTGTTCTGGATCCAGCAATGGTTAGAAATAGCCCTTTCCCTTCAAATTAAGCCGTTTGGGACAGGAATAACTCTCTTCTCTACATAGTGAAGCCTTGAAGGAAAAATTTCATTTCAAAGTCAAGAATCACAAAGTATTTCCCACGTTACAGAAACCTATAATCTCCAGAAGAAAACTGGAGAAGGCGTGTCTTCTCATTTTTCTTCCACAGAAGAGGGAGCCACTGCCAGCTTGGTTTACTTAGCTGAAGTTCCCTCTGGTTTGAATGGCCATGCCTTGACCTGCTGCCGTAAAGTAAATGGAACAGCTTTCTCTGTAGGAAAGGAACACCTGTAGGGCGGACACCATTTGTCTACCCTGGGTTGACTTTTCCATCTTCCTTCACCTGTCAAATTGGCAACTACTTAACTTAGGTTAAGTAGGCATAAATATATAGCAGGGCTAGCTGAAGAGGAACATTGCCCACAACATAAATTTAACAGGCAGGACCTGACTTTGTCATCTGTTATTCAGCTCAGTCTGGTTGAAGTCAAAACTCAAGCAATCAGTTGCTCAAAGACCCAGTCATTCTATCCGTTAATAGCCCTGACCCTGATGAAGGTCACAATTATAGGATTTCCTGCCTGACTTTTTGGGATGTAGAGATCAGAGGGGTGGCCCTACAACCCTGAGGATGAAACACAGGCTGTCCCCAAATCACCGGATACTGGGACCTCGTGAGAATGCAGGGTTCATGATGGGGACGCTCTCAACGTCTGTCATGTTCAGATCACAACTGAACCCCCTAGACCATAGCATCCTTGACTCTGACTTCCTGTGTCATAGAAAGACCTTAACCCTGCAGGACTCACGCCCCCGCTCTTGCCCCCAGTCCTACTTCAAAGGAAAAATCCTGGTCAGAAAACATGCCGCTGAAGGACACAAAGAAGAGCTTGTAATTCCAACACGTGGGATGAGAAGACGCATTCAGAGCTGTGCAGGGTGCCGCGGGGCCTCTGTCACCCACATGGCGGAGGCTGTGCTTTCAAATGGGAACAAGTCCCTGGCCTCCTCCTTCTCCCCTTCTTCCGAAGGGAGGAGCCCCTCCATCTCCGGGTCCGATTCTAGGGCACTCATGGGGATACGTGCACATTTATCACAGTACGTACCTGGTCAGCCTTAGGGAGTATGAGTCATATAAAATGAAATTGTGTGCACTTTGATGAGCTCAGGCAAATGCATATGATTGCAAATCCACCTCCAGTAGAGTGAAAATTTTTAAGACTCCCCAAATTACACATTCTCATTAAACGAGGCCTTTCTCCCGCCCTCCCCCAGGCTCTCAGCTCCTGATAACAAGTTGTCTGCTTTCTGTCACTCTAGGGCAGCGGTTCTCAACCTGTGGGTCACACCCGCTTTGGGGGTCGAACGACCCTTTCACAGGGGTCACCTAAGACCATCGGAAACACATATATAATTACATATTGTTTTTGTGATGAAACTATGCTTTTTAATTATGTTCAATTTGTAACAATGAAAATACATCCTGCACATCAGATATTTACATTACGATTCATAACAGTAGCAAAATTACAGTTATGAAGTAGCAACGAAAATAATTGTGTGGTTGGGTCACAACATGAGGAACTGTATTAAAGGGCCAGAAGGTTGAGAACCACTGCCTTAGATTCTTCTGGAATAAAGATTTCCTCTTAGATGCCTTACCGCTGAGACATGTAGTGTTTTGATGCTACATATTTTGTTGTAGTGAACTTGTTTTTTATTTCTTCTAACTTTCTAAAGTTTCTCATCGAGTCCTTCAACGCAGCCAGTGTTAACGTGTGACATAGTCAAGTTAGAAAGTGACTGAATCATAGGCAGCATCTTAAGTGCATTTATCTGTGAGTTCTTTTATTGGTGTGCATATTTCATTGTATGAACGTGCTACAATTCGTTTATCCACTCACCAACCCCAAACATTTCCTCCTTTTAATTATATGTATGGGGGTGACATTGGTTAATAACATCGTATAGGTTCCAGGGGCACAATCCCATGATACATCGTCTGTGTATTGCATTGTATGCTCACCACCCAAGTCTAGTCTCCCTCCATCACCATGCGTCTGATCCCTTTGCCCACTTCATCCTCCCCGGCCCCCTCTCCTCTGGTAACGTTTGTGCTACTGTCGGTGTCTGCAGGTTTGTTTGTTTGTTTGTTTGTTTGTCAAACATTTTCTTAATTTTACTTTTCAGCCAGTTTCAGTGAAGTTGCTGGGGACATTGGAATACAGGCCTGTGAGAGCGCATTTTCGTCTTGGGGCAGCGAGATGGCCAGCCACCTGGTAAACGCCTGTGTAACATTTTAGGGCCGGGCCGCAGCTTAGAGATGTGGAAGAGCAGGCAGCCCTTCATTCTAAACCCACGGGGCGGGAATGTCTGAGGCAGGGCCTCTCCCACACGGAGGGGCGGAGCCCGGGCCTCACCTCCGGCCAGTCGGCTGTTTACTGTGCTTTGTGTCTCCTTCCCAGATTGTGAGAAGGTTCCCAGAGTTTCATCTGAGCCTGAGAAGATAAAGCCGCCGAGCGCTGCTCCCCTCACCGTCTCAGCCCAGGAGCCCAGGCCGCTGGCTCTCCTGCGCGTTACCCGCAGCTCTGCCTGGGCCCCAGAGCCGGGACCACTCAGGAGAAGGCTGCCCGAGGCTTACCTCTGCCAGTGCTTTGCCCAAGGGAACGTCAAGGTAGAAGAAATACTCATGGAACCGGACCCCTCTCCATGTGTTCCCAAGGGCACCGCTGAGACCTCAGCGGCCACCTGCCTGGACCAGTGTGGGTGCCTACATGTTGAGTGCACATGAGGACTAGCGTTCTGTAGTTCCAGAAAGCAGTATCTGCAATACCTCAGACTGAGTTCAGAATTTGGAATATCTGGGACTGAGAAGAGAAACTAACAATAAAATAGGGAGCTATGGGCTTGATGACATTAAATACGAATTTCCTAGCATCCACTCGGTGAATCTGAGAACCGCTCCCGCACAGGTGTGCAGCTGTGACAGCACAGACACAGCTTGTTTTCACAGAGCGTCTTTTTTAGGGGAATAGGCGATGACCAGTTCCTCCATCCATAAATGGACCCCCCGCCACCAAGAAAAATATGGTCAGGCAAAGACTAAAACCAGGATGCTGCGCAGGCAGGGACTTGGGGAGGCCTCTCTGAAGAAGCCACACAGAGAAGGTGCCTTCCTAGGGCAGCTGGGGCACAGGCTCAAGGTCAAAGGAGCCCAGGAACAGAGAGACAGCTGAGCAGGCCCTGGGCTGGGAGGGGAGTGTGAGGCACGACGGCAAGATCGCCGGCACCAGGGAATGCACACTCTACGCGCTGCCTCCTGGCCGGCTTCCTGCCCTTTGAGACCTTAGAAGAAAACTGAAGTGAAAGGGATCGAGACTGAGAATGAATTTATGAAAGTCTAATGAATATTTTTATGTTCAATGAGTAAAACAATAAAACTGAGAATGTTGTCTGGACTTCTAGACACATCACTGTCCTTGCCCCTTCCTCTCACCACTCTGCGATTTTATTCTCCAGCGCTTTCCTCAGCTTTTCAGAGCTCTTCCGTCAGGTTTAGTTTATTTTATTCTATTCTATTCTCATTACTGATGGAGTAGTTCATGAACTTTCATCTGTGTTCCAATGTTATGCTAATTTATGCAAATGAATAATTATGTTTTTTAGAAGTTGCATCCTGAGTGACACACAATATCAACTTGTGAAATTTGAGACTAAATCACAACATAAACAGCACGGAGATGATTGATTTTCACTGGTAGCAGGTAGCATGACTACGGATCTCGCTGAGCAGAGTAAGCCAAAGGGTGTGTCCAGCTCCTGGAGACAGTGGGTGGGGACACAAGCTCAGATGGTGCTGATTTTATTTTGCAAATTGGCCCTCCCAGCAATTATCACATATTTAATATAAATCATCATGGCTCACATGTGGCCCACAGAAGTCAATCTGCAAACATTAAGCTGTAGCAGGAAATTTCCTGCTTAGAAGGGCTTACTCGTTTGAAATTCCTAGTACAGAAATGTTATAGTAGACGAGAGGCCCAGTGCACAGATTCATGCACCTGTGGGGTCCCTCGGCCTGGCCTGTGCCCTTTCACAATCCGGGACCCCTCTGGGGATGTCGGAGGCCCAGTGCATGGATTCAGCCCAATTCTCGCAGTCCCTCACAGGGACCCCACCTGTGCACGAATCCATGCACTGGCCTTCTAGTATGCATTAACATCTTTGGTTAATCTCTTCCCACCCTCTGCCTCCCCCTGCCCTCTGAGATTCATCAGTCTGTTCCATGTTTCCAGGCCTGTGTGTTAAGTGTCTGCCCCCGGTGGTCAGTGCATGTCATAGCTACTGGCTGAACAGTCGAACGGTTGCTTAGGCTTTTATATATAGAGATGGATCTCATTTCAAAGGAATATAAAATTACAAGATAATTGAGTCTGTAAAATTTTAGTTTATTCTCAACTAATCCCAACTAATTATAATTTTATTATAATAGTGATTTACTATAAACTGACATAGTCAAACACTAGACTAGGAATATTCCTACTATACATATATTATACATATTAGTAAATATCAATTATATATTATGTAATTATGTTATATAATCCTATGTTATATAATATATGATATGTATTTAATTATATATTATTAAATAATTACATAATAATATATAATTTAATCCTCCCAACAATTTTATGCAGCAATTGAGGCTTAGGAATGTTAATTAACATGTCTAATACCACACTTTTCAGCAAATCCATGGCCAGGGTTTAACCCAGGTTGTCAAAGTTCAGAGCTTCAGTTCTTGGGCTCCACACACTAGTGCAGGGGTCCTCAAACTTTTTAAACAGGGGTCCAGTTCACTGTCCCTCAGACTGTTGGAGGGCCAGACTATAGTTTAAAAAAAAACTATGAACAAATTCCTATGCACACTGCACATATCTTATTTTGAAGTAAAAAAAACAAAACGGGAACAAATACAATATTTGTATTTGCATGTGGCCCACAGGCCGTAGTTTGAGGACCCCTGCACTGGTGTCTCACAGTGGGGACCCACCAGAGAAGGTTCTCTGGGCAGACGATTGCACATAGACTTGTAAAGCTACTCAAGAAGGAAATTCCATCTTCTGAGTGGGCTGGAGTTCCAGGTCCCTGTCTCTACTGTCTGTTACCCAACATGTGTTTGTTGAGTGCTCACTACACACAAGGCACAGAAAACTATAGCCACAAACAAGACACAGTCTCTGCTCTCCAGAGGTCACAGTAGGGAGACATGTTTGTTTCCAGGGCTGTCAGAACAAAAGACCACAAACTGGATGGTTGACACCAACAGAAGTTTATTGCTTCACAGTCTGGAGGCCAGATGTCCAAAATCAAGGTGTCATTAGGCTCTAGGGGGGGGATCCGTGGCTGTGGCTGCCAGCTCCAGGCTCTGCCTTCTCCTTCCAGGGCCTGTCTCTGTGTCTCCTCCCTTCTCTCCCCTGTGAGGACATGTCCCTGGAGTCAGGACCCATCCGGTAATCCAGATCCTCAACTCCCTGATGACAGGCTGGGTGCTCTACTGCATGACTGGAAGGCGACACTGGGAAGGTGATACTTAAGAAGAGACCTAGAGAAAGTGGCAGAGAAATCCGTGTGGTCCCTAGGGTGTGGCGAGGAGCTTAGCTGCCTACCAGAACTTTCTGCTCCCCTGGCCCACACTCTACCTCATTTCCATGCAACCTGACAGAGGTGAGGGCAGGCGCAGCCTGTCCCACTCAGCACTCCCACGGGAGCTCTTCTCCCCTTTGGCTTGTAGTGAAGGTGCACCCTCCCCAGCCACCTTGGAAGGTGCAGGCTGAGCGTGGCAGACCTCACTTGGCCGGGCTCCCGCGTGCCCGCATAGGCCACCCGTGCGCTGCTCGCCTGCCCACAGCTCAGAGGAGGAGGAAGCTGGCCACTTGGGGCATCACAGAATTTGGGGTTAATTCATTACAGCAGTTCTCATTCCTCGTGGGAGACACGTGGGAGGAGCAGTAAGGCAGCAGGTACAACACCTGATGCAAGGGCACCTGGTGCTGTGGAAGAGCAGCAGGACAGCCGGTGTGGTCGGAATTGGGAGGGCAATGAGGAAAGTGCTAGAAGATGGGGTCAGGGAGGCCCAGGAGCCACACCCTGTACCATAGCAGGTCACCGTGGACTGGCGCAAGTTTGGAAGGCATTGCAGAATTTAACTGAGGGGTGACGTAAGTTGCAAGAGTTACACTGGAAAGAAAACCAGAGTGTAGAGGAGTGTGGGCTGGAGCAGGGAGACCAGGGAGGAAGGGTCTGCAGAAACCGAGCCAGAGCTGAGGGTGGCGTGGCCAGGCCCGCAGTCAGGTGATGGATTCAGTTTCAAGGTGAAACCTTCTGGACTTCCTGAGAGATTGGGCGTGGGGTCCGAGAGGATGAGAGAATTCGGGGGAACTCTAGGGTTTGGGGCCTGATTAGCTGGAAGAACCGAGTTGCCACTACTCTGTCCAGTGAAGGCCACCCTGATGCCAGCATCTCATGGGCACGGGCAGTGGTAATGACACAGGCATCAGGGCCAGGGCAGCATCTGGCTTAAGAGTCCTGGAGGACCGAGAGCCAGAAGGCCGTCTGCTCTGGACTGTCCCATGAGTGAGTGTTCGTTTTCCTTTAAGTCAGTGGTTCTCAACCTTCCTAATGCCGCCACCCTTTAATACAGTTCCTCATGTTGTGGTGACCCCCAATTTCATTGTTACAAATTGAACATAATTAAAGCATAGTGATTAATCACAAAAAACAATATGTAATTATACATGTGTTTTCCGATGGTCTTAGGCAACCCCTGTGAAAGGGTCGTTCGACCCCCAAAGGGGGCGTGACCCACAAGTTGAGAACCGCTGCTTTAAGTGGTGGCGCATCTGGTCTATGTTGACACAGAGGGTTTTACTCTGTTGTTCTAAGTGCAAGTAGTAGCTCCTGTCGGTCTAAAGAACAGGTCGGCAAGAGGCGGGAACCACTGCTACCTAAGTACCCGCGTGCTGTCTACGTAGGTATCTATGCCATTAATTAGGAACTTCAATATTTTGGGGAAACTATTTGACGTCTAAAAAATGTCTTCGAAGAAAAAGGCCTGTGGTAGGAAGCCCACCCAGCCTAGAGCGTGGTCCCCAGGAAACAGAGAAATGCAGGTTGCCATGACTTTTTTTAGTATAAAAAACAGATTTTAGAAATAACTATAGGAGATGACTCCCTCTTGGTTCCCAGAAAGTGAAAATTCCTTGCAGATAAACACTGAACCCAATGTATGTTTTATCAGGAATTCTTTTCTCCAGATTCCTAGCCAGGAAACGGACATTAATTGTAAATAAGTGATGTTAGCCTTTTCTTACTGAGAAATTAAAATGCCCTTTAATATGTTTTTTAAGATTTTATCTCAGAGAGAAAGGAGAGAAAGGGAGAGAAACACCAATGTGAGAAACCTGGATTGGCTGCCTCCTGCATGCCCCCCACTGGGGCAAGCCCATAACCTGGGCATGTGCCCCAGCCGGGAATTGAACCTTTCAGTGCACGGGACGATGCTCAACCAATGGAGCCACACTGGCCAGGGCTAACAGTGCCCTTTAGATTTCAACACAAGATGATTAAGAAGTACATATATTGACAGGTGAATTCATTCAGAGCCCTGATTTACAAAGGTCCTTTGTAGCATATACAGCCAAAGAGTTTTAAAAATGGAATTGTGCCCTGACCGGTTTGGCTCAGTGGATAGAGTGTCAGCCTGCGGACTCAAGGGTCCCAGGTTCGATTCCGGTCAAGAGCATGTACCTTGGTTGCGGGCACATCTCCAGTAGGGAGTGTGCAGGAGGCAGCTGATTGGTGTTTCTCTCTCATTGATGTTTCTAAACTCTCTATCCCTCTTCCTTCCTCTCTGTTAAAAAAATCAATAAAATAAAAAAGAAAAAAGGCATTGCGCCAGGGATTTCTGAGCACAGGACTGAGCGGGAAGCGGGCTCTTGGGCCGTCGTCCTCTGCGTCGCTGTCTCAGGAAAAGGAGCAGGACCTGGCGAGCAGCACCAACTGCAACTCCTTCCAGCGAATGTTTACGCTGCAGGTAGTAACACAAGGCAAACTGCCAGCCACGCCACGATGAGGACCAGTCCCGCCCGCAGTGGAGAGAGTGGGCGTCAGGCCCGGTTAACTTCCTACTCCCGCCGTGTTATTTAGGGTGGGCCTAGCGCATTACAAACAAGCCCCAAGTGCAGAATGCGTGCCTCCCAACCGTGGAGGTCTTGTTTTCTCTGACTTGACAGCCCAGAGTTGAGTTTCCTTTCCAGACCACGTTCTCCGTGGTCATTTGTGGAACAAGGTTCTTCCCAACTGTGGCTTCTCCTCTCGGGCTCTTGTCCTTTCCAGTCGGCCATCAGATGGGACCGAGCTTGTAGACTGGCTGGGAGTTTTCGTGACAGCCTTAGAAATGGAACACAGGACACATTTGTCCCCACGTTCCATTAGCTGGGACTCAGTCCCACGGCCACACCTCCCAGCGGGGGTGAGACAAGCAGAACTGGGAGCGTCGGACAAAAAGGAAATGGGTTATCAACAACCTATCCCAGACTGAAACACGGGAATCTCTGATGTGGGTGGGACCTTGGCGATTGCCCTTTGCATGTACTGTTTTGTTTATAAGGAAACATCACCCCGGTGCAGATCATAAAAAGAAACAGAAAAGTATCTTGAAGCACCCGTAAGAGTGTTTGCGATGGAGTCTTTGAGTTCTTTCGCCAGCCCCTCATGATTCATTATGTTCAGGAAATGTTAAACATCCCTCCAATTCTGTTTTCAGATACTAACCTTCGGGGCCCTGCAGGTCTGGATTTTGTAGTTCACCAGCCCGTCTTTCCTGGCTCCCTGCTCTCTCTGGGAATCAGTCATCTGGAGAGCAAAGCAGAGGAGACCTGAGTGTGGGGAACCAGGCGCCGGGTTCCTCAGCCACAGCAGCTTAGCTAAGTCTCTGAAACCAGGGCTACTGGGCCCTGGCTGGGTAGTCAGGTGGTTAGAGCATCGTCCCTGTACTCCAAGGTTTCGGGCTCGATCCCTGGTGAGGGCGCACACAAGAATCAACCAGTAAATGCATAGATAAGTGGAACAACAAATGGATGCATCTGTCTTTCTTCCTCTTTCTCTAAAATCAACAAATTAAAAATAAAAAAACACAAGGCTGCTGAGAAAACTATCGTCGTGAACCAACACTCCGTCTCTCACAGGTACGCTGGTTTCATTTTGTTGCTTTACCCACCCACCCCAATTTATGTAGATACTTTTAAGATTAAACGAGGACAAATCCAATGTAAAGGTTTTGATTATGAGTTTTCAGTAGGAAAATAAAATTCTTTAATTTCATTGTGCTACAAAGGAGATTTTTGCAGTCAATGAGATTGGAAATGAAAGCTTTAGTCCATGGTCTAGAGAAAAAAATGGAAGAAGCCCCTGCAGTATGATTCCAGTCATCGCAGGGTGGAAGTCCACACGAGGGCACTCACGTGAGCACACATGTGGGCACACACACACATAAAGAGCCTGGCGCAGCACCTACCCCCTCACCCCTGTGTGAATCGCCCTCTCTGACTGCGTCTGCAGCACGTCGAGGCCCACGCATTCCACTGTCACCATCACCCAACAATGCATTTCAGGGTGAAATCAGCACTAGATGTTCTTCCTGAGCTCAGTCCAGGACAGTTCGGTGGCGGAATATCAGGGAGAGAGGCAACCGGGTAGATTTTAGCCCAGAAGGCATATCCTGTATCCCGGGGCATTGCTCCCATTTCCTTGGGCTCAACAAAAGGAGGCAGCTCCGCCCTGAGAGCTGTCAGGGAATGATGTGCCAACCCACAGCACTGACATGCCAGGAGCCAGTCCATCCTTGCTGTTTCAAGGGACCTGGCATATATGGCATACTGTTCTTAATATGTTTGCTCACCTTCTTGGTGCTGTATTTTAACCAAGGTCACCTCTCCGAGAAAGGTTGTTTCCCCAGGTAGGGATTTTCCCCTGAAGTTAGGGAGGGAATAAAACCCCTTAACTAAGACAGAACCTAGAGACAGAACCTGGAGAACCTGGAGAACCTGGATGGAAAACCTAACAAGAGAACATGGACACAGAACTTGGCTGGAGATTGTGGCTAGAGATCCTGGCAAGGCTGCTGATCAACTGAACGCTATCTCCGTGTCATTCCTTCTTCGCCAACTCCGTCCACACCTTTGGGGACCCCTGGACCCGCTGGGGTTGCATCCCAGCACTGACACAAAGAGCAAGCATGATGTATTGATGCTATAAACCTCTGTTCAAAGCTTGGCCCCTCACGCCAGCAGCACGCACATCTCCTGAGAGCTGGTGGAAATGGTCAACCGCAGGCCCCGCACAAGAGTGACAGAATCCAGGTTTCACCAAGTCGTCCAGCTGGTTTGCACACACTAACCTGAGGATCACCATTCTGCGTGGCTCTGTCTTCCTTGCCACCACTTCATCTATTCATTTCTGACCATGATCATCATGGGAAAACTCAGTTGCGTTATGTTGCTGTCCCTTTATTAGCATTACTAAGAGGAGTATGTCGCTTGCCATGTGATCCAACTTAATTAAATAGATCTATTAATTAGGACGCAAATGCTCCAGCTAGGATTGATCTGGTTGATTTCCAGGGTGGAGAGAACCGAGGTGATTTGTGAAGGATAAAAAAGTGGGGAGGAGGGCAGAGCTCGTAATCCTGATTTTTTTTTCAAAATCCACTCGTGCTAAATATTTTCGAATATTTTCCTAGTCAATAATTGCAGCCAGCAACATGAAATATTATCTTTTTGCTAAAAATTCACAGTTTTGAAGTTATGAAAGCAAAATTATAAATGAATACAGCATGCATCGTTACTTATTTGATTGGAAAATCCTATGGCATACGTAGTAAATATGTTTCCTAGAGGAATTAATACAAACTCTCCCAGGTACCTATGCATTTGTGTAAACAACTTATTAATGTCAAGAATTATCAAATATTTTACATTTTTAAAATATTTTTTGTTGTGATTTTCATGGAAAGCAGTATTCAAAAATTATAGACATACTTTAGTTGGCAAAGAGCAGAACCCCAATCATTATCCGGAGAACTCTTTCAGGTCCCTCGCACCAGCCTGAGGCAACAATTAGCAGGAGTAGACACTACTCCTTGGAAAATGGGAGGCCAATTATTCTCCTGACTGATGAAATCCCAAATGACCTTCAGTGTTCCCACAGCACATCAAGGACGTTTCCTCTGCGCAAGTGCCAAGTACTTACCCAAGAACATCTCAGGAAAAAGAGAACTTTCCCACAGTGGGACAGAGGAAAGGTTTGCTGAAGGCCAAGTCCTCATGTGCACGCTGAGGCACGTGACCCACTTAATTCTGCGCCCCGGGGACATGCAACGCACCCGCAAAGGCCTTACAGGTCATATTTGAGGAGCACAGATGGGATGGAGGGAGGAGGACGAAGGAATCCTGGCTGCACGGCATCTTAACGAGATGAAACATCCTGTCACATCCTTACAGTTTATGGCTGTTGACGAAGACCAGGGCCCCCAAGGGAGGAGGCAAAAATGCTTATTAAAACAGCAGAGGCAACTGCATTTCCAAATGAAACCCGCTGCCAGTGGAGGCTCGTAACAAAGGACCGGCCTGGCTTCCCCTCTCTTCGATTATAAAATGTATAAATAAAGTCAAAGGACATTTTTCTAATCTAATTATTTAATGAGCATAATCTTCAGGCACCTCTGTGGGTCGAGAGGCAAGAATCAGAGTTCCTTGGAAATTATAGCCTCTACAGAACTGCCCAAAGATAAAATCCTTAAAAGCCTCTCTCAGGTGAACAACCTGGGCAGAGTCTGAGCACCTGGGGGACAGGAGGCACCCTCTGCCTGAGCCCCATGGGCACTGATCCGCTCCGTGCCTCGAACCGCACACGTGATTGCCCAAATTCGTTGCCTTCTCTGATGTGGGCGGGACCTCGGCGATTACCCTTTGCAGGTACTGTTCGATTTATTTATAAGGAAACGTGGGAGTTCCATGCCCATGTCTCTGAAATGGCACTTCCCAAAACGAGTGTGTGTTTCTTAGGGATGACGAACGCACACACAGAAGATGCGCTTTGTGGAGGCCATCCCAGGAGTTATAAACGGCACAGCCCTAATGGCTGTGGAAGGCAGCCCAGCGCTCATGAAAGAATAATACCAGGCACTTAGCATTGTTCTCTGAGGAGCTCCGCGCACTTTACAAGCAGGGAAATGCTTCTCTTTTTAGCAAAAGAGCCCTTTAAAAGTCTACTCCTGAATGCTGAGCGAGATAAATTGCACTCATTTCAGCAACTACTGCGTAATGCTCTACATCCCATTCACTGCGCATCAAGCTGTTTATCTGAGCGCATTTCTTGAAGGAAGATGGTGAGAATGTTTCCCATTTTGCTTTCAGGGTATCTTAACTCATCCCTTAATTCTCATATCTAATTAAAATATCCTGTTTGCCCGTGTTTCACGGATTAAATAGACCACACGAGGAAACACGCTACCGCCAAATTTTAGTGCGTGAGCAGTAATTGCAAGCGGGCACCTGCACGGGTTTCTGCCCTTGTGTCTCCCTGTATCTTCCTGAGAGAGTGCATTTGGGAGGCTGGTCAGTCCCTCATTTCCTATGTACTATGTACTTATTTTCTTTTGGGGGAGGGAGGAGTTTAATCAGGTTGGCAGAGGTAACTTCATATACAAGAAATTTTCCCCTTTTAACTGTACAGATCAGTGAGCCTTTATAAGTGTTATAAAGTTATAGAGTTATGTTACCACCGACAAGATATATGATGTTTTTATCATCCCCCAAAGTTCCCTCATGTCCCTTTGCAATCACCTCCCCCACCCCCAGCCACCCTCTCTCCATCATTACAGTTTCGCCTTTTCTAGAATGTCATAAGGAATTGTACGGTGCGTGGTCATTTAAATCTAGGCTTCTTCTCTCACCATAATGTTCTTGAGATTCACCCATATCGTTGCATGTATCCATTCATTTCTTTTGATTACTGACTGGTGTTGCATTGCATGGGTGGCCCAGACTGTCTATCCAGGCACCCATGGATGGGTTGTCTGTCTCTAGTTCCGGCAATTATGAATAAATCACTATGACCATTCACATCCAGACCTTACTTTAGACATAAATCATTTTTCTTGGTTAAGCATGAGTGGGATTCCTTGGCTAAGTGGTATTTGTTCAGCTGACAAGAAATTGGGAAGCCATAGTCGAAAGTGGTCCTGCCATTTTGTTTTGCACCAGCAACAAATGCGAATCACAGTTGCTCCACATCCTTGCTCCCACTTACCAGTGTCACTTGTTCTCGTTTCAGCCATTCTAGGTACACAAGCGCACCCCTCTGTGGCTTTCATGTGCATCTCTAGTGACAGTGATGTTGGGCACACTTCATGTGCTTATTGCTCATTTGTATGCCTTCTTCGCTAAAGTAGCTCTTGAATTTTTCCCACTTTAAGTGTATTGTCTTACTAGCACTTCTGAGAGTTCTCTAGAGTCTGGGTACCAGTTCTGCATCGGATGTATGTTTGCACAAATTTGTCCCAGTCTGAGACTTTTTCATTTTCTTAAATTTTTTACTAGAACAAAAACTTGTAATTTGATGAAGCTTATCAATGTTTTCTCTTATGACGTATGCTGTTTGCACTCGTTTTCTTTTCCCATGTGCTCTCGTTGTTTAAAGACTGTCTGTCTCTTGACTATTCGCTAACACAAACCAACACTACTGCGCTCTCCCTTTCTACCCCATGTTCATTTGCCCACAGGGGAATCCAGGTCCTGTCCTAGCTCCCTCTTGCAGCTATAACATAGCTCCATGAATTGGTTGTCTTACAGCCACGCAAACTTTTTATTTTCTAATTCTGGAGATCAGAAGTCCAAACACAATGTGCAACCTCATGGTGTGGGCAGGGCCTGGGGCCTTTCTGGAGACTCGGAGGAGGAGTCCGTTTTGTTCCCATTTCCAGCTTCTAGTTGCCCCCACACAGGTTGGCTTATGGCCCCCTCCTCCATCATCAGGGCCGCAATGACCTGTCGAGTCCTTTTCACACGGAGTCACTCCTACCTCTTCCACTGCTCGCTTCACTTTTAAGGGTCCTGTGAATAATTGGTTCCACCGGGGTGATCCCAATTCCCTCCCTGTCTTCAGGTCTGCTGGTTCGTGACCTTAACTCAAGGGTGGGCAAACTTTTTGACTCGAGGGCCACATTGGGTTCTTAACCTGGACCGGAGGGCCGGAACAAAAGCATAGATGGAGTGTTTGTGTGAACTAACAGAAATTCAAAGTAAACATCATTACATAAAAGGGTATGGCCTTTTATTTCAATAGTTTTATTCATTTCAAACGGGCCGGATCCAGCCCGCGGGCCATAGTTTGCCCACGGCTGCCTTAACTCCATCCACATTCTTTTTTTTAAATTGATTTCAGTGAGGGAGGGAGAGGAAGAGAGAGATAGAAACATCAATGATGAGAGGGAATCATTCATTGGCTACCTCCTGCATGCCCCCACTGGGGACTGAGCCCACAAATCGGGCATGTGCCCTTGACTGGAATCGAACCTGGGACCCTTCAGTCCACAGGCCAACGTTCTATCCACTGAGCCAAACCAGCTAGGACTCCATCCACATTCTTAATGTTTCCTTGCCACATCACACAATATATTCTCAACAAGGACATCATTGGGATTGCTGTCCTGCCTACCACCGGCAACTATCAGCATCTGTTTCGCCATAACCTACTATCTCTTTACAGCACTTAAGAGACGGAGCATTCCTGACCCACTTGCTTATCTGGCCACAACCCTTACGTTGTGAGCTCTTTGAGATAAGGGAGCACTTAAAAAAACAAAAACAAACACACAAAACAAATGAACACCAAAGTCCTTTGTAGCCCCAACAGAGATAAACATGCCCAAAAAAGGTAGTCAAAAAAATATTTGGTAGTTGAATGAATGAATGAAATTTCTTCAGATCATCCTCACATGTATTTGCATCACACTCTTTTATGCTGAATGGATTAAATCCAAGGTCCATTGCTTATTTTCTCTAGGACTGAGTTTCTGTATCAGATTTCCATTTCTGCTGTGACACATCGGCCAAACTCAGCAGCTTAAAAGGACACCCATTTATTATCTCTCAGCTCTGACGTTCAGAAGTCGGGGCCGTCTGCTCAAGGTCTCACGGGGTCAAAAATGCAGGTGTGGGCCAGGCGGGCTCTCCCGGCGGAGGCCAGGGAGAATTCATTTCCGAGTTGTGGGACTGAGGTCCCTGTTTACTTGCTGGCTCTCAGCCAGGATCTGCCTCTTCTCAGAGGGGCTGCCTGCACTCACATGGCCCCTCCATCTTCAAAGCTGCAAGAGCAAGTCTGGGTCCTTCTCACATTTAATTCTCTCGAGGTTTCTGAACCTGCCTTTTAAAGGCCCCTGTGATTAAATCAGGCCCATCTGGACAATCTCTATGTCTTAAGGTCAACTGACTTGGGACTTTAATTACCACTGTGCCATCCCGTCCCTGCGCTGCCTAGATTAGCGGCTGATTAAATCACCAGGCGTTGGGCGGGTGGGGGAAGCTTTAGAATCTGCCTGCCCTGGTTCTCCCTTAACCTCGCTGTACCTCATCTCCCCTTATAAAAAGTGAGGGTGGGGATTCCCCTACCTCATTCACTGCTATGGAATTGTGAGCTTTGAATAAAGGGCCCCAGGCACAATCTAAAAAAACCAAATAGTCTTATGTGCTTTATCACCAGTAAGATTTTCCAATTAATTTTTATTATTTCCTTCCCTTATCATAGGGAAACCAGGGCTGGGGTATGCATTCTCTTTATACCGGGATCTAATCTCCTTCCTAATTTACTAAGGAATCCTTCTGGGTCTTGAGACGGAGGACTGCAGATGCTCCCACCAGTCACTGACCTCCGAGGAGTGGGAGCGAGCTAATCTACAAGACAGTTGACCTGCTGATGGTGAGGTTGGGGCTTTACTAGGTAAAAACCTTATAAAAGAATGCGTTGTATAGTTCTGCCTCCAGAAACTACCTCATTTTCTCATAGGCCTCTGGTTTTCTAATTCTGTTTTTCATGCAAAATGAGAAGACATTTCTAACCAAATAACTGTGGTTTTCCCAGTAGTCACCTTACATTCTGTTTTATGAAAGGAGCTTTTAAATCATAAATAATTCATCCATTTATATATTAACAGTGATGAATTTATTTGGTAATTCTATATTTATGTAAAAATATTCAGGTTGATTAAAAATGTTAATAATGCACCTGGAAACTCTTTTTATTTTTTGTTCACTTTTTAATTTATTATTTATTTACTAGAGGCCCAATGCACGAAATTCATGCAAGAGTAGGCCTTCCTTCCCCCGGCTGCTGCACTGGCTTCCCTCTGACACCAGGGACCCAGGCTTCCCTTGCAGCCCCAGCTTCGTCCGGAAGGTCATCCGGAAGGACATCCGGTCTAATTAGCATATTATGCCTTTTTTATTGTTATAAATTGCTTCTGTTTTGTTTTCAGAAGGGACAGTTGGTATACCTCCATTTGTACAGGTTTTAAAAGGATTTTCCATTATTTCCTCTGGTCCTCATCACAACTCTCTGAGAGGTCTGATGACTACTATTTATCCCTTCTACTGGTGAGGAAACGGGCTTAAAGATCTCTGGACAATTAAATTGGTTATTTCCCTGTAAGCTGCCCTGCGTTCTTTATGCAATGCAGCAATTATATTATAAATATCTCTAAGTTGGCAGACTCCTCTTTAAATATAAATTATTTAGCCATGTGTTAAGCTATGCTAATTTGTTAATGCACTCTATTCTAAAAACATAAAAAGGTAGAAGCCATACTATGGTAAACCTAAGATTTCATGTCTCAGTGTAAAATTTTAAATTTCTATTTGTGATATATGTTATGATTTAAAATGCCATTATTCTTCTTAATATCTTCTTGTGGTGACTTGCAATATCTATTTTTTAATCCCCTCCTATGTTTTAATTCTAATTCTGAAAGCCTAATTTCTCTCCCAAAACCCGGAAAGCTATCTCAGCCACACTAAGTAGTAGCATGCTGTTTTTGCAAGTTAATGAAAACTAAAGTGATTATATAATTTATCATGCAAACCAGGACACTTTTTTGAGTGAGGGAAATCCTATTAATAATTACCCTGGAACAGCAGGCACAGCCCAGGATGCCCAAGGAAGCCAGGGTGTATGATCACTGTAAAGTAAGCAGTCAGCTCCTGGCCGCAAAGATTTTCAACCTCGCTTCTTCACTCTCCCTTTAAACTACATTTAAGACTGGGAATTGTTCCTTCTCAGCAGCTAAATGGCCTCATCTCCAAAACTCTGAGCTCCATAATTTTCCTTCTCCCTCTCTTCCCACTGCCTCCTGGGAGATTCATTGGCCCCCTAGGATCTGTTGAGCTGCCATCACTTTGTCCTCCCACTCTTGGGCCACCTCCGTAGGCACAGCCCACGTGACAGACTACGCCCATGGGTCACCATTTCAGCAAATCTCTCATGAGAGCCTTGACCTCGTTCTTCTACACTGTGCCCTTCCAGTAGACTAACCTTTTTGTCCTTCACCCTGAATCCTTCCTATTATCTCTTCCCCGTCTATTACGAGGCTGTTGAGCATCCATGAAAAAAGTCACAAAACCAAGTTTGTTTGTTTTTTATATTCAAACTGTTAACCACTGACTCCTCCTTCTATTTCCCAATCTTCCTTTTATCATTAATTAATGTGTTTTTCTTCCAGGCTCCTCAGAAATAAATCAGACGCAATCTCTGCCTTCCAGAAGAATGCAGAGCAGGTAGTCCCGGTACAAAACGTGCAATTAGGAATTACAGGAAGCTGGGCCGGTGGGGTCATGGTAAAGAACGGGACAAATCGAGAGGGATGAGCAAGCCGGAAAGACTTGGAAGATGAATAGGCAGCTCCAGTGGCAAGGGAGTGAGGTGGAGGAGCAGTTCCTAGCGGCAGTTCCAGGCAGCAGGAGCATCACCCGCAGGGAGGTAGGAAACAGCTGACACCCGTGGAGGCCTGCAAGCATTTCTCGGCTGAGCTGCAGGCTCCGGAGGAGGCTGGAGAAATTTCATGCCTTGATAAGAAATTTAATCATCACACAGATGACCATGGGGAGCCAACGACAGCACGGAAGACCAATGTGTTTAGCATCACCTCCTAGAAACATCACTTTGGAGGTGAAGTGGAGGACAGACAGGAGGGAGGCAAGACAGGAGCCTGCGGTAGGAATTAAGAGACTATTGCAGATGTTTACTGACAGGGCATGTCTGCGCTAGGCCCCTACCAACAAGGTGGGGCAGAGGAACAGAGCAGTGAAAACTTCAGCATAGAAGACGGGGAGATTTGGGTTTTGAATTAGCTGTGAGGGAGGACTAAGTGGGAGACTCATTGGCCCCCTAGGATCTGACATGGGTTACTGGATAGGAGAGCAATCCAACAAATGTAGAAACACAAGAGAATTAACACATTTATTGGGGGGGGGGATAAGGGATACAGTGGTATAGACACATTAGGTGCCTGACCTACCCACGGTGCCAGGATGCTCAGATTCCTCTGCAGGGCTCTCACCCCAGTCCAGCCTCCTTTCCAGGGGCAGCCTGCACCCAATGTTGGTTAGTTGAGGTGTACCAACTTTTAAATAAGTTGTTTAGAGGAAAACAAGCTAACAAAGAAGCCTGAGAACAATGCTTACAGGGGTGATGGAATCAAGACAGGGTGCTATTCAGGAGGCCAAGAAGGAAAGAAATGGCCAACAACGTCTCAAGAGAGAGACAGAGATCCAATGAAATCAAGACTTGAAAAGCTTTCGGTGATGGTAACAATGAGGGGACCAGGTGGCACCTGATTGGAGCATTCATACAGAGGGGAGGGCAAACCTGGCTGCAGCAGGGTCATGGTTTGAGAGCATCAGCTTGGTTATGGGGAGGAGAGCATGAGGGTAGTAGCTAAGAGGAATGAAGTGCTGTGAGTTCTGTGTGAAGCTGTGGACATGCACAGTTGGTTTTAGTGTGGGACCTTGACCTCCAGGAGACCATCCCTACCCCCTCTGCTGAGTTGCTCCTTCCTCTGGCTCTTAAGATTTCACCTGTCCCTCTCTAATGTCCCTGTCATTTTCTTGCTTGTATAATATTCAGGGCCATGGTTTTTATATACTGTATTAGTGTCTAACTCTTCTTGGGAAGATTTCATGGAGAAATTACCTTTGAATCATTGAAACTATCTTGAATCCTGTACACAGGGTACCCAAGCGTGGGTGCCCAATGAATACTTGTAAGAAAAGATCATGAGTGACTCAACCAAGAAGAGAGGTGGATGTGTTGAGTCACTGAGGCACCCTCCACTCTCACTAAGACCTTAATTTGAGGAAAAGTTGGAGAAACAGAAAAAGGAATTGTCACCTACAGGGAAAAAAGCTTATGAGACCAAGAGTCAGTAATGTTGAGAGGCAGCTAGGTGTGAGAAGAGTGCTTCTAAACTAAACTAGCTCTTTGGGCTGAAATAAAACACCTAACTAGTCCCCTTAAAATACCAAAGGATGCAATAACATGATATACACTGAAGTGTTTCATAGCTTGTACCCAACAGTATGCAGAGTTTTGAAAATGTTTGTTTGATCAGTAAATATATTTGCCAATGAACTATCATTTGAGAATTCATACAAGTGGGTTCAATTTATCCTATATAATAAAGAGATTATATGCAAATTAGCCCTCACGCCCTCACAAGATGGCTGCCTACAACCAGGCCGGCAGTGGGGCTAGTGAGGGATGACCAAATGACTGAACAAGCAGGCTGTGTGGGGTGACCAGGCTGGCGGGGGGGTGGGGGGTGTGTGAGGGGTAACCAGGCCGACAGGAGTGGCAGTAGGGGTAACCATGCCAGCAAGGGGGGCAGTTAAGGGTTACCAGGCTTGCAGAGGGGGGGCAGTAGGGGGTAACCAGGCTGGCAGGGATGCAGTAAAAGGTGACCAGGCTGGGAGGTGGCAGTTAGGGGCGACCAAA
>NW_006287372.1:4569-42586 GCF_000327345.1 Myotis davidii | reverse complement strand
ATTTTTTAAATATATTTTATTGATTTTTTTACAGAGAGGAAGGGAGAGGAATAGAGTCAGAAACATCAATGATGAGAGAGAAACATCGATCAGCTGCCTCCTGCACCGCCCCCCCCACTGGGGATATGCCTGCAACCAAGGTACATGCCCTTGACCGGAATCGAACCTGGGACCTTTCAGTCTGCAGGCCGACGTTCTATCCACTGAGCCAAACCAGCTACGGCTCAACACAGCCTCTTAATATTTCCTTCCAAACGCAAATTCCAAATGGCCAGCGATAGTAGAAGAAAAAGAAAACTTTTATATTCAGTTTCTAAAATCAATGGTTCAATTAACCATTGTTTTACTAAAGAGTCTTTTCAATCATTTCATAAAACACACACACACACACACACACACACACACACACACACACTTCAGGGAAATTAAAGTTACCTGTAGGTGGGTTCTCTTATTCACTTTTCTTCTAGGGAGAATAAATTTAAGATGGTCTTGCAAAATTTGGAGTATTTCACACTGAGTTATTTTATTAGAGTTCAAGTTCTCTTCTGTATTTGGGCCTTCTGAGGAAACAAAATTTATGAACCTAATTAAGTGTACATGTCTCCCAGACATAGTAGAAAAGAGGGGGAAAATACCAACATTTTTTTTATTTTGTGATTCTCTTATTTGTACTTTTCCCTTGGCTTCAGAATCAAAACATGCATTTCTAATGGGTAAGACAAGAGTGATATTTGAAGTGATTAGTTGTGACAAGGCTGAGCTGATAAATTAGGCAATTAGGATGTGTAAAGAATATCAGGTAGATAGATTAGTTAGAGATACACGCTTGTACATGTAATTTTTAGATAAAATGAACAATTTTTCCAAATATTTTCAGACAATTTAAAAAGTTCCTCATGCCCTAACAGGTTTGGCTCAACAGATAGAGCGTCAGCCTGCGGACTGAAAGGTCCAGGTTTGATTCCGGTCAAGGGCATGCACATTGATTGCAGGCTCATCCCCAGTAGGGGGCGTTCAGGAGGAAGCTGATTGACATCTGTCTCTCATTGATGTTTTTAACTCTCTCGCCCTCTCCTTTACTCTCTGCAATCAATAAAAATACATTTTAAAAAAAGAGTTAACAATATAAGTTGTTAGTAGGTTTTGAATTTGTGTGTATATAAAAAAATATCCCTAACACATTAATCAAATTGTTATGGGATTAATCATGTCATCAAATATAATCTAGAGCCATTTTAAAAATTAACAACCTAACCCAAGATTTATAATATTAATTTTTCTTTGTGATATTTAGAGAATGCTAATAAAGTCAGAAATGATTAATAGTTATATTTTTGGTCTTGGGGAAAAACATAAAACGCCAAAATCTACTCTATTTAAATTAAAATATTTATGAAGAGTATGAAGTTTGGAAGGCATAAAATTTGGCTGTAAGATACAGCTGCATATCATAAAGCATGAAATACATAAAAGCATTTAGAATCTTTCAGCAGGGAGACAAATTAGAGAGATGTTGCGTTGCCTTTGCCGAAACAAATCAGGGGAGCGCTGGTTATTTGAAAACATGTTACCAGCTTATCTTCCAAATCGCCCGTTTACGTTGGTTGGGTTCAAATTTAGGCTGAAGAAAGGCACCCATCACCCCCCTTTTCTCTCCCCAAACGCGGAACACCTTGCACTGGCCCGACATGGCCATCAGTGACCTGCAGCCCCTCTAAACCTCAAGACCTTGCTGATTTGGGGACACGTGTCTGTCACAAACGAAAGCGCCCTGTACACAGGCATGGCAACATGCCTCACTACCAACTACAAGGCCCACGGCCCCATTTCCAGGGCGGAGCCAGTGGGCACTCTGACGGGGCGGGTGAAGAGTGTGGGTGTGGGGAGGCAGGAGGCTCTTCCACGGGGGGCTCTTCCTCTGGGTCAGAACTTCTATGTGAGCTCATGAATGGGAACCAAGAATGCAATCCTTCTCCAAAAGGGCTGGGGGCACAGCAACTGGCGCTTGACCCCCAGCAGATCCATGTCCACTTGTACCTGCGGAATTGTTCTCACTCTGGCTCCCACTACACGATCGCCCCCCGCCCCCCCCCTCTGAAAACGAGACTTTGGCTTATTTTCCTGAAACAAACAAAAAGAGTCGGAGGTGCAGTGGAGCCTGGGACACTCGGATTATGAGGTCTCAGTGGGCCAGAGCCCTTTTCTATCCCGAGTAGCAACAAGCAGCATTTTAGAGCCCAGGGGGCCTTCCAAGGTCATGCCAGCTGTGCCCATCAGCTGGGTCACTTAGCTCTGAAGAAGCTATCGGCACAAGTATATTTTAATTAACAAGCTGTAACAATTTTCCCATCCTTACTGTCATTTCCATTTTCCTGGCTTTTTTTCATTGATTTTTTTTTTCCTTATTCAAAATTTCTGTACCTCAAAATAGCAGGCCTAGGCAAATCAATGTTTTAATCCATTCACACTATCTTCCAGTTTGCGTATATATTTAATTTTTAGAGTGTGAACCAACAGCGCAGATTGAATTTCATGTTCCCTAAATCATATCTACTTTTCCAATGTGCTGTAGACTCTTACTTCTCATCTTCCCATCCTTCTTCTCATCCCACTGGAACCCGGTCCTCGGGCAGCTGTAAAAACCCCCTCCCCTTCCCCTTTATCAGTGCTCACACAATCGTGGCAAATATCTATCTACATACCCAAGCGCTCAGATGGGAGCTGTGTACCCACTTGGTCCTACAGAAGTGAAGTCATTCTGTAAGCATGTCCCTGCATCTTAATTTTCTCACTGAATAATGAAAATTGACCTCGGAGGGTATAGGTTTAACTAATTCTTTCTCACGTTGCATAGAATCCACGCACAAATGTTCCACACTATATTCAACTAATTCCTATTGATGAGCAGTCACTGGCTTTGCTGACCTTCTTCTACAAAACGTCCCCTGGGAAAGACTTTTCTGAGAGGCATCCGAAGGTATGAAGGTTTTGTTCTATACGCTGTGTTCACAGAAATAGAATTTCTAGGTTGAAGGGTAGTATCTGGGATTAGACTTTACCCGATTGCTTCCTCGAAAAAGGGTTAGAATTCACATTCCCACCAGAAGTCTATGCCAATGCTATTTCACCCAAATCCTTGCAGGCACTGGATGGGGCTAGAACTGATCATTTTTACACATGTACGTTGTTCAAGTCACTTGTATTTCCTTTTCTATGAATTATTCATTTATAACTTGTTTTGCCTATTTGTAAACTTGGTTATTTTTTCTTATAAGTGCTCTCTGTATATTATAAATATTAATCCTTTATCAATGTGCATTGCAAAAATTATTTTTAAAGACATAATTTGCCATAAAATATTATAAACTTTTTGTGGTAAAAATATTTTATCCTTTCTTTATGACTTTTCTAGATTTCCTACCTTATTTGAAAGACCTCCCATCTTTTCCCCCAAATTTTAATTGTTTTATTATTGTATATAATGAATCCATCCAGACTTAATTCTTCCAGGTAGATCTAAAAATTGGCCATATTGTAATTGGATTAGCATAGATTTATACCAATAATTTGCTGAAATTAACAAACTATAACATTGTTTGTCTTATTATCCAGGATTATGGTATATGCCTTCATTTATTCAATCTTCTCTTATGCTTTTAAGGAAAGAAATACATAACTTTACTAATATAAGCCCTTCTTTTTGGTTAGATTTATGCCAAGATGATTTATAATTTTGTTTGCTATTGTAATTGAGATTTTTCCCCCGTTATGTTTTCAAACTTGCTATTACAGATAAATAGAAAAATGAGTGATTTGGTATATTTATCTTATAATCAATCAACTAAATGAGCTCTTTCACTATACCTAATGATTTTTTGTTATGCTTTCTTGCATTGTCAAAGTAAACAGCCATGTCCTTAGCATAAAATTATGATCTTACCTCCTCGAATCTCAAAATTGTATCTCTTCTTTATTCCTTTACTTTTTCCGTCTTACTAGATTGGCAGGCAGTGAAAATACAAATGATAATGGCTATCATTGTTTTGCTGTTTACTTGAATGGGAATGCTAATCGCTTAGGCACCAAGCTCCTTTGCTAAGAATGAGGTTGGCTACTGCTTGAGCAGAGCCAGATAAAGATGAAGAGCGGCGTTAAGTATGAAAAAATTATAATGCTGCCATTCGATAAGTTCTTCAGGACAGAAATAGCATAAACTGTAGAAATACTGTCAAGAAGTGCAGCCATTCTGTTTTCTACAGATGACTACTGCAGTGGGTGTTTTGGAAATACTAAGTGCACTATCAAATTCTTTGGTTCTCCACATACATATTTAGGTGGCTTATTGAAAAATCCTGCTCTGAACTTGATAAAATTCTGTGTCAGGTTAAGGAAGCATTCCTCTATTCCAAAATAACTAAGTGCTGTTGTTCAGAAATTGATTTTGAATCCTTTTAAATGCCTCTTTAGCATCTATCAAGTTTATCTCCCTTTTTATCTTTGATATTGATAAATTATGCTAATGTATTTCTTAGTAGTCAACAATGCTTACATACCTTAATAAATTCCATGTAAATGTCATCACTGCTCACAGTAATTTCAGGGTCAGTTACTTAATGACTTTACGTTCCAACGAGAAATGGGAGACTCTAGGTTGAATGCCCTTCCCCAGGCAAACGGGGAGCACAGCTGGGGGCCCATGGCTGGGGTTGCTCCAGGACTCTTCAGAAGGTATAACGAAGTATTCCAGTTATGGGCTGAATTTAATTATAATAACTGGGCATGCTTGTCCTTTCTAGGTGACCCATCGTCGGGGCTGGGTCTTCTGACTTGGCTCCACACTAAGATTCCCACCAGGATAGAATCTAGGGCATTGCCTGGGACTACAATGGTAAGGGCCAATCTGTTTGGAAGCTTTCAATCATCATTAATATGAAAAACTTAAAAAGAACACTTCTTGCCATATTGGAGCAGAGTTAATGAATATGGGGCATGTTGCACTGGCATGTGAGCACTGTTGCCGATAGCCCCAACAAATCTCGGTGACCCTCCAAGGTCAAGTTTTGTATTCTCATGGGTGGAAGTCATCCAAAGGAAGCCCAGGTGTGGGCAGAGCTTTACGGCTAGTCGGTAGTTGACATTCACTCTTCTGAGTCAATAATGAACCCCAGCATGCTGTTATTGGCATTCTAAGACTTCTGCAATCTGCATGGCTTGCAAATTAGACTCAGTCCCAATGATCAGTTGTGGTGAAGAGAAAACACTGAGCCCAGTTGTGACTATATTTCAGAATTAATCAGCGACATAAGATCTGTCAAATTCTCAGGATTTTCTTTAGAAAAGATTTTTTGGCTTTAATTTTTCCATAAAATTATATCTCCTTAATGTTATATTTTAACAACTGCTATTCATGCTTTAACCCAATACTTTTTTACTTAAAAAATAAAAATAATTGTTTTTTATTACTCCCGTCTCCTTGGCAGCACAGAGGAAGAGAGAACAGGCCATGTAGTGATCACATTGCAGGCTCACATTTAGTTCTATGCTTTTGAAAAAGTGAATGGAAAAAACCATAGGTTATTCATTTAAAATAAGCTTCCTTAAAAGCCACCGTGCATTACTCAGTCTTACAAGCTTTTTATTTAAGGAAGAAAGTAAGGATGTGGGTAGTATGCCTGGGCAGGAGTAAGCAGCATTAGAAGGAAAAGGAAGTGTTGAATAAGAACCAGGAACAACGCCATGAGGAAAGGACAACATAATTACACGTAGTGAAGCAGAGCACTGTTCTTCTAAAGAGAGGACACATTCCGGTACTTGCCTGAAATTAAGAAACACAGTAGTTAAAATTAGTAAAATATTCTTGAGAAAAAGTCACCACCTCCAAAATTAGGCTGGCAATTGAGTGTTATTTTGTGTTATCCATGGTGACCTAGAAAAAGAATTTGGGGCGAGGGCGGGAGATTTTTTTAAGTGATTAACGTAAGTCCCTTACTTTACAGACTTGGCAAGTGAAGCAGAGAATATAAGCAGGTTGCTGCTGGTCCGCCAGCCAGGGGCTGACAGGGGCCACCGCCCTGACTGGAGGCTCGGTGGCGACAGAGTGAGGGCCACCTGAGGATGCCCACGTGACAGTCCCAGGAGGCTGGGAACATGCTACCTTAAATGTTGAAAGGGACTGCAGATGGGGAGAGCGACCTGCAGATCTGGGCCGCTGCAATGTAACCACAGGGGCCCTGATGAGAGGAAGACAGAAGGTCGGGAGCTGAAGAGAGATTGCATGATGAGGAAGCCGAGCTAGAGCCTCACGCATCGAAGGTGAGGGAGGGGCACCACCATGGACATGGGGGCCTGGGAATCTAGAAAAGGCAAGGAAACCACTCTCTCCTGGAGCTTCCAGAAGGAGTAAGTCCCGGCCAGCACCTTGCTTTTAATCCATAAAGCTCACTTCAGATTAGTGACCTCAGCCACCAGCGTCCTGTCAACTTGTCACAGCACCCATAGGAAACCAGTGCGTGGTCTTTCCATCTACACAGAGTACTTCCTTTCCGCAAAATAATCAGGAGTGTTGTCAAAAGCAGCACAGAAATCCGAGAACTTCTCTAAAAATTCAAGTTGCTGTTACCTGTGACCAGGTAAACTGTGGTGTGGACAGATGAACCAACTGGCTAGTTTTCCCACAGCTAACATATGAACTAAACTCACAATTTTAAATTAAAACAAAACAAAACAAAACACAGTTGAGTTTAAAATAACGTCAAAAACATGATGAAGGCATTTAAAAATGAAATGAAAGGACTTCTGTGATAGAAATCATTTTGTTGCAAGAGAACAAGCTCACTCTGCGGCTTAAGTGAAATGGAAACCAGAGGCTAGAAGACAAGCCGAAGCATCAAAGGAAAGGAACTCTCGCCAGAACCAAGAGGACACTTTCTCCACACGGTCCTGCTGCCGTGCACAGGCGTCCCTGCGGCCTCACGTCCATTCCAGGCGCTCACGGCTCAGCGGCGCCGGGTCCGCCTTTCTCTTGGAGTCCAGCTGACACAGACTGAAGCCGCTTTTTCCAAATCTGATCTTCAAGGAGTGAAGGACCGGATTGGTCCAGTTGAATCAGATGTCCACTCCTGTCCAATCAGTTGGGACGTTAGAGTCCCATGTTGCTGCTCCTTAAAGGCCGTGCAGGGGACTGTGCAGTAAAGAACAAGTGACCAACATGCCATTTCTATGTCTAAACATGTAGGATGGCGCTGGATTCAGACATTAACTGATACTATTGTTTTAAAAAGAGGAAATCTATGAATCAACAATCTCATTAGAGAGGTAAAAGAATCCACAGCCAAACAGAGTAACGTAAAACAAAACACATCAGGTTCAAGGAAAGCAAACAGGATTCTTAATGGGAAAAGCAAAAACTGGCACAATTTAGAGTCAATCATTTAATGTAGGTGCTCAAAATATTTATGAAATGAAGTGAATGCAAAAGATAAAACCCCAGTAAGCCAAACCAAGTCAAAGTGGACAGGCAACAGAAGTAAAGAGCATTATAACTAAGAAATGAAGAAAAACCACAGACACCTGAACGAATCAGAAAGGCAAGAGAGAACCTTGGGCAACATATGGGAAAAGGTGAATATTATTTAGAAAATGACAAATATTACTCCGGTTCAAATAGGACACCAGTAACTCAGGTTCTGTGTAAATAACAGCTCTCTGGCCAGACTTCCCCGTCTATTACCCAGTAGACAGGGAATACTGTGAAATACCTGACGGAAGCCCACTATGATTTCACAGTGCTGACCCATATTACCACTAACCGTTATCTATTCCTCACCTACTTCCATCTTGCAAAATAATAAGCCTTCCTTCAGCCGATGATCTGTTTAAGCCTTCTAATAAATGCTGTGTTCATAGAATAACTACTGTGGACAATGTGGGAATTTGCATCCACATTTTTCCTTTTCTTGAAGTTAGTGCTCATCTGAAATGTAATGTCTTAACCCAGATAAGGTCCTTTGGTGCCTCAACAGTATTGGAAGTGGGACTGGAGAGAAATCCTTGATGAAATACAAGGAAGATGGAGGAAATGAGCCTGGTTCCAGGATGAACCTCTGCCAAGTCAGGTAACAGAGGAAAAGGAGTGGAGATCTCAGATGAGACCCGACATCCTCGGGGGTCAGAGCCCTTGGGAGGGGCCTAATATTCAAGTGCTAGAGAGCAGGCGGCGGGCGAGGTCGGGCACCAGGTGGCCGCTGCTCTCCTGGGACATCCATTCCTTGCAATAGCCACACAGGTGTGGTTAGTAAATGAAACTGTCTAACGTTTTCCTCCCCTCACGGTAACCTGTGGAGTAACCTGCAGAGCCTGGGACGTAGTGCCTGCTTTCCAGGATCGTTTTAGGAAGTGAAAGGAGGCGAGGAAGAGCGAAGACTGGCCTTCCCTTTAGAAATGGGGAGTCCTCTTTCTGGGACAGTCCTTTCAACTCCAGACGGTGCACGTCACAGCATCTGGAGACACCAGAGTCTTAAAAGACGTGCCGGAGGTTAAATAAAAGATCAGGGTGGCAATCTCACGGAGGAGAGAGAACAAGCTTATTTTAAATGGATATTTTTAGAAGTTCAGCTACTGGTTCCACTAATTATGCCCAAATTAGCAGAGCCAAGGTCAGGGGTCCTCAAACTACGGCCCATAGGCCACATGCAAATACAAATATTGTATTTGTTCCCATTTTGTTTTTTTACTTCAAAATAAGATATATGCAGTGTGCATAGGAATTTGTTCATAGTTTTTTTTTAAACTATAGTCCGGCCCTCCAACGGTCTGAGGGACAGTGAACTGGCCCCCTGTTTAAAAAGTTTGAGGACTCCTGGCCAAGGTTACCACATTTCTATGGCTCTCTCCAGTACCTACTCACGATGCTTCCACCATCTGAATTTGGTCTAAAAACACCTTACAACTAAGGTCTAACTCACGATGCAGCTTATGATGTGGTTGTAGATCCGTGGGGAACAGAATAAAAGCATCAAATCCATTTTCTAAGTCTAGGGTGAAAGGTTAATGGATTTACTAACATGCTACACAAATTCGGGTAGTGCGCCTTGAATAGAGAGATGAGGAAAGGCCTCAAGCACCTGTCAAATCCTTTCTCCAAAATGTTCTAAATGGCATCAAGGGACTGCAGGAAAAGGGTCGAGGCTACGCAAATAGCGATGAGTCCATCGTGCCTGCCTTCCACTGAGGGTTTCCTAGCAAACACAAGTTTCACGGCGCTTCGTGGAAGGCGGAAGAGTAAGCCAACAGCATACGCTATCTGCATGCAGCAGATGGTGGAGCTGAAATTCTGCAGAAAAGTGATGGGCCCAGGCTCTCACACAGGCAGGAGAAGGGGAGTCACATTCACAGGAATGTGGCGGGAAGGGGATCCAGCCACACTGCTCGGTACCTGCACCGCTTTCTCTCTCTGAGAATGAGAAGTATGACACTGTAGTGGAATACAGAAAAGTTGAATTTCTTCGGGCAATCTGGGCACCGCTTTGGGAAATCTGGCCCACCACAGTGTGGTGGGCCCCGTCAGTGTTCGTGAGAATGTCCACGGCCTCCTGTCTCCGTGGGAGCACTCTGCCAGCTCCAGACTGTGGGCTGTGATCAAGGGGCCAATGGCAGCTACACCACCAGCAAGAGCCCGCAATGTGCTGGGCCATTGTCTCCCCAGGCCTCTGCCGTGAAAACCAATTCCTCGCCGACCTGCTCCCCACAGTGAAGACAGGTGAGCCCACCGAGCCGGGCCTGCGCCAAGGCAGAGCACCGGCCGCATCTGTCCGGATCGGCCAACCGCGCTGACCAGCCGACTGTCCGCTGTTGGACGGCACTGAGATCTGGTGCTTGCGCAGTCAGAACCGACCGGACCAGAGAATTCTGTGGTCTAGTCTTGGGTCTGCAGATGGCTGACTCCCTTTCAGATCTGTCTCCGGAGGTGCTTTTGCTGTGTTTCACTCGCGAGCCTTAATTCCCCCCGGCCATGCGGATTTGTGCCTCCCCGCCCATTTCTCTAAGTTTTCACTCGGTTTAGTTGTCTTTACCACGGCTCCTGTATTTGCAGCTTCCATTACCATAACGGCTGGGTCCCGCATGGTGGGCTTCTGCAATGGCGGGGAGCAACCCACGAGGCCCCCCGAGAGTGACGGGGAGGCGTTTTCTCCTTCCCCCACACGCAGAGACAGACAGTGCTCAGCCACTGTTCGCTGAGGACAGAGTTATCCCTGTGAGGATCTAAGTTTCATGTAACATTGAGCAAAGCACCTGTTTTTTAAATGATGGACTCTGAGTAGAACCCTATATGAAGGAAGCTGATAGGGTATAGAAATTGCTTTATTACGCTGCAACTTACAGAGAGATGTCAATGGAGGAAATGTACTTCAGGGGGTGTGATTCAGACTTCCAACTGCAGGCCTCAGTCTCGGCACTACTGACTTTTGGGGACAGAACATGCTTTGTCGCGAGGGGCCGTCTTGTGTGTCACAGGGTCGTTGGCACCATCCCTGGCTTCTTCTACCCACAGGAGCCAACAGCACCTGTCCCTGGGCTGTGTCAACCAAAAGTGCCTCCCACATTGCCAAATGCCATGGGCAGAAGGACCCCCGCCCGGGCATGGCGGTCCAGGCTGCTCATTTTCATGTATCAGCTGAAGGTCCCGAACTCAGAGACTTCTGCCTGTCCCTTTTCTCCCCAGTGACTGCTACTCCACCTGATCTTCACACCTTCCCCAAACCAAAGGGTGTCATCTTTCCTCATCTCCGCCAAAGTCCAGGGAAATGTTCCATTGCATTGAAGTCCAGTCACAATGCAGTGGTAAACGTCACAGGAAGACTTAGGGAAATGAACTCTTCTACAGACAGGGCCTGGTAAATGTAGCATCAATTATGCTAATGGTTTGGGTCAACAGTAGATATTGATGCCAAATTTACATAATGTAGTGATGATGGGTCAGGTGTCTGAACCTGCACCTAATCTCATTACATAGATCTGAGCATCATCATGGTATTCATTAAAGTGATCTTTACCTGTATTGCATTTTCCCCAATTTCGAGAGTCAAGATTAGGGAGTTTCTCCACTGGCTTTTGGAAGCTTGCACTCCAAAGCAGAAACCACGAGAATGATGCCTGACGACCTGCAAACACCACCATCAAGTTTCGTTTTCCACAAAGACCCATCTGTCTTCTAAAGGACGCCTCCCAGGCACGTGGTATTTCGCACAGACATCCCGGTGCTGCTGCATTCTCTCCCACGGGGAGCATGGGCCTTGCTTGCGTAACGCCCAGGCCCTGTAAGGTCATGAGGCCCTCTCCTTTCGCAATGCCAGTTCTGAGGCATGTGTCAGTATCTTACGCACAGAGCGACACTGCAGCTAAAACAGTGCATCTGGAGCCCTCTATCCCAGCAGAGGGTGGGCCCTCCTTGCCAGCAATCTCCAAGCCGGCGGCCAAGTCAGGGATGTTTACTGGAGAGCCTATTGGCGAGGCGGTCTCCACTATTCCCTCCAAGTCTAATTTTCTATTATTCTTATTTTTAAACACTCATTTTATTCAACTAAACATTGAACTGTTCTTGTAAAGTGAGTGGTATGAGACCAATGCCTAACATTTAACACACACATTATCTCAATTTATCCTCCTGAAGGTCTTATAAAGTGGGTATCACCCATTTTACAGATGAAGAAACTGAGCTTAGGAAGGTAAAGGTGCTCCTCCGACTTAGTGTCAAGGCAGAAATGTAAGGCCAGGTTGGATCTGCCTGCACCATCCCTGCCCTGAGTGGTGGAGTGTGCTGAGCCAGCTCAGCCAAGGGTTTGGAAGCCTGAGTGAGGTGGTGAAGGGTGAAGAAATGACAGACAGAGAGAATACACTGGGTCTAGGTGGATCTTCCTGTGCCTGGCTGAGGCCACAGAGAGAGATCCAGAGGCAAGTTGAGCCTTTATTTTATAGCCAGAGGTAAACAAGGGAGTGGTCACCATAGTTACACTGTTCTTGTGAGTTTCACTTGTTTTGGCAGCACTTGCTGCATCTCCCACAGCCCATTAGCTACCCAGATAAGATCTAGGGAGCGTCATAAGGTCAAGCTTAATTATACTAAGGGGACTGTGCCCTCTAAGCTGGGACTTGTTTGTGGCTTTGCCAACAGGCCAGTCTGAGGCTTAACCCTATAGCTGCGCCCTACAGTGGAGCAGAGCTCAGAGGCACGGACATGCTGAGGCTGCAGCCAAATCAAAATATACAGCCACAGGGTTTGCCACACAACAAACACTCCATCCTTCTGAAAACCCTGTGCCTGTACCATTTACAATAAAGTTCTATATTAGACAAAAAACCTGATAGGCAATGAAGAGGACCATGTCAATACCTTGCTACAGACAATGAAATGTTGTACTCTAGTTCTTAAGTAATTATGTTGGTTTGAAACATAATTATTTTACATTAAAATACTCAGTTAAATGAAAGAATAAAGCTCGATTTTATTTCTTGTAAAACAGCATATGCCAATTGTGACATGGTCTGTGTGTATGTATTTGTGCGCATGTTTATGTATTTGTGTGTGTTACATGTGTATGTGAGAATGATGTGGTTGATAAGGTGTGAGCTTTGAGTCTTAGCTTTCAGATTTGTGCCTTTCCTTTCCACACCTTCAGAAAGACTTACAGAGAAACACAACGGAACGTAGATCCAGGACCTTGACTACAGTGCAACAGTTTCCTGATGGACGTCAGAGAACTGAAAAGGAGATGGTTTCATAACAGTATATGTACCACTTGAGAGTTAGATGAGAAAGTGTAATGCTGAAGACAGTGCTAGAAATGTTATCTATACTAATAATCTATACTAATAAAAGGGTAATATGCTAATTAGACCCGACATCTTCTGGATGTCCTTCTGACAAAGGACAAAGCCACGGTGGCGGGGGCCGAGGCAAAGGCGATTAGGGGTGATCAGGCCAGCAGGGGAGAGCAGTTAGGGGAAATCAGGCTGGCAGGCAGGCAGGCAAGCAGTTAGGAGCCAGCTATCCCAGATTGCGAGAGGGATGTCTGACTGCTGGTTTAGTGGGATCGGGCCTAAAGCGGCAGTCAGACATTCCCCGAGGGATCCCAGATTGGAGAGGGTGCAGGCCGGGCTGAGGGTGCAGTCCTCTCCCCCATGCATGAATTTTGTGCAGCAGACCTCTAGTATCTGTATAAAAACAATGAAATGTCAGGATCCAGAGGAATTCCATAAATCACCATCATTCACTCTGTGTCTTAGTGTATTGCATGAAATGCATGCAGCTACAGATTTGAGACCTTTCCTCCTATTAAACCTACAATGGATTCAACTGGCCAGAAGTCCTCTTTCCCATAAAAAACAAACAAAACCAAAAAAACAAAATAATAAGCCACCCTGTCCAAATTACATGTGTTAGCTTTCTCCATTCTTTGGCCTCTCCTTAGCTCCTATTTCCTGTTTAGTTTCAAGCTTTTGAGAGCAGCTTGACTGAGACAAGCACGTTCCTTATGGAGAACACATAAAGCAGCCAATTCCCTCCAAGCATTTACTGTATTTAAATCCTGTCCTGCTCCCAAAGAGATCGGAGACGACTTACAGAGTGATGTGCAGCGTTACAGCCATGTTGCAAGAGATACAGCGTCTGAGCCACAGAAATAGCAGCAAGAGGGGACTGTGCAGTGTGAGTTACGGGGAAAGTGAAGCTCCTCAACCCTAATACTGAAGACTGTCAATAAGAGAACCACCTCTGGACCAGCGCTCTGCGGGGCGGGCTTTCTCTGCTGCAGCCCCTCCCACTGGGCCCACCTCCAGTCCTTCCTGAGGAGCACCGGGAGGAGTCACACAGGTGACCAGGTTCTCTGTGGAGCTCCGCCTCCGGGCCCACCCAGGGCACTCAGCCCCGCAGTCACACCCTGAGCTGAGGTCCCTGGACCAGGAGACCTCTGGGAGGCGTCGCTCCATTTCTCCCCACATTTGCCCCTGGGGGCCCTGTGGCTGCAGCCCTCCAGCACAAAGACGAGATTCTTCACTGCCAATGCCAGCAACCACCCCCCTCACCCCCTGCCCCCCAAGTAAATAAGCTTTATTACAAAAGCAGTCTGTGGGAAGAGCAGTCTTCGGCTGCCTTTGCTGTGTGTGTGTGTGTGTGTGTGTGTGTGTGTGTGTGTGTGTGTGTCCTATTCTAAGCCTACCCATTGGAAACCCACATTCCCAATCCCAAAGCCTGTAAATAAAACAAGGGTGACTTTGGGAAAGAGGTTGTTATGGCTGAAACCGTTTCCCTCCCAACATCCATGTGGTGAAGTCCTAACGCCCAGTCCTCAAACCTCATTGAGAGGCTGCCAACCCAGCTACCAGTAAAAGGGGACATTAGGGCGGCCCTATCCAGTGTGCTGGTGTCCGGATGGGAAGAGAAATTCGGACACAGACACCCCTGCGTGGAGGCACAGGGAGGAACGCCTCTCCAGCCAGGAGAGAGGCTGCCACAGACCCTCCATCCCGGTCTGGAAGGGACAGACACCGGGCACCTGAGCTCAGACCCCCGCCCAGAGCTGCGGCCATGCTCGGCCGCTCTGTCAGGGCAGCCCAGGACGTGGCCTTGTTTGTGTGTGTTCACTTGCAGCATCCAAGGACCTTTCGAGGCTGCCTGGACTCAGTGGGATAAGAGTTGGATACATTTCCTCTCAGTTCAGTGTGTAGCAAACTATGACAACTGTAAACAGAGGAGGCTCTGAGGTCAGTACCGAGTTCCTCTCACAGGCTCGTAGCAGGTTTCCAAGACAGCAATGTAAGTCCCGGTCCGTGTGAACGATAAAACGTACAGTCTCATGATCATCAACAGCGTGGCACGCAGGTTCCTCTGTGGCTGTTACTGTCCTAAGCACTTCATGTTAAACACGTTAATCTCACAACTGCACTCGGAGACAGAGGTCGTTTCCATCCCTCCTGCTCTGCTCACCACCCCTTCCTTCCTCCGCCCTCGCCCTTCGCTAGCAACCACAGGAAGGCCGAGGCTGCCTCGTGCATCTGCCTGAATTGCCTTCTTTTAAGAGCTATGATCTCAGAAGCCTCTCATTCTCTCTAGTTTCTTACGCAAATGCTGGATGTTAAGATGACACATTCATGGAAGTTTTTCATGCATGCAGGCCTGTGTCTTTCTACGAGTCACGTATTTCAGAATCACCATCATCGATCTTTTAAAATTCTGATGCCAGAGCCCAATTCCAGACCTGGTGAGTTAGTCTCTGCTGTTGGCCCTCGGATCTGCATTTATAAACAAGCTTCCTAGAGAATTCTGCTACACGTTCAAATCTGAGAACCAGGGCCTATTTTGAAAATGCCATCTGATTTTCCTAAGCAGTAATTTAATTGATTCATTCGTTAATTAATGGAGACCTTGTGTGTTTATCATATTGGGAGAGCCTTTAAAACGACAAAGGAAAAACATAAAATTACAATAAATGTTTAAAAACCAAGGCAGCTTTACGCTGACCACATGCGCGCTGTCAGGAAAACAAGGAAGCAAGTGTCCCTGCGCAACCCGGCCGGGACCGCGGCCGACCACCCTACCGCCCGCCCTTCCCACTCAGCGTCTCATCACGGAGGGTAATTCTGGCGCGTGATTACTGACCCTGGGGGTTTCCCCAATTGTTTCACAGCGCTGCAGCCCAAGCTACACCTTCAGCGCATGTATTGACAATGGGCCAGGAAGAAGAAAAGACTTCATTAGTAAAGAGAGCTTACTCCCATTATTTCAGAAAACCTCCCATCTGCTTGATTTCTTATAGCTAGTGGTTCATCGGAAAGGCTAAATAACGGTGAGCTCCTGATTGGCATGGTCCCCACCTCTAAGCAGCCTCCGGGAGCCTCACCCCCTGGTGTTCACACCTGCGTCTAGTCCCCTCTGGCACTGGCCAGGCTGGCATGGCTGGGCAGCCGGACAGGCAGGAAGGAGGGGATGGGACATTTGAGGTCATAAAGGACAGGTTTTCTCTTGCTGCCACCTGGGGTCCCTCCTCGGAGGAGGCCCTGCTGCAGGATGCTGAAGGAGCCCCTGAACCACCAGGTGAGCAGAACTGAGGCCTCCTGCCCACTCCTGGGAGTGAGCCATCTTAGCAGCAAGGCCTCCAGCCCGCCAGGCTTCCAGATACTGCACCTCAGCCAGCGTGTCTGCAAACCGTGAGACCTCACACCAGGACACCGCGGCTCAGGGCCCTGAATTCCTGGCCCACAGAGATGGCAAATAAAATGAAATGCGTGTTATTGCTTTCGGGTGTTTGTTAGATGGCAACAGATAGTTAACTCAGACATAAATGCAACGATCCCAGCATCTGCAAAGTGCTGCCATAGCTCTTGACACTATGCACCTATCTTCGCTCAGCCCTCCAAGTCCGGGTCCCACTTTCTCTTTCCCACCCTTTTCTCAGACAGCCCCTTCTCGGTCCCCCTTCCTTTCTTCTTCCTCCTGTGGCTCAGCCATGTCCACTCCACAGAGACCTACGTTCCATCCTCATTGTTCATTCATTTCATATCCAACCATCCGCTCTGTGAGGATGGTTTTCAGATCTTCTCCGTCCCTGAAAGCACCGCATGTGCCATCTTGTCTGTAAACGCGACTGCGCTCTCTGACTGCACCTCCACGCCTGGGCCGCTCTTCTCTCTGCTAATAAACCATCAGGCTACTGGTGCTCTAACTCTTCGTCCAGTTTTCTCCCAACTCCTCTGTCCGATCTCTAAATTTTGTGAATCCGTGCTTCATAATATCTTCAAAATTCCCTGCTTCTTCCCATTCCTCTTACCTTGCTAGCTGGTAATTGCAGTGGCCCCGTGAGGTGATGCCTGCGGTCACCTCCGCCTGCTCTTCGCCAGGAGCCCTTCCCCTCCACTCCTCACGCAAGTGGCTGTCAAGTAAGCTTTCCAGGCTCCATCGCTGCCCCTTCTCCACTCACTGTCAACAGCAGTCCCCCCTCCCCAACCCTTATTCCATTCCTCCTCCACTCACTGTCACGGCAGTCCCTCCTCCCCAGCCCTTACTCCATTCCTCCTCCACTCACTGTCGATGGCAAACCCTTCTCCCCAGCCCTTGTTCTCCCAATTCCTTCTCCAGTTACTGTGTTACCTTAATACTCCTCAATGGGCTGGAATTTCACTTGCACCCTAATGTGGCAAATACAGATGCTCTTCCACATTCCTTGGCCAGCCCACCATTAATGACCTCTCTCTGTGCAGGCACATTGCCTAAATCTCCGTCACACACCCCAAATCTCACATTTCTAGATTTTCCCTCATCTCTCCGGTGCACAAAATGTTATCAGCATATGTATTTAAAGGTACAATGAATAGAAAGGTAATACTTGTCTGGAATTAAAAGAAAATGATACCAGGCCCTGGTCATGTAGCTCAGCTGTTAGAGCGTGGTCCCTGTAGGCCAAGATTGTGTGTGTGTGTGGTCAGGGCACATACAAGAATCACCAATCAATACATAAATAAGTGGAACAACAAATCAATGTTTCTCCCTCTTCCCCCCTTCCTCTCTCTATAAAATCAACTGATAAATTTTATTTTAAATTATCTTTAAAAAAGGGAATGATATCATCTGTAACAGTTCCATTATACTTGCTACTTGATGCATTCATTTAGCAATAAATAACATATACCTTTGTATTTTCAACCATGAAGATCTAGCTCAGCAGCAATCAGCTGCAGTAGAATGGCATCACCAGAGACCACTGGACAGTCCATAATTCTATCTGCAATTGTGACTGACTGATGGTCATTAATAAACCGGTCTGACCAGATCAAGCCAGGATAACTGAGTCAGAGTAAAACTGTTATAATTTAAAATAGAAAGACAGTGGCAGGTGTGTGTGTGTTTCTTGCTTAATTAATTTATATTTTCTACACAACATTTTATCAATAAGAAGGAGCACTGTTATCCTTTTCTTACAATTAAAATAATGTCACATGTCTCTGCAATCCCTAAGTGCTAGCTCTAAGGGCCAAACCCACATTACAGTATTTCTCTGACAACACAACACAGGACATCAATCGAAGTGCAGAGAGCACCTCAAAAAGTCATTTATAATTCATCCAACCCCAAAGGACTTTGTCACATTTACGAGTCTCTTCTCCCTCCATAGATAGCGTGCCCCTGGAAGTCAGAAACCAGGGTCAATAATTCATTCGATACAAGTTTACTCAACATTCGTTCATAAATGATTCATTGAAAGATGTGAGCCAAAGTGTTCTGAGCTGCAAGCAGTAGAAATCAACCCTGACCAATTTAAAGCCGAAACGAAGACATTATATTGAAAAGCCATTGTTTTTAAATGCACTTTATATAGATCTCATGCTTGTTACTCAATATTTTATCTTTCTTGTTGAATAGAGTATTTTCCTTCCCTTTTATAAAGTATATAAAATTCGTTTATGTAGACTATTTACCCAAAACCTAACTATGTTATCTTATTTTGGTTGGTCTCTGAGCTTCTGTCCTGAAATCTGACCTGTGTCTGTGTTGAATCTGAACTTTGATGGATCCGATGGTCCTTAAAGTCAAGAGCGACAGCAGGCCTTTGCGTTTCATACCAGATGCTACCTGGACCCAGACCACATCTGCTATGAAAGCACCTTCCATCCCAGTTAGGGGGTGGGCGGGTATGAAGCAGTGTTGTGATTGCTGTTGATTTATCCAAATCTTCTCCAAAATTGCAAACAATATTCAGCTGTTATTTTTATTATTGTCATCATCAAGCAATCCGTGGGTATCCTAGGAGCGATTTACTATAATTTCATGAAAGGAAATATGTGGTTTTTAAAAAGTTTCAGTTATCCTGGGGTGTGATTGCCACACATACCTCACACTCTATCGGGTCTTTGAGCAGCTGGGATCAGAAGCACTAGCTACGGGGAGCCAGGAATGTACGTATCGGAGAGAGGCTGGAAGACTCAGACAAGAATCATTGATCCGAGCTAAGGCAGATGGGTGAATTGATGGCAGCATGCACTTATAAATCACCGTTGTCTGAAACCAAGCAAATAGGCAATAATCCAAGGGCAGTGGGGGCAGTATTTAATAGAGGATGAAAAAAACACACATCCGTGGCAGAAGGAGTAGGCTTCAGAAACATCATAGATAACTCGTGAACGATGAGAAACAATCTGCCCACCCAAAGAGGAAGGGCCAGCAGGAAGTCTGATGGGCCAATGTACAGCTGTTAAAGTGATAACTGAGAGTTATGTAGAAACATGGGAATGTATGTATGAAACGGTTCTAAGTGAATAAAATATATGACAAGAACTACATAGTCAATATTATGTTTCATAAAAATCAACGACACATGGACAAAATACTTAAGAGGTTGTGAGGAAATAAATATTAGAGAGTTGGGATTGAGTTAAGATGAAGAAAATAAATGTTTCATTCATTTGACAGTATCTTAAAATTCTATTAAGATGTGAGTTTAAGAGAAGGGCTCAGTGATGGCGGCTGGAGCCTTGCTAATTGAGGGCAGGCGTCACTCCATGGCATTGACACGCCTCCTGGAGTCACGAGTAAGGGGAGCTAGGACTTACTCCTACACATGCTAAGTCCTCAAGCACACCCAGCCCTCGGCCATGACTCTTTATGTGCATGTGTGTGATTTCATGTGTCATTTCTTACCTCTAAGAGGAAATGGGTGAAATGAGAGTCAGTACTGTCTATGGAGGGAGAGAGACAGAGAGAGGTGTATTAGCACCATTCTCTCTGAGAGGTTGTGAAGGAAATACCGTGGCAACACCTGCCCTCAGGAACCGAGACCCTCCTGAGATGACGCTGGGGTATTCCTGGACTTGGGGGGCGATTCACTCTCCTGAGCCACGTGGGCTGCCTGCCTGGCGTGGGCTTGGCTGGGGGGCTAACCAAGGAGGCAGCAAGGAATGGCCCGGGGCCTAGGGGAAGCAGCAGAGCTGAGAACAGAAGTGTGGATGTCACCCAAAGAGGTGCACGGGTCACCCCTCGGGCGAGAGAGGAAAGGACGGGGCATTAGGCTTGTCCTGGACGGAAGGAGGAGGAACAAGAGGTGCTAGGGGCTGAAAGAGTGAACAGCACACATGTCACAGGAGCCAAGGAGCAATCCATGCAGGACAATCAGAGAAACCCAGAAGGAAGCCAGGGGTGAGTTAGGAGGGGCTGTGAAAGTGTGAGGAAGTCCTTACCGATTCAGCCAGGTTTCCAGCAGGAGTAAGGCCAAGCTGAAGTTCTCAGCGTCTCTGCAGCGGCTCCTCCCATGGCCACCAGCTTCCACCCAGGCAAGGACAGCAGGGCTCCCGCTTGGGGACACGTTCCTGGGTTGGGGGAAAGGTAACATAGAGAGAGATTGAGCGGCCCGGAAAAGCGATATCATAGTGTTGCCTAGAAGTGCAGCTGGAGAGGGACCCGCCGCCCCGGGTGCTCAGGAAGGACTGTCCCCCTCGGCGGCTCTGCACCTGGTCTGGTCACTGGCTTTGCAGTGGGACAGGGCAGCCGGGCCAGCGCGGGGCTCCGCTCAGCTCCCAGCAGCACAGCTCTCAGCAGGACTGGGGGCAGCTCATTCCGGAAGCAAGTGAGGAAGAAGAGAGTGTGCCTGCCCAAAGGGGGAGTGACAGCTGTCCCCACTGCTGTCTCCACCGCTATCCCCACTGCTGTCCCCACCGCTGTCCCTACCACTGTCCCCACCGCTATCCCCACCGCTATCCCCACTGCTATCCCCCCCGCTGTCCCCACCACTGTCCCCACTGCTGTCCTTCCGCTATCCCCACTGCTATCCCCCCCGCTGTCCCCACCACTGTCCCCACTGCTGTCCTTCCGCTATCCCCACTGCTATCCCCCCCGCTGTCCCCACCACTGTCCCCACTGCTGTCCTTCCGCTATCCCCACTGCTATCCCCCCCGCTGTCCCCACCACTGTCCCCACTGCTGTCCTTCCGCTATCCCCACTGCTATCCCCCCCGCTGTCCCCACCACTGTCCCCACTGCTGTCCTTCCGCTATCCCCACTGCTATCCCCCCCGCTGTCCCCACCACTGTCCCCACTGCTGTCCTTCCGCTATCCCCACTGCTATCCCCCCCGCTGTCCCCACCACTGTCCCCACTGCTGTCCTTCCGCTATCCCCACTGCTATCCCCCCCGCTGTCCCCACCACTGTCCCCACTGCTGTCCTTCCGCTATCCCCACTGCTATCCCCACCGCTGTCCCCACCGGTGTCCCCACCGCTGTCCCCACCCCTATCCCCACCGCTGTCCCCACCGCTATCCCCACCGCTGTCCCCACCGCTGTCCCCACCACTGTCTCCACCGCTGTCCTCCCGCTATCCCCACTGCTATCCCCACCGCTGTCCCCATCGCTGACCACTGTCTCCCACAGCTGACCCCACCACTGCTATGGAATCCATCCCCCGAGGTGCTGTGACGAGGGCACCCCATGCAGCTGCTGCCGGGGCATCTGAACCGCAGCCCCTGTGACATTGGGAACCAGGGAGTCTGTGTTTTGGGGCTGCGCTGTGTGTGGTGGGGGTCAGCCTTCTGCACCGCAGGCTGTTGCCTTCTGCCTGGCCGTCACCCTGAGGAATGCCTGCCAGCACCGCCGCCTGCTCTTGGGGCAAACCCTGCCACGGACACCAGTTCAGCCTTACATGCGAGCGGCACTTCACTTCCCTCCATCAGCTTCTCACCATAAACCGAGGACAGCACCACCCCGCAGTGGGCTCCGGGGTTACACGAGATGGCCACACCAAGCGTGGAGCAGTGCCTGCCACCAGCATGTTTACTAAGACACCAGGCCCTGGCCGGTTTGGCTCAGTGGATAGAGCATCAGCCTGCAGATGGAAGGGTTCCAGGTTCGATTCCTGTCAAGGGCACCGACCTCAGTTGCAGGCTCTTCCCCGGCCAGGGCCCTGATCCCTCTCTCTTCCACTCTCTCTAAAAAACCAATGGAAAGATATCCTAGAGTGAGGATTAAAAATAATAATAATAATAACTACACCAGCACTAAGAATAATGGCAGAAACTTTGTACTTTACAGTGAGTCTCTTTATGGCTCAAATTGAAGGTTTATTTTCCCCTTCTCTGATGAAAAATAATGATAATAAGGTACTTATCCCTAATATTTATTCCAGCAAATGGATCTGAGGTTGCGTCTCAGTGTGATTAATCTAAATGAAAAGGGCTGCTATCCATCACTTTGATCTTCTTCCATCACCAAACACCAATCAACGCTCTGAAGTTTGCCTGACTGCGTGTCATTTCGTTGTAGCTACGTGAACGCAGGGTGTGAGGGGATCAAAGAACTCTGCTGCAAAAGTGAGTAGGAAGGCAGGATGCTGCATTTGAGAGGAATCTTGAGGGATTCACCCTTCAGCGTCCTGCAAAATGCGGGGTTCAAGTGCACATTTACTGAGACAAGTTCCCCAGCATAGCCTGCCGTCGCGTCCTTAAAAGCACCGAAGCGTTAGGTTTATCAGCACACACTGAATGCGAGCATGCAAACACTGAGATGATTTAAGGAGTTTGGTAATGACTCATCATGTAGAGTAATTAGATCTCTGTATGATCACAGCAACTGCAGTAGCAAAAAGAATTAGGCACCGACACCGCGGCCAACCACTCTCAGAGAGTCACTGGTGCAGAAAAAGGACGTTTTGCAGGCTTCTTCCTGGCCTTCCTTAGACTCGGCCAGCAGCTGCTGCCACCTGCCCGGGAGGGCGGTTGGCAGACACCGGACACAGCCCTGCCAAGCCCTCGTCTGTTTGCAAGGTCTTGCCCGGAACTCCCAGACACTGAGCCTCTTTGAAATGCGCTTATCTCTCCCTTAAGGGATTGTAAGAGAAAAGTAAAACAAGATAAGCATGCAAAGTATGTTCATGAGAAATTGTGTTGTGGCTTCTGCTTCTGTGGGTTTGAAACTTCTACAGGGTGTGTCCTTCTGCCCACAATGGAGTCATTGTTCAAGCGACTGACGACTGTTTAATGTGTCTTCCGACTCTTCAAGTGCTGGTGCCCAGATGTGGTCCCTCTCCATCCCCGGGGCCCGGCACAGAGCAAGCCCTGCAGAAATGACCGGCGAGTGCGTGAGTGAGAACAGCAGCTGCTCCAGCCCCCAGCACTGGAGGCCGGGCCCCAAATCAGTTAAGAGCTTAAAACACCAGCCTCAGTGTGACAGGCTGTCTCGGTTACTGCCACGCCTCAGATCACTGAGCCTTCCAGCATGGCGCAGCCGCCCGAGAATAGACACACCCAGAAGCAGCAGGAAGTGAGGCGATCAGTGTAGACCCTGCGATGCTCACAGCCACCGGGCATGGACCAGGTCCGCACCCAGAGAGGCCAGGCAGGCATCCAGGCCCCGAAGCAAGGATGCTGCCAGAAATTTCCAGATAACTAGGACACAGGGCTGTTGTGTTGTTTTTCCGCTTAAATTAATCGTGTAATTGCCCCAGTTCTCCATTTGTCTCTTCACGCTCAGATAGAGCTTCGGGTAACTGATGGAAGGTGGAGGCCCAAAAAGAGAGAAGTGCCAGGCACACAGAGGAGCCTGTGCCAGAGCCCCGGGCAGTGGGCCGGAAACGATGAAGCAAACGGGCAGCCACGGGAATGATTGGGAAAAGCTTACTTGCATCTTACAAATGAGATGTGAACTATTTTTACCATGAGAAGCATTTGGTTTGGCCTTTATTTACCAACTACAGGCCTGGTGCATGAAATTCATGCATGGGGGCAGGGGGGGGTCCCCCTCAGCCCACCCTGCACCCTCTCCAATCTGGAACCCTTTGGGGGATGTCCGACTGCTGGTTTAGGCGCAAGAGATCGGGCCTAAACTGGCAGTCAGACATCCCTCTCACAATCCTGGACCACTGGCTTCTAATTGCTCACCTGCCTGCCTGCTTGGTTGCCCTTAACTGCCCCACCCCCACCCCCCCGGCTGGCCTGGTTGGCCCTCATGGCCCCTGTGCCGGCCTGGTCGCCCCACGCAGTCTGCTTGTTCAGTCGTTTGGTCGTCCCTCACTAAAACCCCTGCCGGCCTGATTGTAGGCAGCCATCTTGTGAGGGCTTATGGATTAATTTGCATATTACCTCTTTATTATATAGGATATTTCAAAAGCATATCCTTATAGATCAGCAATCTCAACTTTTATCATCTTACGGCACACATGAACTAATTACTAAAATTCCGTGACACGCCCAAAAATATATTTTTCGCCAACCTGACCAAGAAGAAAAAAAGGTATAATTTTGATTCATTCACACTGGATGGCTATTGTTGTGTTGGCTGTTGTCATTATTTTATTTGACTAAGGGCAGAGGTCGACGCCCTCACTAAATGGGCAGGAGTGGCATGTTTTAACAATCCCGGAGGCGGCCATTGGGACTGCCGATGCCGATTTAAAAGGTGAAATTAACATGCTATTTCTAAAACCCGGCTCCTGGCATCTCTGCAGGTGTGGCTGCAGAGAGGCTTTGCTGCAAGAACGCACTCTGACAGGAAACAGTGGTGAGGGTGAACTGCTTTTAAAAGTTAAGCTTACGTAAGATGGCTACCTCCCAGGAAATGGTTTTGCATAATAAGAAATCAAATGAAGGACAGCAGAGTCCCAGGCGGGCCCCTCTGCTCTGAGCTGCGCCGGAGGAGGGGGGGCTGGAGCCTCGCGGCTTCCACTGCGTCTGTCATCCATCATCCCGCCGCCTCGCCGCTGGCCTGGGCACGGCAGCCCACATGTGCTCCAGATCACAGCGGAGCACAGCAGGCACCTAAACCCGACAGAAAAATAACAAGCGCCAAACAAATTAAACGGAAACGATCTGTGGGGAAGGTTTGTAAAGCGCAGCAACCCTGCCAGTCCGAGTACCCCGGCACCCGCGGCTCACTGGAGCCTCCATCTTTCCTTTTCACAGAGCGATGTGGCTGAGTATGAAGATCAAACCTCATGAAATCTTTAACCCGATTTTCCTTTTTAGTCACTAGAAGCCTGCCTACTTTCTACGCGTGCTTTTCTTTTCTGGAGCGAGACCTGTCCCTACTGTGAGGCAATGCCAGAGACCAATGGGGAACATCGCCTCTTGAAGTGCGTGAGCCAAAGGAAGATGGGCTTGGCCTACCTGCCTGAGAAGAATTCACCGTGGAAGCCAGAGAGCAGGGAAGGAATGAGTGACAGAAACCAAATCGACTCAGCGTGGATGCCTGGCCGCAGGCAGGACCTGGCTCACTCGGGCCTAGGAAAGCATTCCCAGACTGAGTCGGAGGAGGGGCAAGCATGAAACGGGTGTTACATTAGCTAGTGACCTGCCACATGTCATTTTCCCTGCATAGTTAGTCTCTCCCCACCGACCTGAGTTCAAAAACTGTTTGTAAAGCTGATGTGAAAAGCTCACGCATTAAAAAAGTAGTCTTCGGGGGTTGGATCAGTAAGACGGTATGAGTGACATTATACACCAAATTGCCAACGCTTCTTTCCATTGCCCAGGAAACCCCTTTTTCCTTCAAAGTTTGCTGTTAAGAGAAAGGGACAAGTGTGGAATAACTTCATCAGGTGGGATAATTTACTGTTAAATTCTGTTGAAGAACTGGTATCAGAACTGTTTAACTGACTCCCATCAGTTAAAAATTTTGTTGAGCATGCCCCCACTAGATCTATATAAAAACATTTATAAACATAGACATTTTAAAGACGGTTTCATAAAAGAAGCATATTTCATCCTAGGAAGAGATAACCCGTATCTAGGAGCTGTTGTTTATGGTTACCGCTGACGGACTTGAGCCATAGGTCCGTCACTTGCCTCTCCCTCTGGGTGCCCTGGGGCTCTCATGCCCACGTCCGCCTGGCAGATGCTCACACGTGGACCCCGAGATGCTGTGTCTGTGTAATTCCATCGCAGGGGCCTCGCTGTTCCCCAGTAGGGCCTGGTCACGTATTGAAATTGAGGGGGTTCATCTACTTCTCTTGACTAAAACTTTGCAGAACTAAGTGTTTTATAAAATGAGTGGTCTATTTTTACACACTTGAACTTGTTTATTTGGGAATTTGGGTCACAGTATTGCTCCAATAAGCATCATCTTGGAAAATCTCTTTTCATTCTTGCCAGTTTCTCTCTCTCTTTGATTTTTTAAATAAACGAGCAGATTAAAGGACTCACTGTGGTATTGCTACTGCTGCTACAGTTCCCCAAATTTCCTTAAGATGGGGATTATGGTGAGCTAAAATTGAAAACCTACTATCTTTTTAGTTATTGCTGTTGTCTTCATTTCAAACACTTTAAACCATACTCCCTAAAATAAATCCACTGAGAAAATGTTTACATATGTAGATGCTCTCTGTTCCTGTGTGGGGGAAATGATTTTTCAGAATGATTCTGAATGGTCTCTCTTACACACACACACACACACACGACTTTTTCTGCAGCCTAAGTGCCTGTAGTAGGCTGTCCACCCTGTAACTGAGAGTTATCTTAAGTGCAAAGGATTGGAATGCGATCTTCCAGTCACATCTCATTTAACTCCAAGCACGCCCAACAGCACCGATTCCGCTCTTGCAATGAAAGATCTGTGTGATATATTTAAAAACCAGATAAAAACAACTTACAGAATCGTGTAGTCATGCAACGTGACCCACCGTATTTCTGATTAGGTGTAGTCTGTCCTGTTAGAGGGTGATTCAATCCATGCTTGTCACGGAATAGCTTCTTTTCCCTTAACGTTTTGGAAACTACTGTGGTGGTGGTGGTGGGGGGAGGGTGGTCAGCGGCTACTCCCCTAACGAGAGAAAGTACATTCTATCAAATGTTTAAAGGTGCCTATTCTTGGTTTTCATTCTAACTAATTTAACAATGTTAAGATTAATCTTCTCCACTCTTTAGGATAGTGAGCATCGCAGATGAGGGAAGACAGATGTGTGAGCGCGTTTATGGAGCTGTCAATCGGGCAGTGAAGGCGCTGGGCACTGGGGAATGTGCAATGTGTGGCCGTTAAGCCTGGGATTACCCAACAGTTTTGTCGTAAGCCATTTCCCAGGGGAAGGGAACCCTCCTTTCTAAGGGTGGAGGGTGGATGTCACAGGCCTTCTGCTCCCGACAGTCTGCTAATGATGACACAGCGTTGTTACGCAAGCATTGCCTTCCTCATTGCTAATTCACCTCTGCGGATTGAAGAAGAAATGATCTGGGGAGATCATCTCTCCTTCAACGTTTCCTGCCTCTCATCTCCTGTCCTACCAACTTCCCCCTTTCCGCAGGCACCTGCAGCTGACACCTCCTTGCCGGTCCCCGCCGACCGCAGAGAGCTGCCGTGGCAAAGCTTGATGCCCTCAGAGGTGCCTCGGATGTGGCTTCATTTCCCAACTCCATAGTCACCCCCCAGCCCAGATCCCAGAATGACCGTGGTAGCATTTCCCCTTGGGGTTAAGTACATTCCCCAGAGACAAGTGAAGGAAACTGGATTGGGGTCGCTGCCTGGGCATTAGAAGCAGGTCTGGCTTAGGAGGGAGTTTAGCCACTGACAGCAGCTTGACTTCCCAACTGTATGAGTCAATCGTGAAGAGAAAGGTCGTAAAGATGAATCATTCCTGACCGTAAAGCAGGGGCTCTGCTCATTGGCAGCGGATCCTTGCCAGTCTCTCCCCTCCTGGCTTCCTTAACAGGCCTGCCCATGGGAGCGTGACCGCCTCAGCGGGGAAGGGGGTGGAGGGCTGGGACTCTGGAAAGGCTGGTTTCACATTCTCATCCCCAGCTGTCGACTTCCTGTTCCGCTGTCATCCACCAAACACTTCCCTATTTCTACTGAATGAACTGGTTCTTGAAGGATCTTTGCCTATCAAATAGGCCTTATTTCATAGTATCTCTCTATTAATTAGAAAACTGCATCATCATTTTAAAAAAGAAGCAGTAAAATGATCAGGTTGTGCACTCTTCTTAATTTGAATTTGGCCACTTTTAGAGGTTTTGCAACACCTTCTCCAGTGGCCTCCCCAGATTGCATCTGATTTTTGTTGTTGTGCATCAAAACAGAAGGAGATCATTCTCCACATTCATTATCCAGACAAAAAAAATAATGAGTGGCCTATTCATGACTGAAAATGGTGGCCCTGGAGGGGAAGGAGGAGAGGGGCTCATCGCCCCAGGGTCCTGCATCCTGGCAGGAGGAGACGGGTGACCCCGGGCTGCGAAAGGGCCCACCCTCCATCTCAAAGCACCTGACTCGGGCGCTAATTCTGTGGAGGATTTTGGACAGGCGCCAGCACAGCAGGGACAAGCAGCACGCTCATTCTGGCCTTTAAGCCGCACACAGGGGACGCAGCAGCCAGGCGGAGGGCAGGCAGGGTGCCCAGTGGTAGAAAGCACATGTGATCATGCCATCCTGGCCGCTGGTCAGTGGCTCTGGACGGTTCTCTGTGCTGAGTGCTGCGTGCTGATCTGGAGAAAAGCAAGCGAGAGCCTGCATGCAGGCCTTTCTGGTACACTCAGAATTCTTCACTTCCCCTTTGTTCTTTTCTGGTTTATTTTTTCAACTTCAAAAGTCACGTGACTCACTTATTTTTAACTTTTTTTTACATAATATTTTAGGCAGGATATTTGATGGGGTAAGCACATACACACACACACGTGCACGCACACACACACGTGCACGCACACACACACACACGCACATGCACATACACATTTAAATTAAGTTAGAAATGAATTTCTTCTTTATAGAGCCCGATTCAAACACTCATAGGTATTGGTGGAAATGGCCCTACTCAGGCCCCAGCAGGCACAAGGGCAGGGACTTTGCCAAAAGGCAGCACTTTGATTCAAACTGAGGCTCTTCCATGGTGGAACCTCGATGTTCTCTGACAAGAGACTTGGGTTGTGGATGTGCCTGAGACACCCAATGTCATGCTCACGGCCACTCCCAGGCCCCTGGTGTTTCTGTTTCTGGCTGCAGCCACCAGGGAAGCCTGTGCTGTGATGAGGGTCACCAGGGCACTCCTGCACCGTGGACAGGGCAGGAGAGGCGGGCACCCGTCTTGGGGACACTCTTACATCTGTGACCCCTGCCCACCGCCAGCTAGCTGCAGCGGGGCCACCCTGCACTCTGAGCAGATAGGAGGAGCTGGGGGATGTGACCAGACACCCTGCATTCCCCCACAGTTACTGAGTGCCAAGTGTGCTGGGCATGACGCTGGGGACTTGAGATAGAAGCTTCTTTCATCCTTCAGCAACGCTGAGAGGTAGGCTTTATGGCTATTCCCATTGTAGACATCCAGAGACTGAGGCTGAAGAAACTAAGTTTCTGGCCCAAGCTCACGCAGCCAGAACAAAAGTGACCTGAGATTCTAACTCGTGCTCTTAGCCTGGGTAGCCACTCGGGCCTGGTCCAGGCTGCCCCACCAGGCGGCCACGATGCTGAGCAGGCAGCGGTGTCTCAGGAGGCGGCCAGGGCCTGTAGTCAGAAGGCCTGCGTTCACACCACCGCTCCATTTCTCTAGTGTATCCTCTGTTCCTCACCCTTGCGGGTAAAATGGGGAAAGTTAGACTTAGGGCAAAGGGGCCTGTAGGAATTAGATCAGCTGAGCGCGTGGTATGTAATAGGCGCTCAAATAGTCTGATTCTTGGGTGACCGACTTCTACAGAGAAGGCATATTTGTCCATTTTATACACCTCGTTTCTCATGAGAGAGCACGTGGGGAACATCCCAGCTGGTCTGTCATTGCAGCTCGGCCTCGTCTCCGTCTGCCTCTGAGAGCCGTTCTCCCCTTTACTCTGATCTTAGCTTCGGCCCCCACCCTGCCAGCGCGCGCTCTCAGCCAAACAGCTGCCCACGTGGCAGGAAGACAGGCGCTGCGCCCAGCGCCCCGGCAGGAACTCGGGCGGGTGGTTGGTGTGCCCTCGCTCACTCGTCAGGGAACCGTGCCCACGCTTACATTGCCAGCACCCATTTCCTGGGCCAGGCCCCGGGGCCACGCTGGGTTCCTGGCGGGGCGGTTTGCGGCTCCTCCCAACTCGCAGTGCCCATCTCAAGAGGGAGGAGGCGGTGCAGCTGGAGTGCAAAGAGAATCTGCACATAACGGTGCAGAGAGGTAGGGGTGAAGAACGGAGAGACAGGATGCAGCACACCCGGACAACCTGGGCTTCCCCGAATGACGGGCAGCAGGAGGCCTGCAGGCCTGCTGTGGGGCAGAGGAGCTGCGAGACCGCCCAGCCTTGGTGACGCCTGGGAAAGCTGCACGGACCCTCCAAGCAGGACCTTTGCACATGCTCTCTGGAAATGCTCGCACTCGCTGCTGCCCTGGGCCGCTGCTGCCTGTCCAGCGCCTTCTCTGACTTCCCTATTTAAAGCCTCGTTGTCACCCCATGCTATTGTGACATCTTGTAGCACCTTATCTACCGGACTCAGATTGCTTATTGAGCCACTCTTCTCTGATTTGTCTTCTCCCTCCCAGCGCAGGCTCCGCTACTGTCCCCCCAGGCCCTGGGTGGCCCAGGGCATCTTTTGAGCTAAGTGAGCATTACCAGTGAGCCTCACTCCTGCTTATTCTAGATCTCCACTCAGATATCTCATTTTTATTCAAAACCAAATCTCAAAACTTCAGTTACAAACCTTCCCTTCAGTTCCCAAAAGAACCAGGATGGTTCCCACCTCAAGGTGTTTGCAGGCAGTTCCTGCCTGGAACAGGAAACCACTCCACAGCCCTCCTTCCCGCACTCACTTCCTTGTCAAAGGACTTCCCTCCCACCCCGATCAACCCACCTCTCATGATCTTCTATCAGGACAATCTGGACTTTTTCTTTTTCATGTAACACTATATTCGTCCGGGTGCACAGCACAATAAGTGGATATATGCATATCCTATGAAAGGATCACCACAATAAGTCTAGGTAATATCTGCCAATGCACATAGTTACAATCTTTTTGTAACAAAGGTACACACTTCCAGTTATAAGTGCATCCTGGGGGTGTGATGTACAGAATGGTGACTACAGTTGACAATACTGTATTATATACTTAAAGGTTGCCCAAAGCATAGGTCTTAAAAGTTCTCATTGCAAGAAAAGATTGGATTTCTTTTGTTTGTTTATCTTTCTTGACTCAGCTGTTTGTTTCTTATTTATCTCTCCCCACTGGCTTCTAAGTTTCATTAGGGTGGAGACTAAATATTGTATGTTGTAACACATGTTTAGGATATGGCACAATGCCTAGAATAGAGTGGGTTCTAAATGAGTTATTGGATGGATGGATGGATGGATGGATGGATGGATGGATGGATGCGGGGAGAGATGAATGGATGAATGAGTGGATGGATGAATGGGTGGATGTATGAGTGGGTGAATGAATGGATGGATGGATGGATGGATGAATAAATGGCTGGGCGGATGGATGGATGGATAGATGGATAGGTGGATTGATGGATGGATAGGTGGATGGATGAGTGGGTGGGTGGATGGATGGGAGGATGAATGGATGGATGGATGGATGGATGAGAGAATGGATGGGTGAATGGATGGATGAATGGATGAATGGATTAATGGATAGATAAATGGGTGGATGGATGAGTGGGTGGGCAGATGGGTAGGTGGGTGAATGGATGGATGGATGAATGGATGGATGAATGGATGGATGAATAAATGGGTGGGTGGATGGATGAATGGATAGATGGATAGGTGGATAGATGGATGGATAGGTGGATGGATGAGTGGGTGGGTGGATGGATGGGAGGATGAATGGATGGATGGATGAATCAATGGTCTAAGTCAATCTGTCCACATTTGGATTAGAAAACAAATCTTACTTCCAAACTTATTAACAGCTATAACTCCTTACCTCTTTTAATTTCTAGATAGGCTATCCCTTTGCTCAAGGACGAGTTAAAATTCTCCTTTCCCCCTGAGGCTTCTCTAAACCCTCTAACCATAGTCATCATTGCCAGACTCATTTAATTCACTAACGGGTGCTAAGTGCTGTGAGGGACAGAAAGACAGATGCAGTCACTAATCTCAGGGAGTTCTGAGTGTTTGTCGCATGCTTCTGGACTGGAGTGTGATTTGCATGTGTGAAGTGAATCAATGAATGACGCCTTCTCCCAGGTTGGAGTCAGGGTGCAGGTGCGTTGGCTGCGTTTGGCATAACTGGTAAGCTACCAACTTTCTGTAATGTCTCCCAGCAGTTTTCTTTCCAACGCTATTTTTGTCGCCTGTTTCAGGCTCCTCTTTCCAGCTTCTCCTCCTCTGCTCCACCCTGCCCATCCCAACGCAGGGACCAAAAGACTTCATCTGTGGAGGCTCCCCACCCGTCCACCTGCAGACAGCAGACTTCAGGGAGCTCCCCTTCCATCCTCAGCCCCTGTAACACACTCTTCCGTTTCCCACCGAACTGGAACCAGCCTGCTGGTCACTCCGCCGTCCACTCTGACTCAGGAGGCCAGTGTCCTCGTGAAATCCTCCATCGAGTCCTGTGTGTCCCCCTCCGTCACCTGCCCCAGCCCCACGCCTTCTCGCCGCCCCCCTGGACAGTCGAGTGGACAGGCTGTGCCACGTCTCCCCTACACTCCGTCCACGGTGACTGCGCCGCTCTCCCAGGTCAGCAGACAGAGGCCTCCTGCTGCAGCGCTTCAGTGTATTTCAACCCGGGAGCAATAAAAAGCTGCTGGCCCTTTTTATTTTAAAGAATTGGTTCCCAGATTGCATCTTTGATATGACTCGGGAAGCTAAATAAAGGAAATAATGAAATCTGACTCTATATCCACAGGAAGGATATTAAAAGGAAAATGCAGTTTTTCTCAAAGAATGTGACTGTTGGGAGAGCATGTCAAGGAGGGCATGTGCTCAGTCCATTTCCCTCTAAAGTTGCCTCGTGTCCCCCACCAACGAGAGGAGAGAGAGCCCACGTCTCTAGTGAACGGACATAATGACTATAGTTACAGGACCAGGGCAGGAGGGAAGGTTTGGTTGCATGTTGGACCAGATCTCAAAGTGCATGTGGTTTCCTGCTAGAAACTTAATTTCTAGTCTCAGCACCGTGAGGGCTGGGCTGCCTAGACTTCCGTGCCCCTCTCTGAGAGCACGCATGTGAAAGCAGAAGGAAGAGACACATCTCAGCCTAAATAGATCACAGTGTGTTTCAGGCGTCAGGGGAGAGAGAAGGGAGGCTGGCCGAGTCTCTCGCTGTCACGCTGGTGTGGCCAGAGGCGCTCTGAGATGAGCACCTGCTTGGCAGAGCGATCGAAGCATCTGGAGGAGATTGATGTCCTGCAAACGGCCAGGGAAACACCCATGCACTGCACGGCCCACACGGACTGGGACGGAACCCTGTGTTCCAGGCAGTTCGAGGACAGCCATCCTGCGGTCCTGGACATGGGGTCCTTGCACCAGGCTGTCGCTGCTGCGAGGACCGGGGGTGGGGTTGGGGGTCCTGTGTAGCATGATGGCTGGCTCATCAACGGGTCCTTTGGAATGCTGAGCAAAGAAAGCTTCTGCTATCATCCAGCCTGGACCAGCCACGGCACCCGGCCCAGCCCTTGTTTGCTCTGCCTACGCCAAGACGTTCGCAAGGATGAGCACGATGGTTAAGAATTTCCTGTTGGCTGGGAGTTTTAATTATCGCAGGTATGTGGAGAGAGGGCTCAGAGGTGGTCCATGCTTTCTCCATTCTGTAGGTTACAGAGAGGTGCCCACGTGTGGAATGAAATTGCATCAATTCGAATAGCAATGCTTTGACAGCGAGATACAGCAAAAGGTTATGACACAGAGAACATCACAAGCGACTTACGACGGCAGCAGAGGAGTGACCTTGAATTATAATGAATAGAGCCGGTTGGCTGTTAAACATGGAGAGTGGTTAGTAAACTGCATTTGGTTAGACAAAGATTTGAAATGAATGGTCTCAGATAATGGTTCTAATACAGCCCAGTGCATTTTTAAAACCTGGTTTATAATATCCACTCTCTGACAGGCCCTCCGGGCAGATGGAGGGCAGCCCACAGGATGGGAATAGGTCAGTTGTCAAGAGAACCACATGGATGTTAATTGGGAAAACCCTGATTTGATGCAAGTGCTTGTGTCATGCCCTGAAGGACAGTAGGTTTAGGTTTCTCTGCATCAAAAGGAAGCAACATTCCAGAGCTTTCCGTTTCTTTTCTTTTCTTTTCTTTTTAATAGATGTTCTTTTTTAAAAAACATGTATTTTGTTGATTTTTTACAGAGAAGAAGGGAGAGGGATAGAGAGTTAGAAACATCGATGAGAGAGAAACATCGATTCAGCTGCCTCCTGCACACCCCCTACTGGGATGTGCCCGCAACCAAGGTACATGCCCTTGACCAGAATCGGTCCTTAACTACAAGACAGCTCCACAGTTCCCAATCTTGACCTTGGAGTAAGACATCCCTCCTTCTGCCTGAAAGGCAATCAATGGCAATCCCAGAGAATGGAGAGATGTTATTGCCCCTCTCTTTAAAGTGTTTTTATAAGAGTGTGTGGGTGGATTCGAAATGGGTTACATCAGATCTGAGAGATGTCACAGGGATCAAGCAAAAGGAAATAAAAGTAATTATCATACTGAGGAGAAACGACATTTTCAAATCGTCCTCATGTCTTTTTTTCTCAATGTTCAAGATATCCTTTTAAAAGAAAAGGAAATTTCATCCCCATTTTAAAAATTAGGAATCAGATATCTAGATGTGGAAAAAACTTCATAATAAGAGAGTGTAAATGAGCAGAGATTAAACATGGTGCTTTGAAACATTATTTTGTTACCATTTCAAATGAGCATTCTCTCCAAAGGCCTTGATCATGAAATGTTTAAGGGACAGCTCTATGAAATAGTTGAGTACAGCCCCAAGCTCCCCTTCCCATGGTACCAATGTACTGGGCTGCATATCTGGCACTTCGGCCAGACGGGGCACACTGTGCTGTCTGTTCCTAAAACACATAGATAAGAAGGTACTGACATCAGGTCAGGCCTTGAGATACGGTCTCATGGCCCCTTCTCCATATGCTGTACTTTCTGTTCCTAAAACACATAGATAGAAAGGTAATGATGCTATACTGTGTTGGAACTAATTGTGTAAACAGGCTTTTTAACTTTGTGTTTTTTGCAAATAAAAAGGCTGTACCTCTTACAGTCAGGGCTGCAGTTCAGCCTTTGCTTCGGCAGGGTGCTGTGACTGTGGCCAGCTGGCCAGCTTAATAAAGGCTCTTAAATTTAAATTCTGAGTCGGTGGTCTATCTCGCTGAAGTGAACCCATAACACCAACACCCACCTCCACGTTCATTCTTCCCCAACACTATCCACCCTACTTCCCATGTTACATAGTAGGCACCAGTGTCGACCAAAGAAAAGGTATATTTATGTGACATGTTGAGGAAACATATTTATGGTAAGGTCATTAAATATGCAAGAAATGTTCCTCAAAGACAACCAAAAAATTGCAAACAAATGAGATAGTTCCCCACTATCAGAATCACAACATTGTTTAAAATTAATAACAATCAGTCTTCACAAAGTTATGAGTAAAGGGAGATCTTACACCATATTCTGATAAAAATATAAATCAGTATAACTCCCTATTGGCAGTGTCCATTTAAAAATGTAAATATGCTGTGTGTCTGTGTGTACATATATAGGCATATGTCATCTACACTAATAAAAGGGTGATATGTTAATTAGGGTGGACGCCTTCTGGAAAAAGCCACAGCGGCTGCAAGGCCCAGGACTCAGGCCTCGCGGTCACCACAGCTGGCAGTGGCGGCAGCAGCAGGGTGATGGGGGCAACGCCTTCCCCTGATCAGCCCGGTCGCCTCCCACAGAGGGAGGCCAGACTGCGGCTTAGGCCTGCTCCCCATGGGACATCCCCTGAGGGCTCCCAGACTGTGAGAGGGGGCAGGCTGGGCTGAAGGACCCCCTCACGCCTCGAGTATGTATATATTTAGGCATATATATACACAATCATACATACTCTGTAGTACTGTTTTCCTCAGGGGGGAAAGATGCACAAATAGGGAAGGTATTGCTTTCTGAAAGGATTTGCTGTAATATATTTTTAATATAAAAAGTTGCAGAACACTATATATGAGATTATACATTTAGTAAAAAGCTATGTATGCTCAACAAGTAACTTCACATATCCAGGACCTGTACAAACTACAGTGCTAATAGCAGCTACGTTCAGGAGGGCAGTTACCTGAAGGGTTGTGTCATACTATTTACATGGTAAAAGTAAGGTTAATTTTAACTTCTTTGTGTGTGCGTCTCTATGTTTCTCAAGTTGAATACATGTCCCAAACCATATTATGCCTTTGAGAAGTACGTGGATAGGGAGTGTTGGAGTCCAACAGGCATGTTTGGGCCCTGGGTCCTCACTTGGCATTCTTCAGGTTTCCTCAGCCTTGGTTTCTGCTACAAAATAATGATGAGCTTAGTTCTTATGCTGTGAAATTGTAGGAGTTAATGAGATAATGCAGGATAACTCCTGAAAATGCTCAGTGCAGTAACGGCTGCATAGGAAGCTCACAAGATATAGTTTTTGTTATTATGTTGTCTTCCACGTCCAAGTTCAGCTGGCCAATTGGATACATGTTAATCCCAGTCCGGCGTTAAGCCAGTGGCACCCTGACCCCCTAGTTCTCTTAAGTTTGCATTTGCTCCTTTGTCTTCCTTCTTCAGGGGAACACTCTTGTCTGGGTCCCTATTCGATGGCTCCGCCCCCTGCGCCACCTGCGCCACCTGCGCTCACCCAGCACAGCCCATTGCCCTGGAAGTCTAGCCACAGCTCAGAATCACGCCCTCCTTGCCATCCATCGACCTTTGCCCCCTAAATGCAGGCTGAGTCTCTCTGTCCCTCCCTCCTTCCCTCCCTCCTTCCTCCCTTTATCGGAGGTGGACCAAGGAATGCCTGTATCTCCTGAAACTTCTATGAAATGGACATCACCATTTTTTAATTGCACAGAGAGCATCCATGTGACCACAGAAATATGCCCAGGAGCCAGGATTAGCTGTTTCGGGCTGGCACAGAGAGATGGGTGCCATTCCGGAAAGCACTGTCCTGTTTTGAATATGTTCCTTCAAATAGGGAAAGGAAGAGTCTCCCCGTTAGTTGGAGCCCAGAACGGAAGACCCCTCCCCACCCCCTCCTCGGCCATCGCCACTGCCGCCTCAGGCGCCCAGAAATTGCTCTTGGTCTGCCTCTGTGGAGACCATCCATGCTGATGCGAGAGGGGCACATGGGGCGCGGGAGGAATAAGTGCTCTTTGAACGACAGGAATTTAATTCTTGGGTCTTCTGGGCAAGCAATACGCTGTGTGAGTGACTGCTCAGCTACCATTCCCCTCAGCAGCACGTGGGCTTTGAGCATCTCCACTCGAGGGACTGGGCGATGTGCAGACAAGCATGTTTGCTTCCTGGTGGCAGCGGGAAATGATCACTGGGACCAGAAAACAGAGCACCTTATCGCAGAAAAGGGCCAGGAGCGGGCTGTGCGTCAGGGTCATGGCCCCAGGAGCTGGAGAGGTCATGGTGGCCCCACCCTGCTGGGAGGCGCCTGATGGTCTCCAAGTACTGACTCCATTCAAGGAAAAGGAAGGCAGTCCACGCGGGCCCTTCCTGCGAGAAATGAAGCATCACAACATGAAAGCCGTCCCCAGACGGTCCCTGGGGAGTGGGAGGCAGGCAGGGAACCAGAATCAGTGCAAATGCCACCCGTGGCCCTCCTGAGACTTCCATTATGTGCCTGGCATCAGGACTGTCATTTGGCCCATATTCCTTGAAGTTGAAATAAGATGATAAATAGACACTCTAGCTCTCAGGTGCCCTGTGCAATTTCAACACTTTGCCACCTGAGGCAAATGCTTATTGCTATTCAGGGCGTAATGACTTTCCTTTGCCTCCGATTCCACTCATCCCACTGCCGAATGTGGTTCTACCCTCCCTCCTTCCCTCCCTTCTCCCTCCCTCCATCCCTCCCTCTCTTGCTCCCTCTCTTGCTCCCTCTCTTGCTCCCTTTCTCCCTCCCTCCCTC
>NW_006287372.1:2622-4371 GCF_000327345.1 Myotis davidii | reverse complement strand
CCCTCCCTCCCTCCCTCTCTCCCTCCCTCCCTCGCTCCCTCCTTCCCTCCCTTCCACAACATAATGAGAGTTGACTATACAGGAGGCCTTGTGCTGGGCACTGATGTGGGGTGATGAGAAGACAAGTATGCTCTCTGCTCTCAAGGAGCCTCCGTGTCTGGGAGAAGGGCAGACAATAGGCTCATGCGCAGTGAAAGGCTTTTTCTGATGCTGCTAAGTGCCATGAAGCTCTATAACGGGTGACATGAGAAGTGGGTGGGTGAAGGGGGGCGGTCACAGCTTTGATTGCAAGTCCTGGAGGGCTCCAGTGAGGAGGCGGCACCTGAGCTGCGACCCGAATGAAGAGAAGGGGCTTTCCATGGGCAGGCGGGCTGCAAAGTGTCCCAGGCAGAAGGGACCATGTCTGCAAAGGCAGGCAGTCTCCAGGGCCAGGGAGGAATGTGGTGCGGCCGGAGGACGGCGAGCAGGGGCCTTGGAGAGAAGGAACCCAGGGTAGGCTGGGCTCCATGCAGCAGGACTCAGTTCTCACCCCGAGTGCCTGCAGAGCCGGGGAGGGTTTCAGGCAGGAGAAGTTGGGTATGATTTGGATGGTGGACCACGAGGGTCCAAGAGGGGAGTGAGGGGGCCAGTCAGGAGGTTGCTGCAGGCCCAGGGGGCACAGGTGAAGTTTGGACGAAGGTTATGCGGTGACGAAGGGGAGATGTTGACAGATTTGGGATATACTTTGCGAGTTAAGCCGTCAGGAGTTAAAGAAAAATTCAGTGCAGGCGGAAAGGAAGCCCAATGCATATTCTATCCACCTGCCATAACTAAGCTACTTGTCGTGTGTTTTACCCATGTTCTCCAATAAGTATGGCCACTTTGCAGCCAGAAACTAGTTCTAGCCTGTTTTTTTTTGGGGGGGGGGGTGCGGGGTTCTTACCTACAGAAACGAGGATTGCCCTCGGCAAAGATGAGTGCACAGGAAGGCTTGCCGACTGGAATCCAGGCAGGAGACTTACTCTCTTGGGGGCCGCAACAGTCCAGTCCACCTGGCGGCAGAACCAGGAGCCTCCCTGCGGCCTCACCCCTCCACCTCTGCTCCCTGCCTGGGCCCTGGGATGTCTCTGCCTCAGTGGGGCGCCCACCTCTTTGCTCACTGTGACCATTTTCTCTCTCTCCCCGGCCCTCTGCTGGGTGATGGGGACCCCAAGGAGGACACAGGAGAAACCTTGGCATCTAGTCTTCACCTGGGAACCAGGAGGGAGCCCTGGATATGCATGAGAAACACAGGGGAGACTTGTTACACGGGACACACGGATTCACCGCTCCTTCCGGGCTGAGTGCTAGGAATGCCTCACAGGACGCCGTACCTGCTCCTCCTCCTCCTCCTCCTCCCCTTCTCCTTTGCCTCCGCCGCCTCCTCCTCCCATTAGCCTCTGCAGGCATGCGCACGGGCTGAGGGACACGTGTGCAGATGGCCTCTGCGGCTGCATAGCTGATCCCATCTGTGTCCCCAGGCCACGCCCCTGACCGTGTACTGCCCACATGTGGGTTCATTTCTTTTCAATGAAGCGTTTCTCCAATGATGAGGACTAGGCCTGAGAGCCCAGAAGGTTCTGGGGGTACGGCTCCTGTCCTCTCGATCTTTGAAGAGAAGACACAAAGCAAAGAGAGTGAAATCCAGGCCACGTGCACCGTGCCCGGTGGGAGCATGTGCTCGGTAGACGGCTCGAGACAGGTGCTTCGGGGAGTCTGCGTTAGACGAGG
>NW_006287372.1:0-2428 GCF_000327345.1 Myotis davidii | reverse complement strand
GCTGAGCCGGCCTCTCGCTTCTCTTCTCCTCCCAGGTGTCAGGCCTGCCGGCAGCGGGAGGCGCCCCCAGCCCCTGCTCCCCCTCCTGTGCTCTCCCTGGACAGCACCTCAAATCCATGTGTGCACACCCCTGCTTCCTGGAGGACAGGAAGGGGAGCAGCCTGACATTTTAGGGGCAATGCCCACATTGGCACATCAGGGCAGAAGGGGAAGGGGAAGGGGAGGGACGACTCTTTACAACAAAAAAAAGAACAGATTTGCTTCATTGCCCGCAGCATCATGTGGAAGCGGGCATTGTGCGGGGCCTTGAAACCACTCACAGTGTCTCTGCACCCATGGGGGGGGTGCGGGGGGGGCCTGGTGGTTTGTCCCCACCGAGCGTCGAGGTGCCTCCCCGCTGTGTGCCTGTGGCCCAGCTCACAGTGACAGTGTGGGGTTCACCTGGTAACTCAGGTCAAGTCAGTGCTGCTAAAAGTGGGAAACATTTCGGTCCTTCCGTTGATCTGAATCGCAACAGGAAACATTTCACATGGTGAAAGGTCTCTAAGTGAAGAACGCCAAACCACTCTTCCCAGGCTGTGGCATGACCCTGAAGAGTGAGTGCCACAGGAGTGCAGCTAGACTTCCAGTCCTTCGACTAATATTCACATGTGAAATCGTCCCTTAAAAAGCCATCGCTTTATAAGAGCGTTTAGTAAAAATGAGAAGCAATGATTTAAGAAATAATCCTCTTCTTATCCCAGAATATTGTTGATGTTTAACAAGAGAATAGTAACTAATAAGGCCAGTTCAGTAATTTCAAACATTCTCTTTAAGTTTTTGACAGGTTACTTTTAATATCTGACTTGAGTAGCGTTCATAGCAGACTTCCTCTTCTGATGTCCTATGTTCCATTTGTTTCCCTACTAAACACACACATATCCACAATCAGAGTGAAATAATATCTATAATAATAAAAGCATAATATGCTCATTAGACCGGACGACCTTCCTGAGGACCTTCCGGACGAAGCTGGGGCTGCGAGGGAAGCCCGGGTCCCGGGTGCCAGCAGCCGGGGAAGGAAGGCCTACTCTTGCACAAATGTCATGCATCAGGCCTACAGTGAATTTATAAACAAACAACATGGGGTGTTGAGCAAATCTCAACTACTCTGATTTGATGAGGACAAAAACAATTGTACATTTAAGAAAAACTGTGCGGAACCACAAAAACTAGGCACATCCGAGCTGACTGTGTGACAACGTAACTGAATGTTTGAAATCCACAAGAACTTGACAGTCATCACACATTCCTGTTCAAATGTGGCCTTTTCTTAACTAAAGAAGGGGGCTTCCTGCTCCCCCTTAGGATTCTTCCTCACCGCGGCACTCACATGGGCTTCCCCTGGTTTTCGTCCTCACATCCTGCGCAGCGCTCCTGCTTATCATGTTCCTTTTGAAGTGAGGGGGGCTTTGCAGAGGAGAGAGATGGCGTGGCCTGCCCTTCCTGCTGTAGAGTAAACACGGGGTGCCTAGTGATCAGCCTGTCCCTCTGAGACAGCCCCCGCCCCACGCCCCGGATCCTGGGTTCTCTGGGAAAGAGCAGGCCTCCCAGCCGCTTTCGTAATGAGGTGGGAAGGGGAATGGCTGGCTGCCAAGTCCACATTCCAGCAGAAAGGAGGCCCTTCAGAACCCCCCCGGGAGGGGTGCTGCTACCTCCCGCTGTCTGTTTCCTCTCTGGGTGATGAGGTCTGGTTCCCAGCCACAGCATCTCCACTGGCTCAGCCCTGCTCCACGGTCTGTCCTGCTCGCTCCAGCGGCTCTGGCAGCAGCGAGGGCTGTCGTCCTCCCGAGCAGGGGACGAAGGTGGATGTGGGATCAGAGGTGCAGGCAGCCGTTTTGTCACCACAAGACGAAGGCGGGGAGAACTGCAGGACCCTGGCCTTGACACCATTTCACCTCTGAGCTCATCCCACAGCAACCCACAGTTAGTGAGGAGACATGAGTTCCCGTGTATGCCCCCCATGGCTCCCCTTCCTGTCGCCCTCAGTGAAAAGTGCTCCTCACAGGAGCAGACCTTACACATCAAGTGACAAAACCTACTTACCATCTTGCACGCCCACGGCGCCGTTTCATGATGGACACAACACTCTTCCCTCCCCAATCCTGCTCGTCAAAACGACAGCGCATATGAAAAACCTTCCCCAAACTCCTCCCCAGCCCCCACGTTCCCTTAATGCTCTATGTGAGCTCACCCTTCCAACGGGCCCAGGGGTCCCTGAGAAAGTGGCTCCGTTCCTGTTCTCTGAACTACCCAAGACCGGCACTCTGCTCCAGAGCCTCACTGAGGCGGGAAGCACAGGGCACGTGTTTCCTTGTGAAATCTTACATTTTCCAGACTGCTCTGACAGACAGAATGCTCTGACAGACAGACCGCTCTGACAGACAGA
>NW_006287371.1:0-801 GCF_000327345.1 Myotis davidii | reverse complement strand
GGACCATCATATCCCCCAATCCCTGGCTCTGCCACCCACCAGGCCTGATGCCTATAGCCCAGGCATCAGGCCTGAGCAGGGGACCCCCAGCCCCTTCCGATTGCTGGCTCCACGCCCCCCAGGCCTGATGCCTAGGCCAGAGGCGTTGACCCTCATCACCCTCCCACCGCCGATCACCGGATCAGCCTTCTGCCCAGGCCTAACGCTTCTGGCTAAGGCATTAGGCCTGGGCAGGGGACCCCTAGCTCCCCGCGATCTCCCGCTCTGCCCCTGCTCAGCTCCCCACAGTTGCAGGCTCTGCCCCTGCCCAGGCCTAACACCTCTGGCCAAGGCTTTAGGCCTGGGCAGGGGACTCCCAGCTCCCCACAGATGCAGGCTCTGCCCCTGCCCAAGCCAAACACCTCTGGCTGAGGCATTAGGCCTGGGCAGGGGACCCCCAGCTCCCTGTGGTATCCCACTTTGCCCCTACCCAGGACTAACGCCTTTGGCAGAGGCCTTAGCAGGGGACCCCCAGCTCCCCGCGGTTGCAGGCGCCACCCCTGCCCAGGCCTAATGCCTCTGGACAAGGCGTCTGGCCCAGGCAGCAGGGATCCACAGCTGCAGCGGTCCTGCAATCACGGGATCCGCTTTAGGCCCAGGCAAGGGAACCCTAGGTCCTGGGACTGCCAGCTTCGACCGTGCCCAGCTCCCATTGCTGGCTCCACCCCTACTTCCTGCAATCACTGGCCAGGGCATCAAAGGCGACCGATTCTCCGATTATGGCTTGGGGGGGCAGGGCAAAGGCGGCCCTGGCGGCTCCCC
>NW_006287370.1:27472-35322 GCF_000327345.1 Myotis davidii | reverse complement strand
CAGGGCTTTGCCATGTCCTCTGGTCCCCAACAAAACACCTCTTTCTACAGGCAATTATCCTAAAATTCACCTTATTGTTACATCCAAGGACCACCATAAATAGACTCTTCATTCACTCACTCTTATGTCAAAGTCATGATGCTGTGGCCATGAATTCCCATTCACTCTCCAAGTACACATCATTCTTTATACCACACCTCTCTCAAACGTGCAACCCCCACATTCATCTCCTGGCCTTTTACTTATTACTCAGCATATGTGTGGTCCAGAAGATGGTTGCCAAATTGAATCAGGATCAAGCATTGCCCAGACTCTGATAGTCCACACTCATAGAGGCAGCCTTGAGTCCTGCTATGTATGCCTTTCTCCATGACTGTTTTACTTCCTTCAACCTCAACTATTAAGAACAATCAGATTTCAGATATCCATATAGACCACCTCCTGTGATGTGGCACTTGATGTCCCTTCACTAGTCTCAGCCAACATCTCTCCCTTAACCTTCACTCAAGTCCCAGCCCCCATGGCCCTCTGCACCAAGCCCAGTGAGTCTCACAGAGGACCACTCAAGCCTCTTAGCTAATCCACAAGACTGACTGCAACTCCCCACAGCCAGGACATAACAAGGGTCACAACAAAATCCTGGTGAGAGATTAGAAAAGTTATGTACCAGCCCTAGTCTCATCTTGTTTGAATTACTCTTCAGCCTCCGATTAATCTCAGGTACATTTATCTTTTAAAGGCATTGGCCACTGCAAAACCATTCTCTCTTCCCCACACTCTACATGACAACTTCTGTACCTATGCTGTGTTGTGACATCCACTTCCCGTAAATAGTGGCCCCAGCAAGAAAGCCAGTCCTCAGGCTCACTGTCCCTTCTGAGCTACTACTACCATTACCATCCTGACCATGATTCCCTGTATTAAAGTGACCTACAGTCCTGGCTGATGTGTCTCAGTTGGTTGAGCATAGACCCAAGCACTCGTGAGGTCACATGCCTGGGTTGTGGCCTTGATACACAGTAGGGATTGTGCATGTGGCTACTAATCCTTGTTTTTTGCTCATCCGTTTTTCTGTCTCTCTCTCTCTCCCTTCCTTTCTACATCTAATATCAATAAAAATATAACTGTATTTTAAAAAATATGCCTGAGGTTTCCTGAACAAGCTCACTCCTCACTCAGCCTTTGCACATTCTGGAACCTATGTCTCAAGGACCTTGTACTCATTACACTGGTTGCAAAATACAAGGTCCATGTCATGTAGCCCTAATCCTGGACTTAGGATTCTGGGCTTAGTGTCTGTTCAAACTCCCCAGGTCCAAGGGCTTCAAGGGCAGCTGGACAGTCCCAGGACACCACTATCTCAGAGGCCACAAGGGGGTGAGGACCTGAAATAAGTTCCACAAACCCGTACACCTAATTCATTCTGCATTTGCAGGAATTCGTGGAATGAAAATGGTCTGTTGAGAGTCTGGCACCCACCTGGCTCTATGGGCTCAGGCTGCTCAGTGCCCTTGCCCAGCCCCGAGGCCAGGTGCCCTCCAGATGCCTGTGTTATCTCAGGCCCCAGTCCTCAGAGCTCACTCTGCCAGTTCCCTTATCATTTACAGGCCTTCCCCTTCCTGTCCACAGCTGCTGTCCTCTGTCTTCTGGTCTGTCCTTCCTCTGAGCAATGTTAGGAAAAGTTAGAATCCGGCCTCAGAAAATTCCCTCTTTTTTTCACAACCACCTATGGCCCTAGCGTTCTGAGATGAAAGTAAAACTCCCTGTGCAAAACCTCACCTCATGTCTTTCTTGTCTTTACACCCACAACAGGCCGGGGTTCCCGAGTCCTCCCTGCTGAGTCCCACCATCACGGCCTTACAAGGCGGCCCTGCAGCCTTTCACCCTCTTCCCCCATCAGCCATGTGTCACCCACGAGGGACTCACCATTCTGCGCGCTGGGACCTGGGCGGCGGGACCTGAGAGGCCGGTCCCCAAGGCTGGAGGGTGAAATGGGGTCAGGCTGCGGGGACGCTGTGAGCAGAGAGGAGTCCGGGAGGCACGGGGATCCCAATCTCGGGCTGTTGGGGCTCAAGGAGCCTCAGACACACCCCGCACAGCAGGCGCGCTGCCTCCCAAGCCTCCTCCGACTCATCACCAGCGACCTGAAGCCCGGGAGTCTGTGAACAAAGACCTAAAAAGTTAAAATGACCGACGGGAAGAGGAAGGCGGAAGTCCCGCCCTAACCGGATGTGCAGGCACCAAACTGCCCTTTAGCACCGCCCACAAGCGTGCAGTTCCTTCTGGGAAATGTAGTTTTCGCAATCGCTCAGTGTAGTCCTAGCATCTCAGCCAATGACTTAGGGGAATAAAGGTGTTGTGACCCAGCAAGTGACGCCTGGGGAGGGACTACATGGGACCAGAGGCCTGGCTAACTGGAGCAGACTAACAGATCTCTGAGGAGAAGAAGGTGGGAGGAATGCAAGAGTTCCACCAAAGAATATACACAGAGGGGGAAAATGGGAGACATCAATAATACTATCAACAATAAAAAATGTATTTTCGTAAATTTTAAAATAATGCAGCCCAGGTGGTGTAGCTCAGTGGTTGAGCCTTGACCTGTGAACCACGTCATGGTTCTTTTTATTTTATTTTTATATTTTAAAATTATTTATTTTTATAGTATTACATATATTATTACATATAACTCCTTTTTCCCCCCATTGAGCTCTGCCCGGCCACCCCCACCCCTCAGCACACGCCCTTAGCTCCCAAAGTGTCTGTGTCCATTGGTTATATTTATATGAATGCATATTAGTTCTTTGGTTGATCCCTTAACCCCCGCCCCCCTTCACTCCCTTAAATTCCCTCTGAAGTTTGACAGTCTGTTCGATGCTTCTATGACTCTGAATGTAACTTTGTTCATCAATTTATGCTGCTCATTATATTCCACAAATGATGAGGTCATGTGATACTGTTTCTTTTCCTGGTCAGGGCACATAGTTTACATAGGTTGCAGGGTCAATTTCCAATGTGTGGATGGAGTCATGCATGAGGCAACTAATCAAAAATTATCTCTCATCATTAATGCTTTTATCTGCCCCTCTCCCTCCCATTCTCTAAAATCAACAAAAATATTTTAAACCAAATATATACATATATGTATAGGCCATGGACATATACAGTAATTGCCGGGGTTCATGTCCCAGCATCAAGAAGGGCTCAGGAATTTGGAAAAGGCTGTGCGCAGATGACATAGAAATCCATAGACTAATAAAGAGTCCAGAGACGAGATATAATTTTGAAAGGCATTGGGGTCAGAGAACCTTCAGCTAAAGGAACTGAAGGCCATCTCCTTGTCTAGGGCCCTTGCTTTTATTAACACAATTTGTCCTAAGGCAAGGTGGAGACACAACCCTGTTGAGTCCCCAAGTTTCATCAACCTTTTGATGAAACTCTTGAAATTATGCCATGCTGGCATTGGTTCCCGGCAGTAATGTGGTGAGGGACTAGAAGAAGTGAGGGCAGGGTAGAGAGGGAAAAGTGGGGAGGAGGATGGGGGGAAATTGGGAACATCTGCAATAGAGTCAACAATAATAAATAATACTGTGCACAGCCGGTGGGGTTCAGTGGTTGGGTGTGTACCCATCATTGGTTTGATTCCAGGTTAAGGCACATACCCAGGTTGGGGGTTCCATCCCAGAAGGGGGAATGCTGGAGGCAGCTGGTCAATGATTCTCTCTCATCACTGATGTTTCTTCCTCTCCCTTTCTCTCTAAAAAATCAATAAAGACATTTTAAAAATGAACAGTTTTAAGATTGATTTGACTCAACAACAACAAAGTGATTGTGGGCCATCACGTTTTCTTCCAAGTCTAGAACGCAAAATCATGCCTTGTTCTGTCTTTATACAGGATGTCCCAGGCATAACTTTTAGGGAACAGGATCCAACCTGGAGCTGGTCTGCCTCAGCTTGGCCTCTAATATTTGAGTTCCTGACTTTATGCAGAAAAGATTTCACAACAGGAGTTCAGAGATTTTTATTTATTATTTTTTTCCTTTATTGATTAAGATATTACAAATGTGTCCTTAACCCCCATTGTCCACTCACTCCACCAATTTTGCCCTCACCCTAACCCCCTGTTGTCTGTATCCATTTCTTATGCGGATATCCATGCATACAAGTCCTTTGGTGCTGGGGTCCAACCCCAGCAGGTCCAGGGGTCCCCAAAGGTGTAGACGGAGTCGGCGAAGAAAGAATGACACAGAGACAGCGTTCAGTTGATCAGCAGCCTAGCCAGGATCTCAAGTTCTGGTCAGGATCTCCAGCTAAGTTCTGGTTAGGAACTCCAGCCAAGTTCTGTGCCCATGTTCTCTTGCTATCCTATCAATCTCTATTCCAAAGGTTAGGGCGATTCTTATCTCCATTCCAGGGAGTAAAGATTATGTAGCTTAAGCATGATTGTTTGTAGTTAAAGTGATTAACTACCTGCCTGGCACTTAGTTAAGGGGTATTATACCCTCCCTAACTTGAGGGGAAAATCCCTACCTGGGGAAACAACCTTTCTCGGAGAGGTGACCTTGGTAAAAACACATAGCGCCAAGAAGGTGAGTAAACATATTAAGAACAGTATGCCATATATGCCAGGTCCCTTGAAACATATGCTGTACAGATGTTCCTTCCCTGCAGCAACTGTGTCAAGCAGCAAGGATGGACCGGCTCCCAGCACTTTGGTTGATCTCTCTCCCTATCCCCCATCCTCCCCTACATTCCCCTCTGAGGTTTGAGCTTCTCTGTCTCTGGATCTGTTTCTGTTCATCGGTTTATGTTGTTCATTATAATCTGCAAATGAGTGAGATCATGTGATATTTATCTTTCTCTGACTGAATTTTTTCACTTAGCATAATCCATGCTTTCAAATAGTAGGATTTGCTTCCTTTTTACAACAGCATAGTATTCCATTGTGTAGTTGTACCAAAGTTTTTTAATCCACTCTTCTGCTGATGGGCACTTAGGCTGATTCCAAATCTTAGCTATTGTAAATTGTGCTGCTATGAACATAGGGGTGCATATATCCTTTCTGATTGGTGTTTCTAGTTTCATGGGATATATTCCTAGAAGTAGGATCATTGGGTCAAATGGGAGTTCCATTTTTAGTTTTTTGAGGAAACTCTGTGGGAAGCCACCCATTGTCTTCACTATCAGAGAAGTGTAAACAAGGATCCCGGAATACTGGTGAACCTTGAGCCCCTGGCAAGGGCCAGAGCTATGCACCAATTGTTTAGTCCAGACAACAGGGGCTCAGGCTATTTCCTGACCAAATAGTCTCAGAATAAGTCTTTCCAATATTTACTGGCCTTTAAGATAGTCTGTCACCGCAATTACCTGCCTCACTAAGAGCTAGATTTGTATCCAAAATTGAATAAAAGGTTGGCAAAGCCTGGGCACCAGTGGAAGTCCTTTCCCTTGCACTGGGCTTTCTGCCTGGCCCCCAATATTTCCAAATTATTATTTCTTGTCTCATCTTTTTCATTTGTGTGCAGCCCCTTCTCTTGAACCATGCGGGACATGGGACATTCACAAAACTCCATACTTTTTGTTCTTCACAGTGGCTGCACCAGTCTGAATTCCACCAGCAGTGCACAAGGGTTCCTTTTTCTCTGCTTCCTCACCAGCAACGATCGGCTGCTCCAGCACATCCCCCACTGGGGATCGAGCCTGCAAACAAGGCATGTGCCCTTGGCCGGAATCGAACCTGGGACCCTTCAGTCCATAGGCCAACGCTCTATCCACTGAGCCAAATGGGTTAGGGCCGCTAGCCAAATTTTTGATGCTTTTGTTTTTCCTATCCTCTCTTGCTCTCTTCCTCTCCTAATTGCTGTTATGCCCAGATTTCAAGATCCCCAAGAGCCCACCAGGGAACCAGCAAGTCCGATACAAAAGCAGAGAGTCTTTTATTTGAGCTAGTTCGGCTCCCCAACCACACTCACCGATGCAACAGTAAGCCAACTGGCAGAGAGAGCTAGCCCGATGGGAAGAGGAGTTTTGTGGGGGCGTGGAACCAGGGGAGGAGAGGTGACTGTGGGCCCCGCCGATTGGCCAGGCGCAAGTTGGTGTCCTGCCACACAGGATGTGGTCATATCCATGGCGACCTCCCCCGACTGTCATTGGTCAGTCCAAAGATGTCCTGGGTGTGGTCAGCAGAGGCCTGGGCCTCCGGGAAGAAGCCCTGTGGAGCACATGGCCAAGGCAAGATGGAGGGCGCAGCCCTCGCCCTTTCAGCCTTTCTTCTGTCCTCTTTTGAAAAGTATCTATTTAGGTTCATTGCCCATTTTTGATTGGGTTGTTGTTCTTCCTTTTGTTAAGTTGTATGAGTTCCCTTAAATGTTGGAGATTAAACCCTTATCAGATATAACATTGGCAAGTATGTTCTCCCACTGGCTTTCTGACCATAGCCCTTCTGTCCTACATTCCACTAGTTACCAGTCAGCAGGGCCAGGCCTTCTCTGATATCATACAGCATGTTCACCCTGTGAAATAATAGGATTCTCCCTGCACCAAAGTCTCTACACATACATAAAACTACATATTCCCAGTATTAATGAAAGACAACAGAAGTGAGCAGGTCTCACTTCCCAACTGGACCTTCAACACCGCTCCATGCCTCCTCCCCCAGGCTCAGCATATCCTTTGGAATGAGTGCCATTAGATATGCAGCGTTGCAGACAGAGGTGTGCAGTGGTCTTTTTCCAAGGAGTCAGGTGGCTGCTGACAGAGGCAGTCCACCTAGACTTAGAAGATCAGACAGGGTGCTTACAGGGGAGGCTCCAGTGCTGTGGTGGATTGCTCTGTGCTGCATCCACCAGTCCGTTTGGCCATGTATCAGTACTGTACACTCATACTGGTTTCTAAAGCATATGCCCTGTGGGCGTGTGCCTGCTACCATGTGTATGATTATGCGTTAATTTTAAAAGTACTGACTCTTTCAGCCTAAACACTACAGCTTGTTGAAAAGAAGGATCCCTGAGAGTAACTTGCTGCCACAATTGTCAGGTGTTTGCAATAACGTTTGGTCTATTTCATTTGTGCAGGTCGGAACTCCCTTTCTGGAGGCCGTGATGAGGAAGTTTGATGGCATCTATAAAAAGGGAAGTGAAGGCAAAGAGTGTGACAACCTGTTCACCATCATTGCCCATTTGTATGACTTCCACATGGTACAGTCTTTCTTCATATTTGACATTTTGGAAAAACTTACTAGAAATTTCACAGAGAAAGATATGGAACTGATCTTATTAATGCTGAGAAATGTGGGCTTTTGAGAAAAGATGTTTTGTCACTGGAAGTGATCAGAGACCCTGGCCAAAGCCATCAGGGCAGGCGGCAAGTTCCAGGACAAGACCAGGAACTCAACCTGCCTCTTAAATGCCTAAATCCTCAGAAGCTGACCAGCACATAGAAAAAATTGGGGTAAATGCTATGTTTCATTTGTTAGTAATCTGTTATCTCCTGCTTCTATGATTTGATTTTTTAATATTTAAAAATGGAGGCCTAGTGCATGGATTCAGCTCTCCAACATCCCCAGATTGCAAGAGGGTGTAGGCCAGGCCGAAGGACACCATCAGTGCACGACTGGGGCCAAGAAGGAAATGTGGGAGGGATCCAGGGTGTGTCTGGCCCATCTTGCCCAGTCCCGATCAGCCGGACCCCTTCCACAAGCTAACCTGCTAGTCAGAGCATCAGCCCCCTGGTATTCAGTGCACATCATAGCAACTGGTCGAATGGTTGAACAGTTGGAGAAACAATTAGCATATTATATATATATTAGAAGCCCGGTGCACAAAAATTTGTGCACTGGCGGGGGGGTGGGGGG
>NW_006287370.1:22620-26558 GCF_000327345.1 Myotis davidii | reverse complement strand
CCGGGCTGCCGGCCGCCATCTTGGTTGGCAGTTAATTTGCATATTGCCCTGATTAGCCAATGGGAAGCATGTCGGAGGTACGGTTAATTACCATGTTTGTCTATTAGGACACACACACACTGGGGGCCCAGTGCATGAAATTCGTGCACGGGGGTTGGGGGGTCCCTCAGCCCAGCCTGCCCCCTCTCACTGATTTGGAGCCCTCAGGGGATGCCCTACTGATGGCTTAGGCCCTCTTGGAGTAAGCCTAAGCCACAGTCTGGCCTCCCTCTGTGGGAGGCGACTGGGCTGATCAGGGGAAGGCACCAGCCCCATCACCCTGCTGCTGCAGCCACTGCCAGCCACTGCAGCACCAAGGTGTTTTCATCAACACGCACTCCAGTCCCTTCACCATAAAAAATGACAACTTTCTTTAGGCATTTTCAAGATTTGTCTTTCATAGGATATGACATTTCTTTCTTTCTTTCTTTTTTTAATCCTCACCTGTGGATATGTTTCCACTGATTTTTAGAGAATGTGGAAGAGAGAGGAAAAGACAGAGAGAAACATCAATGTGAGAGGGACACTTTGATTGGTTGCCTCCTGCATGAGCCCTGACCTGGGCCCCGGCCAGGGAGGAGCCTGCAACCTAGGTACATGCCCTTGATCAGAATTGAACCCAGACCCTGTGGTCCACAGGCTGAGGCATTATCCACTGAGCAAAACCAGCGAGGGCAGGATATGACATTTCTTAGCCCTCCAGCAGTGTACCTTCTTTTTTCCTCCAGTAGTGTGGTGAAAAAACCTTCGACCACCTTTTTGGATTATTACCCAAGTTACCAATAACATTACCAGTAGTGTACAGGGAGCTTAGCCAATGAGCTGTCAGAAAAGGTGTTTCCTCTGCAGCTCACCTGCAGAGGCAGGACTGCTGGCAAGCCTAGGCTGACACACCCCCTGTCTCTGTGCCTGCTCAAGCCTCCAATGCGGCTTGGGCAGGGCCCCCCAGCTCTGTTCAAGACTCTGCCTGAGGCTTGGGCAAGGCCCCCACCTCTCCCCTCCGCTCAGGCCCTGCTCTAGCCTCTGCCGGGGCTTGGGCAGGGACCCCCGGCTCCAATAAAGAATCTGTGTGGCTTGGGCAGGGCCACCCTCCCTTCTGGCCCTGCTCAAGCCTCTGCTGCCCCGCCCCCACAGCACCAAGACCCATAGGCCAGAAGTGGCCAAGGGTGTTCTGGGACTGAGGCTGCTCAAGGCCTACACTCTGGCCTGCAGGCTCTGAGCTGCCTGGGTCCCTAGGATGTTCTCAGGACCCAGGCCACTGGGTGCCTGTGTATGCAAATTAACACGACCACCAGGGGGCAGCTTCTATGTTGAGCATTTGCTCCCTGGTGGTCAGTGCATGTCATAGCGACTGGTTGACTGGTCATTGTTCTGGTTGTTCCGCCATTTGGTCGCTGGTCTTTTATTATACAGGACTAGAGGCCTGGTGCACAAAATCCGTGCACAGGGTGTGTGTGTGTGTGTGTGTGTGTGTGTGTGTGTGTGTGTCTGTGTGTGTGTGTCCCTCAGCCCAGCCTGCACCTTCACCAATCTGGGACCCCTCGAGGGATGTCCAACTGTCCATTTAGTACCAATCCCACTGGGATAAGGCCTAAACGGGAAGTCAGACATCCCTCTCACAATCCAGGACTGCTGGCTCCAAACTGCTCACCTGCCTGCCTGCTCTATTGTCCCTAATCGCCTCTAGCCTGCCAGCCTGATCACACCCTAACCACTCCCCTGATAGCCTGATCGATGCCTAACTGCTCCCCTGCTGAGCCAATTGCCCCTAACTGCCCTTCCTTGCCAGCCTGGTCACCCCTAACTGCCCTCCCCTTTGGGCCTGGTCACACCCACCTGCCCTCCCCTGCTAGCCTGGTCACCCCTAAGTGCCCTCCCCTGTAGGCCTGATTGCCCCCAACTGCCCTCCCCTGCAGGCCTGGGTCCCCCATAACTGTCCTCTCTTGTAGGTCTGGGTACCCCCAACTGCCCTCCCCTGAAGGCCTGGTCCTCACTAACTGCCCTCCCCTGTAGGCCTGATTGCCCCCAACTGCCCTCCCCTGCAGGCCTGGTCCCCGCCAACTGCCCTCCCCTGCAGGGCTGATCGCCCCCACCTGCCCTCCCCTGCAGGCCTGGGTCCCCCTCAACTGTCCTCCCTTGTAGGTCTGGGTACCCCAACCTGCCCTCCCCTGAAGGCCTGGTCCTCCCCAACTGCCCTCCCCTGCAGGCCTGGTCCCCGCCAACTGCCCTCCCCTGCAGGGCTGATCGCCCCCACCTGCCCTCCCCTGCAGGCCTGGGTCCCCCTCAACTGTCCTCCCTTGTAGGTCTGGGTACCCCAACCTGCCCTCCCCTGAAGGCCTGGTCCCCGCCAACTGACCTCCCCTGCAGGGCTGATCGCCCACACCTGCCCTCCCCTGCAGGTCATCTTGTGTCCACATGGCGGCGGCCATCTGTGTGTGTTGGAGTGATGGTCAATTTGCATATTACCTCTTTATTACATAGGATGTGAACAAGCTTTGTTTCATTACTAGGACCTAGGATATTTTGTGACTTTAAGAATTGATTTATTTAACACTCATCTATTCAAAAAATGTTCAGTGAGGAAGGCCATGTGGTTCAGGACTCAGGTGCCGGCTCACCTGGACTTCTGGCTCAGCTACTGGACAGCCATGTGACCTGAGTCTTCCAAGCCTCGTTTCCTCTTCTAGAAAGCATGGCGGGCACGGCTCCTATCTTGTTTTCTTTTCTGCAGATCAGAGATAGGGGAGGACAGGGAAGCCCTAGGATGTGTGAGAAACAGGAAAGGGGTTTGTGTGGAGCCCATAGGCAAGCAGGGCAGAGGCCATTGCAAGGACTTGGGCTTTTATCCTGGAGGCACCTGAAAAGTTCTGAATGGGAAAATGGCACAGGAAGTCTCTGTGCTAACGGAGCAGCAAGGCCTCCAAGCCCAGAGGCTTTTGCATATAAATGGGCTGGCTTTTGCATATGAATGGGCTGGCCCTTTCAATCTGAAAATTACCTAACAAACTGCAGCCAGGTCAGAGAGACCCAGAACATCCAAAAGAAGGCCCAAGGCCGCACAGCAGCTTGCATTGCTTCACAGCGGGCCTCATCTGGGCACCTCCAAACCCCTTTGGCTACAACATAGAAGATGGATGTGGTCAGGCAGGTATATCCCCCTTCAGGGGTCAAAGATAGTGGGAAGATTAGCTCAGTTGCAGTGAGTGTGGGTGTGGGGGTGAAGATTGACCAGGTGGGGTATGGGTTGGAGGGAAGGCCAGGGTCAGCCCATGTTATCAGCTTGGGCCTTCACTGGAGAGGAGTACATGCAGGAGACCCAGGCTCAAAAGGAAAGATGGGCTGTTTTCTGAAATCCCCAAATGTTCACTGGGAGGAGTTGTGGTCTGAGCCCTCTGAGGAGGTCCTGAGGTCCTGAGATGGGAAGCTCAGCACTGACATTCAGACCTTTGGGAAGAGGATCGGTTGAGGGTAGGAAGAGCAGGAGGAAGGTCATGGGAACCAGTTTGGAGTGTTCCAGAGAAGACGTTTCCCCATATCGAATGCCCAGAGGTCAGGTTTAAAACACAGAAGTCAGCCTGGCCGGCCTGGCTCAGTGGTTGAGAGTTGACCTCTGAACCAGGAAATTATGGTCTAATTCCCAGTTAGGGCACAAGCCTGGGTTGGGGGCTCCATTCCCAGTATGGGGCTTGCAGGAGACAGCCAAGCAATGATTCTTTCATAATTGATGTTTCTCTCTCTCCTTTTTCTTCTCTGAAATCAATAAAAAATATATTAAAAGAAAAAGACAACCTTGACCACCTCTCCCTCCCCTCCCACTCCTCTCTCAATATAAATTTGAGCAAAATTGAAACATTTCAGGGATGTTAAAAATACCAATTCTTTTACCCTTTCTCCTTTAA
>NW_006287370.1:21376-22341 GCF_000327345.1 Myotis davidii | reverse complement strand
AGGAAACCAAGACGGCAGCATAGGTAAACACCTGAAATTGCTGCCTCACATAACCACTTCAAAAATACAACTAAAAGACAAAACAGACACCATCCAGAACCTCAGGAAGGCTGGCTGAGTGGAAATTCTACAACTAGAAGGAAAGAGAAAAGCACACTGAGACTCAGAGGAGGTGCAGAAGTAAACTGCAGAGGTATGGAGGCGAGAGCGGACAGGGCTGGCAACTGAGGATGCCGTTGTCTTTTTCAATCGGGAGGGAGTCTCAAGCTCCCAACAGCCCTGAACTCTCTGGGGACCCAGACCCATACGGGGAGAAACTGGACTGTCTGGCAGTGGGCGGAACTCGAGGGCAGCTTACTCTCAGAGGTGCTTGCAGTGACTACCGCGGGACATTGAGACCTGGGGCCTCTTAGGGCAGGACTGAGGATCAGCCATGGCTGTTTGCTCCACCTTATTGATTCCCTGAGACCTTCCCCCACCCAAGCTGTGCCCAGAGGCTTTTGCATATGAATGGGCTGGCCCTTTCAATCTGAAAATTACCTAACAAACTGCAGCTGGGTCAGAGAGACCCAGAACATCCAAAAGAAGGCCCAAGGCCGCACAGCAGCTTGCATTGCTTCACAGCGGGCCTCATCTGGGCACCTCCAAACCCCAAACAAAGAAGAGGAATCTGCAGATCTCTCTGTAGCTCCTGCTGGGTAGCCTAAGGTAAAGGCTAAATTAGCACCTCCTTAGTGCCAGTGTACCCAGTGGTCAGAGTGGGGCCATCCAGATTAAACTCCTCAGATCCATAAGGAACACACTCACGAAGCAGACTCAGCGAGCACCAAAGCCTCACTAAATCAAGTCTTGCCCCATAAGGGTGCCTCCAGCACAGAAGTTCTCCCATTGTAGACACAGCTGATTCTCACAGCCAATTGGCCTGGAGGTCAATTCCTCCCAGTGATACCTACAACAATCAAGCC
>NW_006287370.1:14913-20240 GCF_000327345.1 Myotis davidii | reverse complement strand
AAATCAAGTGAATAAATAATCTGATGAACAGAATAAACTGGTGAATATAATAGAATCAGGGGCATAGAAACGGGGTGGATTGACCATTCTGAGGGGGGGGAAGGTATGTGGGGGGTCCAGGAAGAGACTGGACAAAAAACATACACCTGTGGATGAGGACAGGGGAGGGGGCAGAGGGTGGCGTGGGAACCGGGTGGAGGGGAACTATGGGGGAAAAAAGAGGAACAACTGTAATAATCTGAACAATAAAGATTTTATTTAAAAAAATTACAGGAAGGAGTAATCATACCTGAGGACATAGGAAGGTGCACAATGCCACTCGCTCAACAGATGTTTATTGTGCTCCTATTGTGGGTGAAAACACATGGAAGGGGCTCCAGTAGAAACAGGAGATGCACCTACCCCCAGGGACCCCCTCAGAGTGCCCAGGGTCAGCAGGCGTCCACCATCTCCCCTCCCTATCTGACCCTCCTGGAGGACTCTCTCCCAGAAGAGCACCCCCGTCCACTCAGGGCTCCCTAGCCGGAACACCGACATCGCCCAGGCAGCATCCAGAGAAGCAGAGAGATGGAGGGCAGAGAGAGCCTAGGCCTCGGGCTGACGCGACAAGAAGAGAACCCGCTCATTCCAGCAGCTTTTCAGGAGAGAATGTGTGGGAGGCGCAGGATGAGACCTCAGGAATGTGTATTCCAAAGGCTGTCCCTCACCTGCTTCTAGTAACATTGGGGGGCGGTGGGGAGGGAAAGCCGGGGTGCAGGTCCAGGGGTGCAGGGATACCACAGGTTTCTCAGCGTGTTCCCTGCCCGTGGCCGGAAGAGGCTATTGATTTGGAATACAAACTGGCTTCTCCACATATACCAACGCCCACACACACAACACACACACCACACACACCGACATACACCAATGCCCACACACACCATCCACACACAACAATGCCCAAACACACCATCCACACACAACGCCCACACACACCAACGCCCACACACACCAAAGCGCCCACACACACATCAATGCCCACACACACCAATATCCACACACACCAACCCCCACATACATCATCCACACACATCAACGCCCACACACACCCACACCCTCACACACCATCCACACACATCAATATCCACACACACCAACATCCACTCACACCAACGCCCACACACAGCAATCACACGCCTACAGGCCAGTTTTCCTGTTTCCTCAGCACAGAACGCCCTTCCTTCTTTCCTCCCAGCCCCAACCCCCAACCCCCAATTGCTCCCCCTACTTCATTCTCCCAAGACATCGCCTCCTCCTCCAGGAAGCTCTCCAGGATGTCCCCGCGGTGTGTCCTTTGCGATTTTCCCCCCCAGTGTAGTCTGCGATCTTCTGGAGGTGCGTGGGACAGAGGGGGAGCGGGGGAAGCGGGGGAGGTGTCTAACACCATTGCCTCGCCCATTTAGGTGTCCCCCCAGCTGGGGCCAAGCCGGGGGACCCGGAGAGATGAAGGGGGAGTAAGGACGGAAGGCGGTGGGGAACCCTGGCCCGGCGGGAAGCGCGGTCCAGCGGGTCCATCGCTGGGCTCCTGGGCGGGAAGCCCCGCCCGAGGGGGCAGGACGCAGGGTCCCGGCCCGCATATGCTCCGCGGGGACCCCGCACTCCCTGAGTCCTCACGCAGAAAGGGGGGGAGGCACGAGCGGTGTCCCTGGTGGCCCCCCCTCTCCGCGCGGAGACCCGGCGATCCGCCACGTCTTCAGCCTCCAGACCCTCATTCTACCCCTGCGCACTCTAGGCGGGCAGACCTGGAGCCCCAGAGGCCCCGGAGCGTGGGGACCCAGCCTCCCACGTTCCCGCACCCCCACCTGGCTGGCTTTGAGTAACGGCTTCTTCAGCCTCCCCACCGACAAAGCGGCCAGCGTCCCCGGAACAGCATAGCGTAGTCTGCGCTGGGCCGGACCCGGGCGCTGGGCTCCGCGGGCCCGCCTCCAGGGCCAAGTCACTCCCGTACCCGCGCGCGGTTGGTTGGCAAGACCTCGTTCCAAAGCCCCCGCTCTGCCCATTGGCCGAGCCGCGACGTATGCAAATAAACCGCAGGCACCGCCCCCCGCTCCATTGTTGCCTGGAGACGTTGAGGACGCTCAGCGGCCGGGAAGACCCGCCTAGGAAGCTGGGCCCCTAGACGCGTTGGGAGGGAGGAGCGGGGCGCGGGGCCACACTGCGCTTTTGGTTGCGCGCAGCTGAGATGCGCCCGCTTTGTGCTGCCCGTGGGTGGGGAGACTGGCACCACTGATCCGCGCTTCTGGGGCTTAACCTGGTTTCACTCATGGCAACAGTGCCCCCCTCTGGCGCATTTGGGTAAGGGACGCTCTGAGGGGCTCCTTTGGGGGAGCAAACAGACCCAGGGACCCGCCATGGGAGGAAGAGGCCCATGGGCTGCGGGGTGGTTCCTTCTGTCCCCATGAGGTGCTGTGGGCGTCACCTGCCTGGAGTCCGGGTTGCTGCGTCATTGTCTGATCAATATCGCGCTCCCCTCCCTGGAGGCTCAGCCCAATGTCACCTGCATTGAGAGCAACCATCTCCTCGCAGGTGTGGCTCAATGGATAGAGCGTTGGTCTGCGGACTGAAAGATCCGGATTCGATTCTGATTAAGGGCATGTACCTGGTTGCAGGTTCCCCCGGCCCTAGTCTCGGTGTGTGCCAGAGGCAACCAATCAATGTGATTCTCTGACACCCATGTTTCTCTGTTTCCTCCCCTCCCTTCCACTCTCTCTAAAAATGAATGGAAAAACATCCTCAGTTGAGGATTAACAAACAAAAAAAGAACAACTATTTCCAAGGAGCCATCAACAGCCCACTCAGTCCCCGGGATAAGTCACCAGATGGGAGACCCAGCTCCCTCTGTGTGTCGAAGACAGTGTCATTTCGCACAGGGACCGGAAGTCTCTGAGTCCATGGCCCAGGCCAGCCGCGGAGGGGCCTGGAGCTACCTGGTTGAGTCCCGTATCCAAGCCGAGCCCAGCAGGTCAGCATCTTCGAGGCATCTGACCTCCAAAGGCCCTGAGGTCTCCCAAGACCTACCACCCACTCCACAAAGAAACACCTCCCCCTCCAGCCTCCACCTCAAACAAAACTCCTCTTTCTGGCTCTCAGCATATCCATTGGGATGGCCAAGGGCCCACCTGTTCTCCCCACTCCCCCGTTACTGCGTCATTGTCTGATCCATGTGGCGCTCACCTCCCTGGAGCGCTGAGCCCACTGTCACCTGCATTGAGAGCATCTATCCCCAGGCCTGGCTGGTGTGGCTCAGTGGATAGAGCGCCCACCCCTGGCATCCTGTTTTCTCCAGGACAGAAGTCACCCAGCCTCTCCTTTGCCATTAGCTCCCAGCTCCTTTATCCCTAACTTCATCCCAGTGAGGATTGGGCTGGGAACCCCCCTCCCCATTCCTCAGTGTGCCCACATTCCCTTACAGGGGTGGACAGGAGCATTCTTCCTCTGAGATGGGAGAAAATGGATCAATCAAGCTGAGGGGATGAAGGCAGCTACCCCGAGGGTGAGTCAATATGGCAAATAGAATTTTCTACTGATCAGGTTTTCAGGAGACCTCAGTTGTGGTCCCAGCGTTACCATGGGATTGCCACAACTCTGGGAACTCCCCCCGAGTTCTCCAGTATTCTCCTAGGGGAAATTTGGCTTTGGATTAGATGACCACTTAGACCCTTCCTTTTTATTAAAAAATTTTTTTTTTTATTGATTTCAGAGAGGAAGGGAGAGGGTGAGAGATAGAAACATCCATGAAGATGAGAGAATCATTGATCAGTTGCCCTGACCAGGAATCAAAACGTGACTTCCTGGCTCATAGGTCAACACTCAACCCAGACTGGCTGGGCAGTTGTCATCTTCTTAAAACAGATTTTATTTATTTATTTATTTATTTATTTATTTATTTATTTATTTAAGACTAGAGAACCAGTGCATGAAATTTATGTACTCGGAGGAGGGGGATCCCTCAGCCGTAATTGTGAGAGGGCACAGGTCAGGCCGAGGGACCCCACTGGTGTACGATCGTGGCTGGGGTGGACTGCAGGAGATTGGCCAGCTGGGGAGGGACGGCAGGAGGGCTCCAGAGCCTGTCTGGCCCATCTCTATCAGTCCTGATCAGCCGGACCCCAGCAGCAAGCTAACCTACCAGTTGGAGCGTCTGCCCCCTGGTGTTCAGTGCACATCATAGCAAGCAGTTGAGTGGCCTTAGCTTATCATTAGCATATTTTATTGGTTGAATGGCCGATTGGACGACCAGGCAAAATTACCATATTAGGTTTTTACTATAGAGGATTTCACTTTTATTATTATCCTATATAATAAAACCCTCATATGCAATTCAACCACACAGAGGAATGAACAATTGCTATGACGTGCACTGATCACCAGGGGTTAGATGCTTAATGTAGGAGCTGCCCCCTGGTGGTCAGTTCTTTGCCATAGGCTGTGCTCACAGCTGGCAACAGCAGCAGCAGTGGTGGAAGCCTCTCCTGCCTCCACAGCAGTGCTAAGGACCCTTGGTGGATGTCTGGCTGCTGGCTTAGGCCTGGACCCCGCAGCTTAGGCCCACTCCCCACGGTGAGAGGGCCTGAGCCAGCAGGCGGACATCCCCCAAGGGGTCCCGGACTGCAAGAGTGCACAGGCCGGGCTGAGGGACCCCTGCCCCTTGCTCCAGTGCATGAATGTTGTGCACCAGGCCTCTAGTTTAAATATATTTTTATTGATTTTGACTTCAGAGAGGAAGGGAGATGGAGAGAGAGAAACATCAATGATGAGAGAGCCATGGATGGGCAGCCTCTTGCATGTTCCTCACTGGGGATTGAGCTGCAACCCTAGCATATGCCCTTGACCAGAATGGAACCTGGAACCCTTTGATCCACGGACTGGTGCTCTTTCCACTGAACCAAACCAGCCAGGGCGGGAAGGGGCGATTTTTTAACTTTTTGGTCTTTCTTCATGGTTGGTAGTATATTCATTCATGTTTCACTCTTCAGCTAATTTTAATGATTTATCTCTTCATTTAATCAAGTGTAAATTCTACATCACATTCTCATCATTTTCAAAGTTTAGAATATTTCAGACTTCTTTCCTTTGTGAAAGTAGTGGTGACAAAGTGGTGATATACACTGAGTGGCCAGATTATTATGACCACCCGACAGTTGTAGGCAAATTAGCTATAATTTCACGCTAAAGTTGCTAGAGGGCCAGACCATTATCAATAGGGAAGCAGGTTGTTTACCACAATAGAAGTGATTTTTTTTCTGAAGATAGGGGTAAACAATGTGATTTAACAGCCTTTGAATATG
>NW_006287370.1:8494-14638 GCF_000327345.1 Myotis davidii | reverse complement strand
CTCCAATGGGATACACCATCAACATGATAGGATGAACTTGATCAGCATCGCTACTTAGGTACGTTGTTCTATTCAGACATTGTTCCACATGAATTAAAGGGCCCAAATCATATCAGGAAAACATGCCCCAAACCAGAACACTGCCCCCACCAGCTTGAAGAATTGTACCCATGCAAGTGAGGAGCATGCTTTCATGCTGTTTCTGCCAAATTCTCCCTCTGCCATCTGCATGATGCAACTGGAAACGTGATTCATTGGACCACATGACTTTTTCCCAATGCTCGGCTGTCCAATCCTTGTGTTCCTGTGTGAATTGGAGACGTTTTATCTTGGTAACTGCAGACAGCAAAGGAGTTGAAACAGGCCTCAGCTTCCATATCCCATACGATGCAGTGTATGGCTAATTTGCCTACAAATGTCAGGTGGCCATAATAATCTGGCCACTCATCATAATATATAATCACACGTTCAAAGGCTATTAAATCGCATTGTTTACCCATATCTTCAGAAAAAATCACTTCTACTGTTGTGGTAAACAACCTGCTTCCCTACTGATAATGGTCTGACCCTCTAGCAACTTCAGTGCAAAATTATAGCTAATTTGCCTATAAACGTCAGGTGGTTATAACAATCTGGCCACTCAGTGTATATATTATTGATTTCAGAGAGGAAGGGAGAGGGACAGAGAGCTAGAAACATCGATGAGAGAGAAACATCGACCAGCTGCCCCCTGCACCCCCCCCCCCCCTGGGGATGGGCCTGCAACCAAGGGACATGCCCTTGACCGAATCGAATCTGGGACCTTTCAGTCCCCCGGCTGATGCTCTATCCACTGAGCCAAACTGGTTATGGCTAGTGGTAATTTTTAAAAAGGATCTAAGCCCTAGCCAGATTGGCTCAGTGGACCCTGCAGACTGAAGGGTCCTGTGTTCAATTCTGTTCAAGGGCATGTACCTTGGTTGTAGGCTCCTCCCCTACCTGGGCCTCACATTGGTATTTCTGTCTTTCCCTCTCTTTCACTCTCTGTAAAAATCAATGGTAAAATATCGTCGGGTGAGTATTAAAAAATAATAATAAAATTATCTAAAACCAATGCTCAGTAGTGTTTACATGGGGGCCTCCTTACCCTCTTCATTTCATTGTGTGATTTACTTTTTCTTCTTCTATGTTTTATAATCGACACATCTAAAATTATACATATACCCCAAGTACGGTTTTGATTTCACACCTGTTTCCATTACATAAGGTACTGCTCCTGATTATTTTTGTAATTAACTTGTCATTGCAGTTTCCATTTCCTCTTTGACCCAAATGTTATGTGAGACAATTCTTTTTAAAAAATATATATGTTTAGTGATTTCAGAGAGGAAGGGAGAGATAGAAACATCAATGATGAGAGAGAATCATGGATTTGCAACCTCCTTCATGGCCCACACTGGGGATCGAGCCCGCTACCTGGGCATGTGCCCTGACCGGGAATTGAACCGTGACCTTCTGGCACATAGGTCAATGCTCAACCACAGGGACCATTTTTTAAAAATATTTTTTTGGTGGTTTGATTTCTTCTATTCATTGTATATTAAATTCTAGACTTGTGGTACTACATTAGGTCCTCAGGTTATGGCTGAGATCCATTCCTATGGCCGACATAACGCGATTTTCACAGTAAGTCGGAACCCTCCTACATAAGCACCTATATCACTCACATGGAGTACATACACAGCAGTAATGAAGTGAAACAGTAAAGAAAAAAATTAAAAGATAACAATTCCTGACCTTTACTTGTGGTAAATAAGTAAAAAAAAAAAAACATAAAGCACATATGTACATACGTCCAAATGACGGAACTTTTTTTATATTTATAAATAAATGGGAGATAGCGATGTAACCACGAGATGATGTATGTCGAGTCCGACAAAACCTGAGGACTGTCTGTTATATCAAATTTCTTTTTTTTAAATTGGAAGATCACCTTTACGACCTTGGAGAAAAGCTAGCACATCAACACCCTCTAACCCTTTAAGTTCAAATGCATCCCCCCTTAGACCCTGCTCCCCTTCCCATCTCCACACCACACACTACCCACATAGGGCCTAAAAGTTTTAACGTGTTCACAGTTCTTAATTTTTAAAATGAAATGCTTAATATTAAATCTCTTTATTTCTTACTAGAGGTCCGGTGCATGAAATTCATGTATGGGGGCTGGGCAGGGTGTGTCCCTCAGCCCAGCCTGCACCCTCTATAATCCAGGACCCTGAAGGGATGTCCAACTGCTGGTTTGGGATTGGGCCTAAACCGGCAATCAGACATCCCCCTTGCAATCCAGGACCTCTGGCTCCTAACCACTCACCTGCCTGCCTGCCTGATCGCCCCTAACCCCTCTGCCTGCCTGCCTGTTCAACCCTAACCATTCTGCCTGCCTGCCTGATGCCCCCAACTGTTCCCCTGACAGATTGATTGCCCCTAACTGCCTCTGTCTGGCTGCCTGATCGCCCCTAACTGCCTCTTCTGGCTGCCTGATCGCCCCTAACCACCTCTGCCTGCCAACCTGATTGCCCTTTAACTGCTCCCCTGCCATCCTGATTGCTCCCCCACTGCTCCCTTGCCAGCCTGATTGCACCCTAACTGCTCCTCTGCCTGCCTGATCGCTCCTAACTGCCTCTGCCTCAGCCCCTGACACTGTGGCTTTGTCCAGAAGGATGTCTGGAAGACATCCAGTGTAATTAGCATATTACTCTTTTATTAGTTTATATTTTATTATTTTTAAAACTTTATTGTTGAAAGTATTGCATAGATCTACCTTTTCCCCCATTAACCTCTTCCAGCCTGTTCCTGCCCCTAACCCCCGCCAACCAGGCCCTCACTACCCTTTTGTCTGGACAGTGATGGTGAACCTTTTGAGCTCGGCATGTCAGCATTTTGAAAAACCCTAACTTATCTCTGGTGCCATGTCACATATAGAAATTTTTTGATATTTGCAACCATAGGAAAACAAAGACTTATATTTTTGATATTTATGTTATATATTAAAATGCCACTTAACAAAGAAAAATCAACCAAAAAAATGAGTTCACGTGTCACTTCGGTTCTTGAGAGACCTTAAAAGTGTGGTTTTGAACTCTATATCCTCCATTTCTGTCATTGGTGTCCTGTTTCTTTGTCTCGCATTTTTTATGCTTTCTTGGTGCACCCCCTTGTCCTTTGCCCATTTTTAAATTTGAATATTTATCTTCCTTTTGTTAAATTGTATGAGTTCCCTGTAAATTTTGGTGATTAACACCTTTGCCAATGTATCATTGGCAAATTAGTACTCCCATGCAGTGGGCTCTCTTGTTATTTTTATGATTATTTTTCTCTGCAAAAGCTTTTTATTTTGATGTAGTCCCATTTGTTTATTTTCTCCTAGGAAATGTATTGGTAAACATATTGCTATGAGAGATAGGTCTGAGATTTATGGCCTATGGTTTCTTTTAGGACTTTTTTTTTTTTTTTTTTGGTTTCACGTCTTGCATTTAAGACTTTTATTTATTTTGAGTTTTTTCTTGTGTATGGTGTAAGTTGGTGGTCTAGTTTAATCTTTTTGCATGTACCTGTCCAATTTTTACCATCACAATAAAACAGACTATCATGTCTAAATTGTATGCTCTTGCCTCCCTTGTCAAAAATTGAGCACAGTGACTTGGGTCAATTTCTGAGTTCTCTATTCTGTTCCATTGAATGACATGTCTGTTCTTGTGGCAGTACCAGGCTGTTTTGATTACAGTGGCTTTGAAGTATAACTTGAAAGCTATTGTGATTCCTCCAATTTTGTTCTTCTTTCTCAAGATTGCTGCAGCTTTTTGGGGTCTTTTTTGGTGCCATGTAAATTTTTGGAGTGTTTATTCTAGGTCTGTGAAATATGCCTCTGGTGTTTTAATAGGGACGGCACTGAACCTGTAGACTGCTTGGCATAATAGGGACATTTAATGATGTTGATTCTGCAAATTCTTGAACACAGTATATTTTCCCACTTGTTTATATCTTCCTCTATCTCTTTTTTCTTGTTTTTCTGATTAAGGCATTAAAAATGTGTCCTTATCCCTCCATTGTCCCCCATCCCCTCACTCATGCCCTTATCCCCCAGTGTCTGTTTCCATTGCTTATGCTTATATGCATGCATACAAGTCCTTTGGTTGATGTCTATATCTATTTCCAATGTCCTCTATTTTTTGCTTATCAGGTCTTTTACCTCCTTGGTTAGGTTTATTTCTAAATATCTTAATTTTTTGTTGCAATGGTTAATGGGATTGTGTGTGTGTGTGTGTGTGTGTGTGTGTGTTTCTATTTCTGAGTTCACATTGTTGTATAAAAATGACATAGATTTCTGGTTGCTAATTTTGAATCCTACTATGTTTCTGAATTCATTTATTATATCTAGTAGTTGTATTTTTTTATTGAGTCTTTAGGTACAATATCATGTCATCTGTGATTGAGAGTTTTACTTCCTCCTTTCTAATTTGGATGCCTTTTGTTTCTTCTTCTTGTCTGATCACTATGGCCAGTAATTCCAGTAGAATTTTGAACAAGAGTGTGAAGGCAGATATTCTGTCTTGTTCCTGTCATAGGGGAAATGGTTTTAATTTTTGCCCATTGAGTAGGATGTTGGCTGAAGGTTTGTCATATATGGCCTTGGTTATGTTGAGGTATGTTACCTCAATTCCCACTTTGATGAGAGTTTTCATATATATAAAAAAAGGGTGTTGGATTTTGTCTAATGCTTTTTCTGCATCCATTGATATGATCATGTGATTTTTTTGCAATGTTTTTTTTTGTCTTGCAATCTATACATGTGCTGTATCACATTTATTGATTTGCAAATATTGTACCAGCCTTGCATCCCCAGAATAAATCCCTTGCATACCAGTCATGATGTTTGATGTCTTTATTGTATCGCTGGACCTGGTTTGCTAAAATTTTGTCAAGGATTTTAGTGTCTAGGTTCATCAGGAATATTGGTCTGTAGTTCTTTTTCTTTGCCATGTCTTTATCTGGTTTTGGAATTAGGATAATGCTGGCTTTGTAAAATCAGGTTGGAAGTGTTATATCCTCTTGGATTTGTTGGAATGGTGTGAGGGGTATAGTAGTTAGTTCTTTGAATGTTTGGTAAAACTCTGTTTGAGTAAGCCATCTGGACAAGACCTTTTATTTGCTGGGTGTTTTTTGTTTTGTTTTAATTACTGCTTCAATTTCATTAGTAGTTATTGGTCTTTTCAGGTTTTCTGATTCTTCCTGAATGAGTTTTGGAAGGCTGTATTTTTCTAAGAATATGGGCATTTTGTCCAGGTTGTCCTGTTTGTTGGAATAGTGTCTGTCATAGTATTTTCTTACAGTCCTTTGTGTATCTGTGGGGTCAGATTTTACGGCACCTCATTCTGTGTCTGTCAATCCACTTCCCAGTTCTTGCCATTCCTTGGGCATCTTTCCTTATTGTAAATGTCTGCTCAGCTGCATGTAGTTTGTTAATAACAAGTGGGTGTTCTTTGATTTAGTTGTATTTCCAGTCTGGCTCAGGACGAGATGCACAATACATTAGCCTATTTGGCCACCATTTATTTTATTTTTATTTTTTACCACTTTCTGATCCTTGCTGTTAAAACCAGCCAGAGTGACCTCCGTACAGCTCACAAATGCACACGGCAGGCTCCCTGCAGGCTCCCGCCTGGGGCCTGCCAAACCTTCCCAGACTTCCTCAGTGAAGACACCACTGACCAATGCTGGTTTCACCTTCCCCCACAGCTGCTGTCACCTCTCACCGGTATCCTGGACCATTCTTTGTGTACTGTCCTCCACTAGATGCCAGTTCCCAAGGAGAGGGGACTCTGTATTTGGGGCGTCTGAAACAGTTGAGCTCAACAGTATCCATAGGCTCAGTCTTTATATGTGTCCCTTATGCCACCTATGGCTGCTGAGCCTCCATCCAGCCTGATTCAAGTTCTCATCCCTACAGCTTTCCCGGAGCCCACTCACTCAAGGAACCTGGCCCATGAGCTGGCAGGAACATGTTCACAGGCACCCAACCTCTCTGCCCCCTCAACCACACACCCCAGCAGCACACTATTCTCAGCAATCCAGGAACTATCACCTCATTTCAGGTCGTATATGCAC
>NW_006287370.1:0-8307 GCF_000327345.1 Myotis davidii | reverse complement strand
GTGGGGAGAGGTGGGGGTGGGGACACACCAACCACAAGTCATCTTCCGCATGTGGAATTATATGGAGATCAAGCCTCTCCTTCTGGAAACGCTTATATTGCAGAATGTTCTCACCACTGAAAATACACACCACCATATCCATGTTACCTCCAGTACTGGCTGGGTGAGGGGGTGGAGGAGTGGCATGCTTTATTTTTAATAAAGTTAAAGTGCAAAATAATCCCTAAAATGATAAAAAGAGATGTAAACACCAGTGGGTCTCAGGGGTGAGAATGGGTTACCGGAAGTCATGATTTTCTAAAGGTGAACTCATTTCAGGGCCCATAGCATCAGGGGCCTTCTCCCAGATACAGAAGTAGGTTCATTTGCAGCAGGCCAGGTGCCTGGCGGGTGGGGAGGAGCAGGCTGGAGAGACCTCTGAATGGAGACAGAAGAGCCCTGGCCAGCACATCTCAGGCAGACTCAGAACCCAAATCCCTCCCAGGGCCTTGCCTGGGCCTCCTCTCTGCAAAACAGCATGCCCAGCTGCAGTGAACATCCGAACAGTGAGCCCACATGCAGTGGGAACATCCCAGGAAAAGGCAGGAGTGCACAAAGGTGGGCTCTGCAGGCAGAGGCCCCATCTCAGGGCACCAGGGTGAATGTTTGGATTTTTTTGGTAATCCTCACCTGAGGATATTTTTCCATTGATTTTTAGACAGAGTGCAAGGGAAGGGGGAGAGGAAGAGAGAGATTGAGAGTGATATCAATGTGAGAGAGAAGGAAAAATTAGATGCCTCCTACATCTCCATATGGGTCAGTATCAAACCTGCAAGTTAGAACCACAAATTCACGCAGTCTTTATTTCAAGGCTTTGGGAAAAATGCAAAATAAGCCAATATTGGTCAAAGAGTGATTTTCTGGCATTATGCTGCCCCTCCTAAAGCACAGAAAGATTGGGAACCACACAATATCTACTAACTCTAGATGATGATAGATCACAATTGTGCCTGAAAATCATCCCTGGGAGTGAATATAACAAAGAAAATTAAAGGTACTAAAGAAAAAATACCTTTACTAAAGATCACAAACCAGAAAACAGGACAGAAAGCCGTTTGCAGGTTGGTGAATCAGAATTTGAAACAATTCATCACAGCATAATGTGAGAACCACATGTCCCTGATAGAGGCCGCATGTCTTAGCCGAGGAGGGTGCCCTGGATGAACCCTAGGCCAGGTGCATTACTTCCTCGGAGATAAATGAAGATTCTGTCAGGAGTGGAGGGATCCTAATGTTCTCAAGCACAAGTGACAACACAGAATACATTTCCCCTGAGCACGTAGGGGTTGGGACTGATACACACTCTTCAGGAGAGCCAGGTGGTAGAGGGAAAATCTCTTCAGCCACAAATCAATCGGGTAGAAGACCTGGGCATATTAGAAAGTGCAATGCACCTCCTTTAAGCTTCACCTGTACTGGAAACATGAGGAATCTAGAAGAGTGCATGTTCCATTAAAAGAAGTTTAAATTCAGGAAAATAGGTCACAATGAGTCTCCTTCAGTGTTGTTATTCTAAGTGAATAAAATGAAACATTCCCTGCACATTTAACACTTCTCTCCAGTGTGAACTATCAGATGTTTATTAAGGTTAGATTTTTGTCTAAAAGACTTCCCACATTCAGTACACTCATGTGGCTTCTCTCCAGTGTGAACTCTGAGGTGGTCAGTGAGGTGAGCCCTTAGACGAAAGGACATTCCACATTCTCTACACTCATATGGCTTCTCTTTAGTGTGAACTCTGAGGTGGTCAGTGAGGTGAGCCCTTTGACGAAAGGACACCCCACATTCTCTACACTCATATGGCTTCTCTCCAGTGTGAACTCTGAGGTGGTCAGTGAGGTGAGCCCTTAGACGAAAGGACATTCCACATTCTCTACACTCATATGGCTTCTCTTTAGTGTGAACTCTGAGGTGGTCTAGTGAGGTGAGCCCTTTGACGAAAGGACATCCCACATTCTCTACACTCATATGACTTCTCCCCAGTGTGAACTCTGAGGTGTTCAGTGAGGTGGGTCTTTTGACGAAAGGATATCACACATTCTCTGCACTTATATGGCTTTTCTCCTGTGTGAACTCTGTTGTGTTGTTTGAGGGTAGACTTATAACTGAAAGACTTCCCACAATGTCTACACGCATATGTCTTCTCTCCAGTGTGAACTCGCTGGTGTTTAATGAGTGCAGGTCTTTTTCTGAAGAACTTCCCACATTCATTACACTCATACTTCTTTTCTCCAGTGTGAACTCCCTTATGTCGAATGACATTAAAGTTTCGTCTAAACACTTTCCTATATTTGTTACACTCATAAATCAGTTCGCCAGCACACGCACCCTGATATTGAACTACTTTCAGGTTGTGGCTGGCAGCGTTTTCACATTCACCTGACTGGTGATGATGTTTTCCACTGAGAAATTCCTGTGAAATCTCACTGCCACAGTGTAGCTCCTCAGTGTTGAGAGTGGCCTGGTGCTGGGGAAGCTCTGAGTTGGATTGCAAGTCTTCCCCACCCTCCCTGCTGGTTGAAGGCACCAAAGATAAGGAGAAGCTGCACCTGTTCACAAAAGAGGCCCTGTCCATAGCTTGTTTCCAGGGCCCTTCTCCACATTCATTCTTTTGTTGCTGGTGAGGGTTTGCACCGAAACAGAAGTCTCCAACATATACGTCACTACAGAAGGCTCTCTGCTCAAAGTCTGCTTCATGAGACCCAGTCAGGTGCAAAATATGTTGTAACACAGAGAAACATCGCTTACAGAGATGGTTCTTATGGGTGGCTAGAGCTGTCTTAGAAGTCCTGACCTGTGACTCGCCTTGTATGCATACATGCTGATCAGAACAGGCCTCCTCATCTTCCATTTTATGCCAACAACCTGAAAAGTGAGAAATGGTGAGGAAATTAATTTTGAATATGACGGCAGGGAGAAGTCCCATTGCAAAAGTGTGTTACACATCACATGTTGGTTCCATGAAATTGTCTGAAAATAAGAGATGTGCAGGAAGGATTAATAAGAGGCTCTTGTGATCTAATGAAGATCACAACACAGGGAGGCCTCACCAGAAATATGACACAAACATGGCAAGCGCCACATAGAGTAGAATATGGATCTCCAGCTCATCCTTCAACTAACAGCATTCTGCATGGATTGTTTGCCGGGGATGGGGGCGAGCTGTGCAAGAAGTTGTTTAGGTCTTACTTCAAGCAAAATGCAATAAAGGAGTAGCTGGTTTTGAAGGAATAATTCGCACATATATGTACCTAATATCACATGTGCAAGTCAATGTTGCAGAATACTGCAGAGGCACCAGTGCAGAGGAACAGGTGATGAAGAAGTGAGCAGTCCACACTGGGCCAGAGCAACGCAGCTTGCTATAGGATTCAGGGATGAGACTATTACAAACACTTGAATGAGGGCCTTACCAGAACTGCCGATGGTACATGCAGGTAAAGACCATAATGGACGAGACAATGGAGAAAATTAGCACAGGCCATGTTCCCACTGTGGGAGAGAGAAAGCTATGCCTGAGGAATAAAGGAAGAGAGGTCATCACCTCGGGACACTGGGAGAATGTGAAGGTCTTACCTACAGATGATACAAGGGCAAACACTTCCAGCATCACATCGTAGTACAGAAGTCTCTGAGCCTCATCCAGCATCACCCACTCCTCTTCAGAGAAGGCAATGGCCACGTCCTCAAAGTTCACATCCTGTCATAATGGGAACAGTACAGCCTATGATCAGATTCACTCTTAAGATTGTAACTCTGTCATATTCCCCACCCTCCACACCCATCTGCTCTTTGCGCTCTTCACATCCGAGAATTTAAAAATAACATCCACATCCTTAAATATATCAAAGCTAAATTTCTGCCCCATCACACAGTACACAACTAGACACTAGTCAATACCATAAAACACACAGCAACATAACATGGTATGCAAGCCATTTTTGTTTAAACATTCCCTTCTCCCTCTTCTAGAGAAAATCATTATAATCTGAACCAAGAGAAGCATTTGTTTACATACCTCAAACATTCTAGCAGCAGTACACCTCACAAGTGCTGAAGTATATTAAAATGCCATTTAACAAAGAAAAATCAACCAAAAAAATGAGTTCGCGTGTCACCTCTGACATGCGTGTCATAGGTTCGCCCTCACTGAGATAGATGATACCTGAGCTCTGGACCTCCCACGTATGCCACACTGCCTTTTATCCATAGAGTGGGTGTCAAAATATAGGTTAGTGAGGGATGTAGCTCATAAAGACAGTGTGAGTGATTTGATACTCTTCTTGTCAGGATTTAGCATTGTAGTCCCTCCGATGGTTCCTCTAAGACACCAAAAACATGGCATCACATTTCACCCAGTTGACCCCAATCCCAATGTGCTGAGGCCATCACTTTTCACAATCTGCTGAGCATAGTTCTTTGAACAACACTTCTCTCACACAGCTTCTTTCCCAGACGCACAACTTCAAAGGTAGTGGAAATTTGCTGTGGCGTGGATATATTATTTCCTAATCACCTTTTTTTCCAAAAATATAGGTCCTCACCTCCATAATCTACTTCTCTCTTACCCTTCTATCTTACCCATGCCATTGGAGATTTACAAGCCTGGGTAACACTGATGAATGCTATGTCATACCCATCAACCAGTGTGTCACTCCCAACAACAAAAGGCAGGTGGTTAAATGACATCTAAGCTCTTAACTTAGAATGTAACACCCACACACCCCTCTTTCCAGGCAATTACCCTAAAATTCACCTTACTGTTCCATCCAGGGACCACCAGAAATAGACTCTTCCTTCATTCACTCTTATGTCAATGTCATGGTGCTGTGGCCATGAATTCACACTCCCTCTCCAAGTGCACATCAATCTTTATACCACACCTCTCTTAAACCTGCACTTCCACAGCTCCCACCCCCATATGGCATTTTACTTATTACTCAGCATGTATGGTCCAGAGGAGGGTTGTCAAATTGAATCAGGATCAAGTACTGCCCAGACTCTATTAGTCCACACTCATAGAGGCAGACTTGAGTGGTGCTATGTAGGCCTCTCTCCATGACTGTTTTTTTTTTCCCCTTCAACCTCAACTATTAAGAATAACAATCAGATCTCAGATATCCATAGCCCACCTCGTGTTGTGCTGCACTTGATGTCCCTTCACTAGTCACAGCCAACATCCCTCACTTAACCTTCACTCAAGTCCCAGCCCTGATGGCCCTCTGCAGCATGCCCAGTGCGTCTCACAGACGACCACTCAAGCCTCTAAGCCAGTGATGGTGAACCTAAGACATGCAAACTCATTTTTTTGGTTGATTTTTCTTTGTTAAATGGTATTTAAATACATAAAATAAATATCAAAAATATAAATCTTTGTTTTACTATGGTTGCAAATATCAAAAAGTTTCTATATATGACATGGCACCAGAGATAAGTTAGGGTTTTTCAAAATGCTGACACGCCGAGCTCAAAAGGTTCACCGTCACTGCTCTAAGCTAATCCACAAGACGGATTTCAACTCCCCACAGCCAGGCCACACTGAGGGTCACAACAAAATCCTGGTGAGAGTTTAGGAAAGGTTAATGTACCAACCCTAGACTCATGTTGTTTGAATTACTCTTCGGCCTCCAATTAATCTCATGTCCACTCATCTTTTGAAGGTATTTGCTACTGCAAAATGATTATTTCTCCACCACACTCTACATGACAACTTCTGTCTTTATGACAACCACCTCCCACAAACATTGGCCACAGCAAATAAGCCAGTCCTGGCACAGAGTGTGAGGCTATTGCTAGGCCAGCGAGAATTTTACCCTCTGGCCTCGCCCATAGTGTGCAGCGGTTGCTGGGCGCCAGGGAGCCTCCCGCCAGCTGGGTGCTAAAGTAGTTGTGGCTATCCAGACATCTGATAAGAGGACTCCTAATAAGATATTGTCACTGTAACCCTTAAATACCTGGATCATTACAGTTACCTCTAAATTTCACAGGATATATAAAGAAATCTTCGCCCCGTCCAAGGAGCAGCAGCCATGCACAGCCAGCCCCCATCCAAGGAGTAGCAGCTATGTGAGCAGTCCACCCTGTCTGAGGTGCAACAGCCACATGAGCAGCCCACCACCATCCGAGGAGAAGTAGCTACGCGCAGCCCGCCCCCATCCAAGAAGCAGCAGCCTCTTGAGCGGCCCACCCCAGTCCGAGGAGCAGCAGCTGTGTGAGCAGCCCTCCCCCACCCGCCAGAGGAGCCACCACTGCTGCAAACAGCACCCACTGAAGGAGCCACTGCCAACTGAGCAGCAGCTGCTGCCATGAAGGCCTGATCAACAATTGCAGCCCGAGGAGCCACTGCCACCCAAGGAACACCCCCTGCACGAATTGACATCTAGATCTGTTGGTGAGTTAAAAAATGGGTAGACAATGAAACCCCCAAAGGAATGAAAAGGAGGCATCACCAGATAAGCAGGTAAATGGAACAGAGGCATGCAATATGTCAGAAAAAGAATTCTGAATAAGGGTGATACAGTTCATAAACAGGATGGATGAAAAAAATCAATAACTTATGTAAGAATCAAGAAGAAATAAAGAGTGACATAGCTGCAATAAAAAACACCATGGAGGAGGGAGGAAAAATGGCGGAGGTATAAACGGACATGTCCTGTAACTTGTCCTGGAGCAGATAAGGGTGAGCAGCTGAAACGGGTAACATACAGCCGAATAGGCAGAGGATATTCAGCTGCAAGACAGTCTGCAGCCGGGAAAGACCGAGAACTCCCAGAAAAAAAAAAGGACGGTTGGAGACTGTGGCTGAAACCTCTCAAGGTGCGCCAGCGCAGCAGTGGAGACCGTGCCATTTTGAGTGGCTGTTACCGGCGTCCAGAGATCAGCTTCTAACCTGGAAACAAGGGATCTCAAGCAGCATGACTGCGTGAACTCAGACAACCACTGATTCATCTCACGGAAAGGTTAGACTTCCCCTAAAGGTGCGGTTTGCAATTCAGGTTGGAGAGAGGACCACACGCGCGTGCATGGGGCGAAATCTGCGCCCACAGAGTCTGCAGCCATTGGGATCAGCGTGACCCGCGAGTGGGGAAGGGGCCCCACAGGGCTGCTGGAAGAAGGGAACGCTAAAAATAAGCCCATAGCTGGACTGGATGTAAAAAAGCAGCCTTGGACTTTGCCAGTGTGCCGGCTGCTTGGTGCCAGGGGCGAGTGGGCGCACGGAGACTGCGCGCAGACCTGGAAGGTGGAGGCTCACGAATTCGCACAATGTATCAGGCTCTTGTTACAGTTCCCCTTAGATCCGTGCATTTGACTATTAAAACCAGTGCATGGGATTCCCTAGGGAGTGAGCTATATTTTAGACTTCAACAGGACATCTTTGTAGTTTTGTGAAGTTTTTTTTTTTTTTTAAATATATTTTATTGATTTTTTACAGAGAGGAAAGGAGAGAGATAGAGCTAGAGAGTTAGAAACATCGATGAGAGAGAAACATCGATCACCTGCCTCCTGCACATCCCCCACTGGGGATGTACCCGCAACCCAGGTACATGCCCTTGACCGGAATCGTACCTGGGACCTTTCAGTCTGCAGGCCGACGCTCTATCCATGGAACCAAACCGGTTTTGGCTTGACCTTTTTAATTACTACATTTTTTAACCAGTATTATTGCTATCATTTTACCATTTTTTCAAGTATCATTTTATTTATTTTTTCATATTTTATTTTGGGATTAGTGTTCTACACTCTATTTCCATAGTTCCTTTAGCATTATTTCTCTCTATGTCACCTTTACCCTCAAGCCAAAACTCTCTTCCTCACTTTTCCCCTTTTGTTGTCCTGTTTCTCTTACCCTATTCCTGCTTTAGATTTTCCCTATTCCTTCTTTTTGCCCACTGTCTAAATTTTACCCTACTTAGATATCTAATTTCCAATCCCTTGCTCTAAATCCATATCCACCTCTCTCTAATATTTCTTCACTATCCAATTTTATCTCTCCCTCTTGCTATCGTTTTACTAGTGTTTACTTGATTTAGAGTATATTGGGGTTTATTATGCTTGTTTGGGAGATCGTTTTGTTTTTCATTTTCATTTTTCTGTTTTGCTTATTTTTTCTTTCTCTGGTTATTTTTGTGCTTCTGTTTTCCCTTGCCTCACTTGATATTAGTGGTTGTTTGTAGTTTGCATTAATCTCCAGGGATCTGCTGCTGGAATTCGTTGGGATTAGTTGCAGTTACATTAGAGTTTTCTCCCCATATAAATAGCCTCTTCCCC
>NW_006287369.1:0-1082 GCF_000327345.1 Myotis davidii | reverse complement strand
TTTCTGGTCAACCTTGCGCTGTTCTGTAATCTCATATTTTTCTGGTCAACCTTGCGCTGTTCTGTAATCTCGTATTTCTTTCTCTGTGTCGAAGATCTCACCCTCTTGGTGTCTGGGCTTGGGCAGCTGCTGCTTCTTGAAGTAAGCATCACTGAGATGTTTGGGGATTTTCACACCACTGATATCAATTTTGGTGGAGGTGGCGATGACAAATTTCTGGTGTGTTCTACAAAGAGGAACTCGATTGAGGGACAGAGGTCCAGTCACAAGTAGCAAGCCACTGCCCAGCTGCTTCAGGAAAACCACCCTCTAGCCTCTGTGGCGCCCAGTGAGGATAATCAGAATGGTCCCAGGAGTCATGCTGGTCCACAGTCTCCTCACATGCTCACTGAAGGGTTTCCTGCCATGGCTCAACAGCTTTCGGAGGCACATCTTCAGTAGGATAATATCTAGGCATTTTGCGGAGTTTAACCACTCGGGTACCACCATTCATTTTTTTTTAAGGGTATTGGATTTAAAAAATATATATTATTGATTTTTTTTACAGAGAGGAAGGGAGAGGGATAGAGAGAGAAACATCAATGAGAGAGAAACATCGATCAGCTGCCTCCTGCACACCCCCTACTGGGGATGTGACCGAAACCAAGATACATGCCCTTGACTGGAATCGAACCTGGGACCCTTCAGTCCATAGGCTGACGCTCTATCCACTGAGCCAAACCAGTTAGGACAGGTACCACCATTCTTGTCGCCACCAACTGGTTTTATGACAGTAGCAAGAACTTTCTCCTTCTTTTTCTTTTCAATCCTGGATTTAGGGGCCGAATACTTCTTGTACATGGTCTTTCTCGAATACATAGCCGATCGGGAGTATCTGCCAATTCCTCTGACGAGGACGGGGTTTCGGCTGCAGTGGGGCTTCCTCTTCTTAGTTGTCTTAACCTTCCGCCAGCATCCTCCTTCTTGGCTTCAGGTTTCTTCTCCTTCGTATCTGGCTTCTTGGTTTTCTTTTCACCCGCCATCTTGCAAGATGGGAAAGAAAGCTACTTCTGTTTTGTTTTTTTTTAATATATTTTATTGAT
>NW_006287368.1:0-200 GCF_000327345.1 Myotis davidii | reverse complement strand
ATTCCAGCGGTTTTGTGGTACAACTTGATATCTAGTATTCTGATTCTTCCACCTTTGGTCTTCTTTCTCAAGATGGCTGTAGCTATTCAGGGGTTTATTGGTTCCATATAAATTTTTGGAGTGTTTGTTCTATCTCTGTGAAATATGCAGTTGGTATTTTAATAAGGATATCATTGAATCTATAGATTGCTTTGGGTAGT
>NW_006287367.1:199397-201174 GCF_000327345.1 Myotis davidii | reverse complement strand
CCAAAATCTATGGGACACAATGAAAGCAGTACTTCTCAGAAAATGGACATATTCCTAGACAAATAGAAGCTTCCAAAACTCAATCAGGAAGAATAAAAAAACCTGAATAAGCCAATCATTACTGATGAAATTGAAACAGTAATCAATTTCATAGCTCTACATTCCTACATCAAGAAACAAGAAAAACTAGCAATAAATGATCTAACACTAGAACTCAAAGAGTTAGAAGGAGAGCAACAAGAAAAGTCCGCAGTATCCAGAAGGAAGGAAATAATAAATATCAGAGCAGAAATAAACAACATAGAGACCAATAAAACAATACAAAAGATCAATGAAACCAAGAGCTGGTACTTTGAAAGGATTAACAAGATTGATGAACCGTTAGCCAGACTCATCAAGAAACAGATAGGAAAGGGAATTACAAGCCATTATCCTTCATGAACATAGATGCTGAAATTCTCAACAAAATTCTAGCAAACCGGATCCAGCATTACATTAGAAAGATCATACACCATGACCAAGTGGGATTTATTCCAGGAATGCAAGGTTGGTACAATATCCACAAATCAATAAACATGATGCATCACATAAACAAACTAAGAGACAAAAATCACATAATCATATAAACTGATGTAGAAAAGTCATTTGACAAAGTCCAACACCCTTTCCTGATAAAAACGCTCAGCAAAGTGGTAATAGAGGGAACATACCTCAACATAGTAAAAGCCTTATATGACAAACATACAGCCAACATCATGCTCAATGGGCAAAAACGAAAACCGTTTCCCTTATGAACAGGAACCAGACAGGGATGCCCACTTTCACCACTCCTGTTCAACATAATACTGGAAGTGCAAGCCAAAGAGATCATACAAGAAGAAATAAAATGCATCCAAATTAGAAAAGAAGAAGTAAAATTGTCATTATTTGCAGATGACATGATACTGTACTTAAAAAAACCTAAAGATTCCATCTAAAAACGATTAGATCTAATAAACGAATTTGGCAATGTAGCAGGATACAAATTTAACACCAAGAAATCTATGGCATTTTTATATGTCAATAGTGAATTTACAGAAAGAGAAATTTTAAAAAAAAACAATCCCATTTACCAGTGCACCAAAATAAAAATGATACCTACGAATAAACTTAACCAAGAAGGTAAAAGACTTCTACCCAGAAAACTACAGGACATTGAACAAAGAAATAGAGGAAGACTTAAACAGATGGCAGAACATACCGTGTTCATGGATTGGTAGAATCAACATCATCAAACTGTCCATACTACTCAAAGCAATCTATAGATTCAATGCACTCCCCATTAAAATACCAAGAGCATATTTCACAGACCTAGAACAAACTTTCCAAAAATTCATCTGGAATAAGAAAAGACCTCGAATAGCTGCAGCAATCTTGAGAAAGAAGAACAAAGTAGGAGGGATCTTAATACCAGATCCAAGCTGTATTACCAAGCCACTGTTCTCAAAACAGCCTGGTACTGGCAAAAGAACAGACATATAGATCAATGGAATAGAATAGAGAACCCAGAAATCGACCCGAACCAATATGCTCAATTAATATTCGACAAAGGAGGCATGAACATACAATGGAGCCAAGATAGTCTCTTCAATAAATGGTGCTGGGTAAATTGGACAGATATATGCACGAAAATGAAACTAGACCACCAACTTACACCATACACAAAAATAAACTCAAAATGGATATAGGACTTAAATATACGACGGGCAACCATACAAATACTAGAAGAATCCAACGG
>NW_006287367.1:194362-199147 GCF_000327345.1 Myotis davidii | reverse complement strand
GTTTCTTAGTTGTTATTTTTACTTCTGGGAATATATCCCAAGAATTCAGAAACACCCATCAAAAAGAATATCTGCAACCCTATGTCCATAGCAGTGCAATTTATAATAGCTAAGGTTTGGAAACAGCCTAAGTGCCCAACAGCAGATGAGTGGATTAAAAAGCTGTGCTACATCTACACAATGGAATACTATGCAGCTGTAAAAAGGAAGGAACTACCATTTACAATAGCATGGATGCAGCTGGAAAGAATTATGCTAAGTGAAGTAAGTCAGTCAGAGAAAGATAAATATCGCATGCTCGCACTCATTTGTGGATTATAATGAACAACATAAACTGATGAACAAAAATAGATCCAGAGAGAGAAGCATTGATCAGATGCTCGAAACTCAGAGGGAAGGCAAAAGAGGGTGGCGGTGAGGGGGAAAGATCATAAGTGATGGATGTGGACAACAGGGGGTGAGGGTGAGGGCAGGATTGGGCCGATGAGGGGACATTGTTGGGGGGATAAGGTCACATTTGTAATATCTTATTCAATAAAGGAAAAAATATTTTTTAAAAAAGAAAAATATAGCAGCTATTTATGATAAAAACTCTCAGTAAAGTGGGAATTGAGTGGTGATACTTCGACATATTACAGGAAATACATGAAAAACCTACAGCCAATATCATACTCAATGGGCAAAAACTAAAATTGTTTCCCTAAAGATTACGAACAAGACAGGAATGTCTGATTTCACCACTCTTATTCAACATTGTAACTGAAGTCCTAGTCACAATGATCTGATTAGAAGAAGAAATAATAGGCATCCATATTAATAGGAAGAAGTAAAAATGTCATTATTCACAGATGACTTAATATTGTACATAGAAAACCCTAATGACTACACACACACACACATAAAAAAATAAAAAAATAAACACCTAAATCTGATAAATGAATTTAGAAAAGTAGCAGGATACAAAATTAATATACAGAAATTTAAGGCATTTTTATACACCACTAATGAACTATCAGAAAGAGAAACTAAGAAAACAATCCCATTTATTATTGCAACCAACAAAAAATAAGTTAACCAAGAATAAAGTTAACCAAGGAGGTAAAAGACATGTACTCAGAAAACTATAGAACATTGGAGAAAGTATCTGAGGAAGATACAAATAAGTGTAAGCATATACCATGTGCATGGATTGAATGACTTGACATTAAAATGTCCATTACAACCCAAAGCCAACTATAAACTCAACATGATGCTTATTAAAACACCAATGGCATTTTTCACAGATCAAATACTCCAAAGTTTTAAATGGAACCAAAATAGACCAAAATTAGCCTCAGCAATTTTGAGAAAAAAGAACAAAGTTAGAGAGATCACAATATCGGATATGAAACTATATTAGAAAGCTACTGTAACTAAAACATCATGATACTGGCACTAGAACAGACAAGGAAATCAATGAAACAGAACAGAGGGCTCAGAAATCAACCCACGTCCATCTGGTCAATTAATATTCGACAAATGGTGCAAAAAGGTACAATGAAGTAAAAAAGAGTCTCTTCAATAAACAGTGTTGGGAAAGTTAGATAGGTGCACACACAAAAATAAAACTAGACAAGCAAATTATACTATGCACAAGAATGAATGCAAAATCATTACATGATTTAAATGTAAGTCGCAAAACCATAAAAGCCCTAGAAAAAAAACATAGACAATAAATTCTCTCACATTTGTGTAGTAATATTTTTAATGATATTTCTCCTAGGGCAAGGAAATTAAAGGAAAATATAAACAAATGGAACTATATCAAATTGAAAAACTTCTGCACAGCAAATGAATTCATCAACAAAATGAAAATGGAACCCGCTGTATGGAAGAATGTATTTATTAATGATACATCTGATATGAGGTTAATTTTTAAAACATATAAACGACTTATACAACTCAGCAACAGGAAGACAAGCAATCCTATTAAAAATGGGCAAAAAGAATTGACTTCAAGATGGTGACTGGCAAGTAGGCAGGGAGGGAGAATGTGTGAGAGAGTGAGGGAGTGATAGAGGAGTGTGTGGATGTGGTGTGTGTGAGAGAGAGAGAGAGAGAGAGAGAGAGAGAGAGAGAGAGAGAGAGAGAGAGAGAGAGAGAGAGAGAGAGAGAGAGAGAGAGAGAGAGAGAGAGAGAGAGAGCTAGGGACAGTTAGATCCTGCAGGTCTTCTGGGGGGCTCTCTTAGATTGCGAAAACCTGCTGCCACCACAAACACTCTAGGGTGGTCAGCACGAGCACAGAAACCACGCCATCTTGCGAACAGAACTGCTTGTGACTAGGATCCTAGCCTCACCACCACCAATCTGGTCTCAGACACAAACTGGGACCCTACAGCCACTCAGGACAAAGACCTGTGACCACAGCTGCAGACCCATGAACACCAAGACTTCTGTGAGTCACAGAGCCCAACTCCCTCCCCTATGGCCTGCTGCAGCGGCATAGGAACTTTATTAGCAGGCCTCCTGCTGACACAGGGTGGCTATGCAACTTAACTTTGACTCTGGGCGCGTGCACACAGGTGTCTGTTTCCTGTAGCATAGGAGTGGGCCTCCCACCTACACAGGGCGGCTGTGAAACCAAGCTCCCCAAGCAGACCAGGGACCCTGATTCTCCACACAAGAGGCAGCACTGAGCACCAGTGACTTGACTCTCAGCACGCGCATGCAAGGACTCTCTTTCTCATCGCATGTGCATGGGATCCCTGATTCTCAGTGCACACACACTAAGTGCCAGTGACTCAAATTCTCAACACATGTGCACAAAGGGACCCTGATTCTCAGCGAGAGGCCACACCAAGTGACAGAGACTCCTATACTTAATTCTCAGCGTGTGCACATGGGCACTCTGACTCCTGGCTCATGCTAGGGGACTCTGGTTTTCAGCGCACATCTGCAGAGACTTTTTTCGGAGTGGCACATGCAAGGTCACTGATTATAGGTGTGCACATGAGGCCACACTGAGCACTGAGCACTCTGATTCTTGGCATGCTTGGCTCCCACTGACCCATGGTGGCCACATGTCTTGGTGTTGGAGCTCTTCAGTGACACTCGGGTGGCACAATGCTCCCTCTGCACATGGCTCAGGTCCCCACAACTCAGCATTGGGACCTCCTAAAGATAGTTGGAATGGGGAGAAAATGAAAAAATCCCCAGAAGAAAGAAAAATAGGAATAACTAAGAAAGGAAATAAGTGAAACAGAGGTATGCAATACAAAAGAAAAGGAATTCAGAATAATGGTCATACAGTTCATAAACAGGATGGATGAGAAAATTATCAACCTATGTAAAAATCAGGAAGAAATCAAAAGTGATATAGCTACAGTCAAAAACACTATGGAAGGTTTCAACAGTAGACTAGAAGAAGCAGAGGACCAAATTAGTGAGTTAGATCATAAGGTAGAGACACAAGCCCAACCTGAGCACCAACTAGAGAAAAAAATTAAAAAGCAGGAGGAGAGCCTAAGGGAGCTTTGGGACAACATGAAACGAAGTAACATACATATAATAGGGGTGCCAGAAGGACAAGAAGAGCAACAAGGATTAGAGAATTTATTTGAAGAAATAATGACAGAAAACTTCCCTGATATAGGGGGAAAAAAAGTCACACAAGTACAGAGAATCCCAAGCAAAATGAACCCCAAAAGACCTACACCAAGACAAGTCATAATTATAATGGCAAATGTTGATGACAAAGAGAGAATCTTAAAAGCTGCAAGAGAGAGACAGAGAGTTACCTACAAATAATCCCCAATCAGATTATCAGAAGATTTCTAAACATAAACATACCAAGTTAGAAGGGAATGGTATGAAGTATACAAAGTGATGCAAAGCAAATGACTGATCCAAGAATACTATATCTAGCAAGACTATCAATCAAAATTGAAGGCAAAAATCAGGAGTTACGTAGACAAAACAAAACAAAACAAAAACAAACAAACAAACAAAAAAACAACTAAGGGAGTTTATCACTACCAAGCCAGCAATGCAAGAAATGCTAAGGGGAATGCTGTAAAAAGAAGAAATAGAAAAGGAGTAAAGAACACAGTCATAAAATACAGAAATGGCTACAAACAAGCACCTATCATTAATAACATTAAACTTAAATGGATTAATGCTCCAACCAAAAGACATCGAGTGACTGAATAAATAATAAAACATGACCCATATATATGCTGTTTATAGGAGAACCACATCAGAACAAGGGACTCACACAGACTGAAAGTGAAGGGACAAAAAAATATCAAGCAAATGGAAATGAAAAAAAGCTGGGGTAGCAATATCTATATTTGACAAAAGAGACCTCAAACTGAAGGCCATAACAAGAAATAAGGAAGGCCACTTCATAATTCTAAAGAGATTGATAAAACAAGAAGATGTAACTCTGGTGAACATACATGCACCCAATGCAGGAGCACCGAAATACATAAAAAAAAAAAACTTCTGGAAGATATCAGGGGTGAGATTGACAGGAATACAATCTTAGTAGGAGACTTTAATACCCCATTAACATCACTGGATAGATCCTCTAGACATAAAATTACCAAAGAAACAGCAATTCTAAATGACTCACTAAATCAGATGGACTTAATTGACATCTTTAGAACGTTCCACCCCAAAACTACAGAATATGCATTCTTTTCAAGCACACATCAGAAATTTTCAAAGATGGACCGCATATTGGGTCACAGGCAAAGTCTCCCCAAATTCAAGAAGATTGAAATCATACCAAGCCATCTTCTCAGA
>NW_006287367.1:188647-191168 GCF_000327345.1 Myotis davidii | reverse complement strand
CTAGGGCGGGGGAAAAAATGGACACATATGTAATACTCTTTGTAATTCTTTAAGCAATAAAAAAAAGTGGAAAATAAAAACAACCAAGAAAAACTGGTAATAAACCATCTAACTCTGCAACTTGAAGAATTACAAAGAGAGCAACAAGAAAAGCTCAGAGTGAGCAGAAGGAAGGAAATAATAAAGATCAGAGTGGAAATAAATGACATCGAGACCCCCCCTCCCCCAAAATTACAAAAGATTAATGAAACCAAGAGCTGGTTCTTTGAAAGAATACACAAGATTGATGAACCTCTACCCAGTTTCATCAAGAAGCAAAGAGAGAGGACCCAAATAAACAAAATCAGAAACGAAAGAGGCGAAATAACAACAGACCGCACAGAAATACAAAGAAACATAAAAAAATTATTATGAGCGACTCTACTCCAACAAACTGGTCAACCTAAAAGAAATGGACATATTCCTAGAAAAATACGACCTTCCAAAACTCAACCAGGAGGAATAAAAATATCTGAATAAGCTGATAACTATGGAGGAAATTGAAGCAGTAATCAAAAAACTTTCAACAAACAAAAACACTGGACCAGACAGCTTCACGGGGAGTTTTATCAAATAGTCAAAGAAAAAATAAAACCTATCTTCCTCAGACTATTCCAAAAAATTCAAGAGGAAGGAACACCTCAAAGCTCTTTCTTCAAAGCCAGTATTATCCTTAAAGAAAAAACACCCTCAAATTTGATGAAGATATTATGATATATTTTTACTAATTTAAAATAAGTCAGACAGAAAAAGATAAAAAACTGGGTGATTTCAATTATATCTGGGATATAAAACTGAAAGCAAAAAATGAACAAACAAGGAAAACAAACAAAAACTCATAGACACTAACAACAGTAGGGTGGTTACCAGAGGGAAAGATTGGGGAGTAAAGGTAAAGGAGATCAAATACGTGGTGAAGGAAGAGGATTTAACTTTGGGTGGTGGGCACACAATACAATATTCAGACATAGAATTGTAAACTTGAAACCTATATAATTTTATTAAACAATGTCACTTTAATTAACTTAATTAAAAAGATTAAAATTAGAAGCAATTTAAAAAGATAAAGAAATTAAATAAATAAATTCTAACAATATATGAAGAAAAAGAAAATATGTAAACATTAAAGACATCAGAATAGTGCTAAGGAGGAAGTGAAAAATGTTATTGGAGATTGGAGAAAAGAGCATCCTTTTTACAGTTGTAGAAGCAGGTCAATTCTGTTATAGCAGTGGTTCTCAACTTGTGGGTCACAACCCTTTTGGGGGTCGAAGAACTCACAGGGGTCGCCTAAGACCATTGGAAAACACATATATGATTACATGTTGTTTTTGTGATTAATAACTATGCTTTAATTATGTTCAATTTGTAATAATGAAAATACATCCTGCATATCAGATATTTACATGACGATTCATAACAGTAGCAAAATTACAGTAATGAAGTAGCAATGAAAATAATTTTATGGTTGGGGGTCACCACAACATGAGGAACTGTATTAAAGGGTCACGGCATTAGGAAGGTTGAAATCCTGTGTTATAGGATTATGTGGAAAGTAGATGTTGTAAGTGATAAACGATATTTAGCTGAGGAGATTTTCAAGCAAAGCATTGAAATTATGTATTTTTTACTGCTTATAATAAAATATAAAAAGAAAGAGATAAAATTAAGGGAAGAATATTTAAGAAAAAATAAACAGAACTTCATAATTTAGGAATTTCTCATCTTATCCAGCTTTCAATAGGTGCTAAAATTATTGGGTTCACTGGCATGAAAGTGTGCTCTGGAGATAAAACCAAGAGTGAGGGTGGACATTTGTAGGGTCCTTTGTTTGATTTGTTTTGTTTGTGTGACTCTTGGAACAACTTAGCCATCTCAGTAATAGCAAGGAATAGAGATGAGATTATACATAAAAATTTGTGGAGGATTATTATGTCTAATTGTGTAAATCCTAATAGTATACACCAGAGAAATACACAGTTTTGAGAAGTTATAAAAGAAGTAAAACTTCCAATTGAAATGGATAGAAAGAGGAAAAATAATAGACATTAAACTGTGAACATTCTATAGGCAGGAAGCAGGCTGGTAAAATTAGTAACACATGCAAACATATACTACATTATAAAAAATAATAACCCTGAAAAAAGAGCCAAAAGCCCACTGAGTGTGGAATCTCAAGCCACAGTGGATTATAATCAGGAACTAAAACCTAATGGGGGAGGAATTACAGCATGAGAGAACCCTTTGGTCTCTTCCCTTGAAGCTTCAACAATTTGAACAGCTGTAACTCAACAAAGAATTCCCTGATCAATGCACAAGCATACCTGAAAAATCTGCACATTGAAACATCTAAACATGGGCAAGTGGGAGAAAAAGAAAAAGACAAGAAGGGAGAAGAGATGTTAGGAACCATGGATGCAGCCCTGAAGTCAGAAGCGTATGGCTGGGCTCAGCCTTGAGGGAAAGAATCAAGTGTGGCGGG
>NW_006287367.1:187180-188587 GCF_000327345.1 Myotis davidii | reverse complement strand
CTGCAGGAGTGAACTGTACGTGCTGCAACTGATTTCAGAAACCTGTGCAAATACACAATATGAGAGTGCATCTGCAGTTTTTGGGCAGTTGGCATTCTAGACAGAGAAACAAAACCATAGAATTCTGCCACCTTGTAGCCTCCCAGAGCTCACCTCCTTTCACCCTTGGTGCAAATTTGTGAAGCATGTTATCTGCAAATTTGAGAGCTGGCACTTCAAAAACACTTTTATCTATGAGCAAAGAATGCACGTTGTGTTCAGTTCCAAGGTTGGGGTGTGGAGGGGGGAGGACCCCAGAGAGGTCTGAGGTGGGTGTTAACTGTGAGAGTATAACAACAAAGAAACTGGCTGGTTCCCCCTGTCCATCCCACCCCTACACATCCTGGCTACAGTGAAAGCAACATCTAGCTGTGGGGGACATTACTGGAATTTCACAGTTTAAAACATGTGATCCATTGCCACCTACTGGAAAATAATATAAAGACCTCTTTGTATTAATCACCTAGAGAAGTGCCACTCATACATAGATGTCTAGATAGTGAATTAATCCTTCAAATACCATGAGTAACCAATGTAGCAAGGAAGCTCAGAAAGGAAATTTAAAAATCTCTAGAAAACAAACTTAAAAATATAGAAATATGTGATATAAATGACAAAGAATTTGAGATTGCTATTCTAAAAACCCTAAAGGAGATGTGAGAAAATACAGACAGTTAATGTTATGAGCTTAGAAAACAAATCAACAAAGTGCATACTTTACCTAAGAGATTGAAACTTTAAAAGATAACTGATCAAGGATGAATTAGTGAACACAGGAAATAGATTGGGCCAGATGGTAATATCAAAGTTAGAAATCTATTAATGATGCAGAGAAAAGAAAAGACTTGAACATAATAAAGAAGAAACTCTTACCTTTCATGACAGCATGGATGGACCTAGAGAGTATTATGCTAACCAAAATAAGCCAGTCAGAGAAAGATAAGTATCATATTAACTCACTTATATGTGGAATCTAATTAACAAAATAAAGTGATGAACAAAATAGATCCAGAGACATGGAAGCATGGAACAGACTGATGAATCTCAGAGGAAAGTGGGGAGGAGGCAGCAGGAAGAGATTAACCAAAGAACTTATATGCATAGATATATAACCTAAGGTCACAGACAATAGTGTGGTGAAGGTCTGGGGTGTGGAGAAGGAGTGGGGTGGAGGGGATCAATGGGGGAAAAGGACACATCTAATCTAATAATAGACAAACATGGTAATTGACCGTACCTCCGCTATGCTTCCCAGTGGCTAATCAGCAGGATGTGCATATTAACCCAACCAAGATGGCGGCCAGCAGCCACACAGCTGAAGCGAGCTGGAGGCTTGCTTGCTCCAGTGATGGAGGAAGCCAAGGTTTC
>NW_006287367.1:181754-186552 GCF_000327345.1 Myotis davidii | reverse complement strand
GCAGGAGATGCCCCCTGTGGGTCAGTGTGCTCCCCCAGGTGGAGCTCTGCTCAGCCACAAGCCAGGCTGATGGCTGCCAGTACAGTGGTGGTGGGAGCTTCTCCCGCCTACTCAGCGTTAAGGATATCCGACTGCAGCTTAGACCTGCTCCCCGCTGGCAAGTGGACCATCCCCAAGGGCTGCCGGACTGCCAGAGGGATTTCTGATTGCCAGCTTAGGCCCAATCCCCTGAGGAGCAGGCCTAAGCCAGCAGGTGGTCATCCCCCGAGGGGTCCCAAACTGTGAGAGGGCACAAGCCAGGCTGAGGGATCCCCCACCAAGTGCACAAATTTTTGTGCACCGGGCCTCTAGTCTATAATAAAGAACTTAACAGGAAGTATTTGGCTTATTCAGAAAGAGCAATAAAACTGTAATAGGGATGCCAGAAGAAGAGAGAGAAAGGAATGAAAATTCTGTTCAAATAGTTGATGAGAACTTCCCAAAACTATGGAAATAGCTAGATCCTTGAATCCAGGAAGAAAACAGAATACTTTAACTAGTTACCTCAATCCAAAGAGGCCTTCTCCAAGACATATTGTATTAAAACTGTGAAAAATTAATGACAAAGAATTCTGAAGGAAGTCAGAAAAAAGATTACCAATGAACTTGTAAGTAGAAACTCTACAAGCCATAAGAGAGTAGAGCCAAATATTCAAGCTACTAAAAGTGAGAAATTACCAGCCAAGAATAGTATATCCAGTAAAGTTATCCTTTTAATATGAGGGATGTTTCTAGACATACAGAAGCTGAGGGAATTTAACACCTAAAGACCTCCACTTCAGGAAATACTAAAGGGGGTTATTCTACCTGAAACAAAGAACAAAAGGTTATAAAACCACAAATAAGACCACCAAAAAATTTACAACATAAACAGGTATAATTTTTGACAACAAATTGTAAAAGGAAAGGGGATAATGAATTTGCAATGAAAATGGAAATTAGATGCATTCAAAAGAAAAAAAGACTATTGTATATATTAAACTGTTTTTTCATGAACCTAATAATAACCTCATACAAAGAACCAACAACACAAAACTGAGACATATAACCTAAAACAGAAGGAGAAAGTGCCAATGGAGGCACAGAGATAACAGAAAACAAAAGATAAAATGGTGATAGAAAATTATCATATATCAGTAATTACTCTAAATGGAAATGGAATGAATTCACCAATAAACAGGAATAACGTATCAGATTTCACCAAGAAACAAAACCCAACGATATGCTGCCTCCAGGATACAACTAAGCTGCAAAGACAAAAATAGACTCAAAGTGAAAGTGTGGCTATTGATTCTCCAAGCAAATGTCATCCACAAAAAAAAACACAAGTGTAGCCATACTTATATCTGACAAAACAGATTTCAAGATAACAAAGTTAAGAAGAGACAAAGATGGGCATTTTTTAATGATAAAGGGTATACTATATCAAGAAGTCAAAATAATTCTTAATATTTATACACCAATCAGGGAACACCACAATTTATAAAGCAACTACTAACAGAATTAAAGGAAGAAACAAACAAAAACTCAATCACAGTTGGGGACCTTATACTCCATTGACAGCTCTAGATATATATCATCCAAAAAGACAGTCATAAAAAAACAAAAATAGTCAGTAATGAAATATCGGCCTTAAATGACACATTAGACCAAATAGACATAATTGAAAGTTACAGAGCCTTCATCTCAGAACATCAGATTATATGTTATTCTCCAGTGCACATGGAACATTCTCAAAAATAGGCCAAATGTAGGATCACAAAACTAGGCTCAACAAATTCAAGAATATTGAAATTATAACAAGCATCTCTGACCACAATGATTAAAAATTAGAAATCAACTGCAATAAAGGAAGAAAATCCCCACAAATATGAAAAAATTAACAATATACTACTAAAAATTACTGGGTCAAAGAAGAAATAAAAGGTGTGATAAAAAGATATATTGAAACTTCTAGGATACAGTTAAAGCAGTAATAAGAGAGAAATTTATGTAATTTCAGATATATCTCAGGAAGCAAGAGAAATCACAAGGAAATAACCAAACATTATGTCTTTTTGTTAAAAAATATATTTTTATTGATTTCAGAGAGGAAAAGAGTGAGAAACATCAATGATAAGAGAGAATAATTGATTGGCTGCCTCCCACCCCCTGCCCCTTGGGGATCGAGTCCTCAGGTATGTGCCCTGACCAGGAATCAAGCTGTGACCCCCTGGTTTACAGGTTGATGCTCAAACACTGAGGCACGCTGTCTGGGCCAATCATTACATCTTAAAGCGGTAAAAGAAGAACAAAAGCTACTTAAAGTAGGTAGAAGAAAGGAAACAATAAAAAATTAGAGAAGAATTGAATGGAATTGAGAACAAAAAGGATATACAGAAAATTAATACAACAAAGAATGGGTGGTTTGAAACAGTAAAATTGACTAACTTCCTGCTAGACTCACTAAGGAAAAAGGAGAAAAGACTCATATAGACAAAATCAGAAATGAAAGAGAAGTCACCACAGGCATCACAGATATACAACAGATCATACTAGAATACTATGAAAGACTATATGGAATCAAATTCAATAACCTATAAGAAATGGATAAGTTCCTAGAAATATATAACTTTCCTAGACTGAATCATGAAAAATTGGAAAACCTAAATAGGCCAATCAACAGTGAGTAAATTAAAGCAACCATAAAAAAATCCAAAATTATAAGTCCAGGTCCATATGGTTTGATGAATGAATTCTAACAAACATTCAAAGATGACTGGATACACATCTTTCTCAAACTCTTCCAAAAATTTATAGAAAAATTAATATTGCTTAACACATGTAATGAGGCCAACATAACCTTGATGCCAAAACCTGGCAAGAATAACACACACAAAAAAAGAAAATACAGACCAATATCACTGATAATATAGATATAAAAATTTTAAACACAATACCAACAAATCAAATACAATACATTAGAAATAATACATCATGATCAAGTTGGGTTCATTTCTGAGGCAGAAGTTTGGGGCAACATACCCAAATCGATAAACTTAATAAACTACATTAACATAACAATGCATAACAATTATATGATCTTATCAATTTATGCAAAAAAAGCATTTTATAAAATACAAAAACTATTTATGAATAACACACCCAATAAAAGTGGTATAGAATAAAAGCATCTCTACATAATAAAGGCCATATATTGCAAACCCTCTGCCAATATCATACTCAAAGGTGAACAAAATGAAAGCTTTTACTCTAAAATCAGGATAAAAGTAGGATGCCCACTCTCACCACTCCCATTCAACATAGTTCTTGAAGTCCTATGGAGAGCTATCAGGCAAGAGTAAGACATAAAAGGTATTCTAATTAAGAATGAAAAAGTAAAAGTGCCATTTTTCCAGATAACCACAAAGATTCCATAAAATGTTAGAAACAATAAACAGATGCAGTAAATTTGCAGGAAACAAAATCATTATTAAAAAAATCCACTGCTTTCTTCAATACTAACAATGACACCTCAGTAAAAGTACTGAAAAAAAACAATTCCTTTTGCAATTGCAACCAAAGAATAAAATACCTAGAAATAAACTTAACAAAGGAAGTGAATTATCTATATACTAAAAACTGCAAAGCATTATCAAAAGATATTTAAAAAGACAATGAAAATAAAAGATATTCTGAGTTCGTTGATATGAAGAATCAACATAATTAAAATGGCCATACTACCCAAAGCAACATATGATTTAATGTAATCCCCATCAAAACGACAACGTCTTTTTTTGAAGAAATAAAAAAAAAATCAGGTTTGTAGGGATCCATAGAGAAACCTGAATAGCTAAAAAAGCATGAAGACAGATGTATCACCCTATCTAACTTCAAATTATATTATAAAGCTACAATAACCAAAAAAGCATAGTATTAGCAGAAAAACAGAAACAGAGATCAATGGAACAGAATTGAGAGCCCTGACACAAACCCACATGTACATGGGCAAATAATTTTTGACAAATGAGCCAAAAATGTACAATAAAGAAAAGAAAGCTTCTTCAATAAATAGTGCTGGAGAATAGGAAAGTCACATGAAAAAGAATGTAACTAGACTGCAGTTGTTCTCATGTACAAAAGTTAACTCTAGGAGGACAAGATGGTGGTGATATAGGCAGACGCGTCCTAGGTCTTGTCCCAGAGCAGATGGAGTAAGCAGCTGAAACTAATAACACCCACCCCGAATTGGCGAAATTACTCAGCTGGTGAGACAGTTTGCAGCCAGGAAGGGCAGAGCTCCCCTGGAAAGCAGATCTAAGCAACAGCAGCCTCCTGATCACCACAGCCTCTGAGGATCAGCAGCTGTACCTGAAGCCTCCCCCCACCAGCCAGAAGAGCCACCAGAGCTGTGAAGAGCAACCACCAGAGGAGCTGCTGCCAACTGAGGAGCAGCTGCTACCGCAACCGCCCGAGGAGCAACCACAGCCCAAGGAGCCACTGCCACTCAGGGAGCAGCCATTGAACAACTCAACATATACATATGTCAGTGAGATCAAACATGGGTAGACACAGAAACCCCCAAACAAAAGAAAATGAGGACTCGCCAGAAAAGCAGCTAAGTGAAACTGAGGCATGGAGCATGACAGAAAAAGAATTCAGAATAAGGGTCCCAGAGGGCATAAACCGGATGGAGGAAAAAATGAACAACATATACAAAAAACAAGAAGAAACAGATGAAAAAATCAACAACTTAAGTAAGACCCAAGAAGAAATGAAA
>NW_006287367.1:180257-181305 GCF_000327345.1 Myotis davidii | reverse complement strand
CAACGCCGGCCAGGCTGAGGGACCCCACCCATGTACAAATCTGTGCACTGGGCCTCTAGTATCAGCTAAAATAGACTTCAAAACAAATGCCATGAGAATAGACAAAGAAGGCCACTTCATAATACTAAAGGGATCGGAACAGCAAGAGGATCTAACCCTGATAAACATATATGCACCAAATGCAGGAGCATCCAAATACATAAAAAAACAACCTTGAAGATATCAAGGGAGAGATCAACAACAATACAATCATAATAGGGGACTTTAATACACCAATGACATCACTGAATAAATCCTCTAGACAAATACTCAGCAAAGAAATAGCAATTCTAAATGGCTCACTAGATCAGATGGACTTAATTGACATCTTCAGAACGCTTCACCCCAAAGCCACGGAATATACATTATACTCAAGTGCTCATAATACACATTCAAAAATAGACCACATATTGGGTCACAAACAAAGTCTCCCCAAATTCAAGAGATTGAAATCATACCAAGCATCATCTCAGACCACGATAGCATAATATTAGAAATAAACTACAATAAAAACAACCAAAAATACTCAAACACCTGGAAGCTGAATAGCATGTTATTAAATATTGTTTGGGTTGCCAAAGAGATCAAAGAAGAAATTAGAAACATCCCGGAAAATACTGAAAATGAAAACACAACAATCCAAAACCTATGGGACACAATGAAATCAGTCCTGAGAGGAAAGTTTATAGTTCTGCAGGCTTTTCTCAAAAAAGAAGAAAAAATGGTAGTAAACCATCTAACTCTACAACTCAAAGAATTAGAAAGAGAGCAACAAGAAAACCTCAGAGTGAGCAGAAGGAAGAAAATAATAAAGATTAGAGCAGAAATAAATGACATAGAGACCAAAAAAACAATACAGAAAATCAAGGAAAACAAGAGCTGGTTCCTTGAAGGGAAAAACAAGATTGATGAACCTTGTTGAGTAATACTCCCTCCACGTTCGGGTGCCAGATGCTGAGTGATTCTTTCCACGACCCGCGTGGAGTAGGGTTCGGTATCTGAAAGAGGA
>NW_006287367.1:177078-178195 GCF_000327345.1 Myotis davidii | reverse complement strand
AATAACCGAAGTACTTGTATGCATGCATATAAGCATAACCAATAGACATAAGTCACTGGGGGGTAGGGTGGGCTAGGGGACTGTCTAGGGCAGGGAAAAAAAAGGACACATATGTAATACCCTTTGTAATACTTTAAGCAATAAAACTTAAAAAAAAACACAAAAGTTAACTCTAAGTGAATCAAAGAACTAAATATAAAATCTGAAACTAAATTACATTGAAGTAAATAGGCACTAACCAATGGACATAAGACACTGGGGGTTAGAGGAGGATGGGGGATTGTCATGGGCTGGGGAAAAAAAGGACACATATGTAATACCCTTTGTAATACTTTAAGCAATAAAACTTAAAAAAAAACACAAAAGTTAACTCTAAGTGAATCAAAGAACTAAATATAAAATCTGAAACTAAATTACATTGAAGTAAATATAGGCACTAAACTATGGAACTTGGATAGAGAGAACATTTTATGAATTTGAACCCAAAGTCAGGGGAAATAAAGACAAAAATAAATGAGTGGGAGTATATCAATCTGAAAAGCTTCTGCACAGCAAAAGAAATAAAACAAAAATAAAAACACAACCAACCAAATAGGAGATGATATTTGCAAACAGCTCCAACAAGGTTTTAATATCCATAATATATAAAGAACACATAGAGGATGGAGAAAGTGGCAGCTGAATAGCCAGCAATGTCATGCACCTCCTCCTAGGGCCAGCCCAGAAAACCAACTAAATCAGAGGACATCCACCCTGAATTAGCAAATTAGACATAGCTCAGCAGACAATTTTCAATAAAGAAGGGCACCTAGAGAATATCACTTGCTGGCCATAACCCACATGGAACCACCACCATGCCCAGTGGAGAGTGGTACAGTACCTGCTGGCAGGCTCAAAGACATCTTCAGGGAACGTGCACCACCAGAGTGGGCTCCCCCACCAGGACTCCTCACCAGCTTGCTGGGACCCAGCATTTTAGGATCCGCCTCCAAGACAGCACAGTGAGTGCAAGTCAGTGGAACCCTTTGCCCCACTCCCACCCTGGACCCCAGAACCATGCTGTTTGCCTGACCCAGAGCCACCTGGTACCTATCCCACCCCAAGACCTGGGACCTGC
>NW_006287367.1:172499-177011 GCF_000327345.1 Myotis davidii | reverse complement strand
GAGCAACCCACACATGCTTCACCCTGAACAGAGAGGGGAACCCATAGCAACCCAGCACAAGCCTCACTAGGACCATAGGGGAACTCAGACTGTGAGACCCAGAGCAACCTACACCCTCTACACCCAAGCCTGCAATTCAGTCCTGCCAGGGCCATCTGGAACAACCTCACTCTGGGCTACAAGAGAGAATGACTGAGCAACCCAGGACAACCCACCCATGCTTAACACTGAACCCAGTGTACTTCTTACTCAAGTTATAAGAAAGAAGAGACTGTGCAACCCAGAGCAACCTGTGACCACTCTACCCTGAGCCCAGGGTCTTCCTGCAGTGGCAACCAGGAGCAACTCAGCACACACCCTACTCGGGCCATAGAGGAGACCTGACTGTGTGACCCAGAGAAACCCACACCCACTTCTCCCTGGCCCCTGTAATAGCCCTGCAAGGGTTACCCGGAGCAACCCAGCACACACCTCACACCAGGTCAAAGGAGAGCACTACTAGGGTGACACAGAAAAAGACGATGTGCTCATCCAGAGGCCACAGGACTGTGCTACAAGTGCACAACCAGAGGGACCTAGGGTGCCACCCTGCCATGGGTGCCGGGGCCACTCAGCGAATTGCATGACAGAGGGCTTTGGGTCCTCACAGAGAGTAGCACACAAGAGGAACTTTGCACGTGGTCCCACCACCACAAGCATCTGAAGCAGACAACTGAGGGACCAGATCTGTGGGAGAAATGGATACAACTCAGAGCAGAGACAATAAAGGAATCCAATGAGAATCAAGGAATACCCACACTCTGGGCCAATAATTTCCATAGCATTGTCTTAATAGTGTCTTCAACCTCTCACACCCCAAACAGGGTGCCCAGGGACAAAAGGAGACAACAAAAATGGAGAGACAAAGAAACAAGCCCCAGAGAAAGAGAAGGAGTATCACCAGCAAAGAAACTAAATGAAATGGAGGTGTGCAGTATGTCAGGAAAAGAATTCAGGGTAAAAGCCATATCGTTCATAAACAGGATGGATGAGAAAATCAACAACTTATGTAAGAATCAAGAGGATCCCTAGCCAGTGTAACTCAGTAGATAGAGTGTCGGCCTGTGGAATGAAAGGTCCCTGGTTCGATTCCAGCCAAGGGCACATGCCTGGGTTGCAGGCTCTGTCCCCAGTAGGGGCGTTCAAGAGGCAGCCAATCAATGATTCTCTCTCATCATTAATGTCTCTATCTCTTTCTCCCTCTCCCTTCCTGTCTGAAATCAATAAAGATATATTTTAAAAAATCAAAAGGAAATCAAGAATGATATATATACAATAAAAAATACAACGGAAGATTTCAACAGTAGACTAGAAGAAGCTGAGGACCAAATTAGTGAGTGAGAAGATAGGGCATAAAACATGCCAAATCTGAACAGAAATTTTAAAAAAAATTATTCAGAAAGCAGGAGGAGAGCCTAAGGGAGATTTGGGACAACATGAAATGAAGTAATATACATATAAAAGAGGTGCCAGAAGGACAAGAAGCAGAGCAAGAATTATAACACCTATTTGAAGAAACAATGAGAGAAATCATTCCTGATTTGTGCAAGAAAAAGGTCACACAAGCACAGAGACTCCCAAACAAGATGAACTGAAAATACCCGCACGAACACATGTCATCATTGCAATGGCAAACATTAATGAAAAAGAGAAAAATCTTAAAGGCTGCAAGAGAGAGACAGAGAATTACCTACGAAGGATCCTTCATCAGATTATCAAATTATTTCTCAAAAGAAACACATCAGGCCATAAGGGAATGGAATGAAGTATACAAAGTGATGAAAAGCAAAGGACTGAATCCAAGAATACTCTATCCAACAAGGCTATCATTCAAAATTGAAGGTGAAATCAGGAGCTTCATCGACAAAAGAAGGCTAAAGGAGTTATTCACTACCAGTTCAGCAATGCAAGAAAAGGTAAAGGAACTGTTCTAAAAAGAAGAAATAGAAATGGAAGAAGAAACACAGACATGAAGAATAAAAATAACTACAAACAAGTACCTATGAATATTAACCCAAAACGTAAATGAACTAAATACTGCAATCAAAAGACAGTGTGACTGAATAAATAAGAAAACATGACCTATATATATGTCATTTCAAGAGACCCACCTCAGAACAAGGGGCTCACACAGACTAAAAGTGTAGGGATGGAAAATCTTTCTCAGGCATATAGAAATTTAAAAAAAAAAAAACAACTGAGGTACCAATAGTTATATCTGACAAAATAGACCTCAAAGTGAAGACCATAAGAAGACATAAGTAAGGCCAATTCATAATACTGATGGGATCGCTAAAATAAGAGGACATAACAATAGTAAATATATATGAACCCAATATAGGAGCGCTCAAATACATAAGGAAACTTCTAGAAGATATCAAGTGAGCAATCACCAACAATACAGTCATTGTAGTGGACTTAAATACCCCATTAACATCGGTGGATAAATATTCTGACAAAAAAAATTAACAAAGAAATAGCAATCCTAAGTGACTCACTAGATCAGATGGAACTAATTGAAGTTTTCAGAACACTTCAACCCAAAGCTACAGAATATACATTCTTCTCAAGTGCATACAGGATATTTTCAAAGATAGACAACATATTGGGATACATATTGGGATATTTTCAGAGGTAGACACATTAGAAAGTCTCTTTGATTTCAAGAATATTGAAATCATATCAACCATCATTTCAGTCATAATGGCATAATATTAGAAATCAACTACAATAAAAACAATAAAAAATTGAGCACTTGGAGGCCAAATAGCATGCTATTAAAGATGACTGGGTTACCAAAGAGATTAAAGAAGAAATAAAAACCATGCTGGATAGAAATGACCATGAAAACACAACAATCCAAAATCTATGGGACACAGTGAAAGCAGTCATGAGAGGTAAATTCATAGCACTACAGGTCTACCTCAAAAAACAAACAAAAAACCGTGGCAATAAATTATATATGTCTACAATTTAATGATTGAGAAAGAGAGCAACAAGAAAAGCCCAGAGTAAACAGGAGGGAAATAATAAATATCAAAGCAGAAATAAATGACATAGAGGCCAAAAAAAATTACAAAAGATCAATAAAACCAAGAGCTTGTTCATTGAAAAGATAAATATGACCAATGAAACTCTTGCTAGGTTCACCAAGAAGCAAAGAGAGAGGACTGAAATACACAAAATCAGAAATGAAAGAGGTGAAGTAACCATTGACCACACAGGAATAAAAAAAATGTTAAAAAGTACTATTCCAACAAACTGGACAAACTAGAACAAATGGGAATATTCCAGGAAAAAAATACCATCTTCCAAAACTCAATCAAGAAGAATAAAATATTCTGAATAGGCCAATAACTCTGAAGGAAATTGAAGAATTAATAAAAGAAACTTCCAGCAAGTAAAAGCACTGGTCTGGAAGTTTTTACAGAATAGTTTTATCAAACATTCAGAGACATACTAAAACCTACCCTCCGACTATTCCAAATAATTCAAAAGGAAGGCACACTTCCAAGCCCTTCCTATGAAGCCAGCATTACCCTAATTCCAAAACCAGATAAAAACACTACAAAGAAAGAGAATTACAGGCCAATATCTCTGATGAACATGGATGCTAAAATTCTCAACAAAATTCTAGCAAATTGGATACAACATTACATTAGAAAGGTCACACATCATAACCACCTGGAATTTACTCTGGGGATAAAAGGCTGTTACAATATCTGCAAATCAATAAATGTAATACATCACAAATTGAGATACAATAATCATATAGTCATATCAATTGATGAAGAAAAAGCATTTGACAAAATCCAACACCCTTTCTTGACAAAAACTCTCAGCAAAGTGGGAATGTAGGGATGATACCTCAAAATACTAAAAGCCTTATATGAAAAAACTACAGCCAACATTATACACAATGGGAAATATTTAAATCATTTCCCCTAAGAACAGGAACAAGATGGGGTTATCCACCTTCACCACTCCTGTTTTACATAGTACTGGAAATGCTACCCACAGTGATAAGACAAGAAGAAGAAATAAAAGGCATCCTTATTAAGAAAGAAAAAGTAAAAGTGTCATTATTTACTGATGACATGATATTGTATACAGAAAATCTTAAAGAATCCATCAAACGATTTTATTTAATAAATAAATTTGGTACTGTAGCAGGAAAAAATATTAACACCCAGAAATCTATGGCATTTTTATACAACAATAATGAATTCACAGAAAGAGAAACTAAGCAAACAATCCGATTTACCATTGTACCAAAAAAATTAAGATACCTAGGAATTAACTTAATATAATCTAATAAAAGAGAAACATGCAAATTGACTACACCTCCGCTATGTCCCAAGCCACTCCCAACAGCCAACCAGAGCGACTATATGCAAATTAACCCAACCAAGATGGCAGCCAGCAGCCACAGAGCTGGAGCAAGCAGGAGGCTTGGTTGCTGCGGCAATGGAA
>NW_006287367.1:162191-162714 GCF_000327345.1 Myotis davidii | reverse complement strand
TGGCAGCCAGCAGCCACAGAGCGGGAGCAAGCAGGAGGCTTGGTTGCTGCGGCAATGGAAAAAGCCAAGCTTCCCTCCTGCCCTGGCCAGCTGTGGACTCTGCTCAAGGCAACAAAGTTACAATTCTACAAGATAAATAAATCCCAGATACCTGCTTCCAGCCAGCCTCCTCTGGGAGATTGGGTGGCTGGAGATGGTGGCCAGCCTGCAAATATCCATCATCCCCTCACCCACAATGGACACACCCTCATGAGGTGAGGGTCCCTGCTGGGTGGCTTGTCCAGCCTGCAAACAGCCATCAGCCCCTCACCCAAGCTGGCCAGGCACCCGAGAAGGACCCCCCACCCTGAATGGGGTGAGGCTAGCCTGAAAACATCCCTCAGCCCCTTACCCAGGTTGGCCAGGCACCCCAGTGGGGGCGTCTACCCTGAAGGGGCTGTGGCCAGTCTGCAAACAGCCATCAGCCCCTCACCCAGGCTGGCCAGGCACCCCAGCAGGGACCTCCACCCTGAAGGGGCTGGGG
>NW_006287367.1:159655-161906 GCF_000327345.1 Myotis davidii | reverse complement strand
TCCCCTCCCACAGGGGGAGTGCTACTCAGCCAGAAGCCAGGCTCACAGCTGGCTAGTGCAGAGGTAATAGTAGGAGCCTCTCCCACCTCTGCTGCAGGTGGGTCGTAAAGAGTGAGGGGTCCTGGATTGTAAGAAATCTGGGCTGCCATAGGGATGTCTGACTGCCAGCTTAGATCCAATCACCTGGGGAGCATGCCTAAGCCAGCAGGTGGTCATCCCCCAAGGGGTCCCAGACTGTGAAAGGGCATAAGCTGGGCTGAGGGAGCCCCCTACCCCAAGTGCACACATTTTTGTGCCCTGGGCCTATAGTTAAGCTTATAAAAGACCTGTACTCAGAAAACTACAGGATGTTGAAGAAAGAGATAGAGGAATATATAAGCAATTGTAAAAATATAACTTATTCATGGGTTGGAAGAATAAGTATCTAATAAAATGTCCATACTACCCAAAGCATTCTATAGATAGAATGCAATCCCCATTAAACTATCAATGGCATACTTCACAAACCTATAACAAACTCTCCCAAAGTATATATGGAATAAAAAAAAGACCCAGAATAGCTGCAACAATCCTGAGCAAAAAGAACAAAGTTGGAAGGATCATAATATCAGATATCAAATTATAGTACAAAGCCAATTTCTCAAAACAGCTTGCTACTGTTGTAAGAACAGACATATAGACCAATGAAACAAAACAGAACCCAGAAATTGACCCAAATCATTATGTTCAATTAATATTTGACAAAGGAAGCAAGAGCACACAATGGAGTCAACACAGTCTCTTCATTAAATGGTGTTGGGAAAATTGAACACCTACTTGCAAAAAAAAAAGAGTGGAATTTGACCTCCCACTTACACCATACACAAAAATAAACTGATAATGGATTAAAGATTTAAATATAATACTGTAAAACACTAAAAATCTTAGAAGAATATATAGGCAGCAAAAAACACACACACACACACACACACAAAACAGCTGGTACCAATATGTTTACTGACACATCTTCTAGGACAGTGATGGAGAACCTTTTGAGCTCAGCGTATCAGCATTTTGAAAAACCCTAACTTAACTCTGGTGCCGTGTCACATATAGAAATTTTTTGATCTTTGTAACCATAGTAAAACAAAGATTTATATTTTTGATATTTATTTTATATATTTAAATGCCATTTAACAAGAAAAATGAACCAAAAAAATGAGTCACCTCTGACACGCTTGTCATAGGTTCACCATCACTGTTCTAGGATAATAGAAATGAATGGGAAAATAAACAAATGGGAATATATCAAAAGAAAAATCTTCTGCACAGAAAAAGAAACTATCAATAAAACAACAAGAAAACACACTGCATAGGAGAACATTTATGCCAATGTGACATTTGATAAGAATTTAATCTCCAAAATTTATAGGGATCTCATTCAACTTAATGAAAAGGAAGATAATCTAAGATAAATGGTCAATGGGCCTAAAAAGACACTTTTTGAAAGTGGGCATACAGAAGACCAAGGGACATATGAGAAAATGCTCCCAAGATACTAATCATCAGAGAAATGAAGTGAAAATGACAATGAGGTACCATCTCACACCTGTCACAATGGATATCATCAACAAATCAACAAACAATAAGTGCTGTGTAAGATGTGGAGAAAAGGAAACACTCATGCACTACTGGTGGGAATGTAAACTGGTTCAGATTCTGTGGAAAACAGTATGGAGTTTCCTCAAAACACGAAAAATGCAACTTCCATTTGACCCAGTAATACCACTTCTAGGAATATATCCCAAAATATCAGAAGCACCAATCAGAAGGAATATATGCACCACTATGTCCATAGCAATACCAATTGCTAAGATTTGGAAACAGCCTAAATGCCCATCAGCAAATGAGTGAACTAAAACACTGTGGTAATCACTGATAAGGGTTTAATTTCCAACATTTATAATGAACTCATACAACTTAACAAAAGGAAGATAAACAAACAAACAAAAAAATGGACAAAAGACCTAAATAGACACTTTTCAAAAGAGGACATTTAGAAAGCTAAGAGACATATGAAAACATGCTCAAAGTCATTAATCATCTGAGAGATGCAAATCAAAACAACAATGAGGTACCATCTCATATTGGTCAGAGTGGCTATCATCAACAAATCAACAAACGACAAGTGTTGGTGAGGATGTTGAGAAAAAGGAGCCTTTGTGCACTGCTGGTGGGAATTCAGACTGGTGCAGCCACTGTGGAAAACAGT
>NW_006287367.1:156768-157277 GCF_000327345.1 Myotis davidii | reverse complement strand
ATAGCTAAGATTTGGAAACAGCCTAAGTGCCCATCAGCAGATGAGTGGGTTAAAAAATTGTGGTACATCTACACAATGGAATACTGCGATGCTGGAAAAAAGAAAGAATTTTTACCATTTTCCACAGCATGTATGGAACTGGAGAGCATTATGTTAAGTGAAATAAGCCAGTAAATGAAAGAAAAATACCACATGTCTCACTCATATCCTATCTAATAAAAGAGAAACATGCAAATTGGTCATCACTTCACTATGCCCCAAAGCCATGCCCACAAGCCAATCAAGAACGAGTATGCAAATTAACCCAACCAAGATGGTAGCTGCCACGGACCTGGAGTGAGCAGGAGGTTTGCGTTGCCCCCAACATTTCAGGAAGCCAAGCTTCCTGCCTGCCCTGTCCGGACCTGGCCTCTATTCAAGCTACAAAGTTTCAATTATAGAAGATAAATAAATTCCAGATATCTGTTTCCCTCCACTCAAGGAGGCGCTGGAAAAAAAAAAAAAAACAA
>NW_006287367.1:151818-156068 GCF_000327345.1 Myotis davidii | reverse complement strand
AGGAGCCAGCAGTCCTGGATGGTAAGAGGGATGTCTGACTGCTGGTTGCAGGATCGGGCCTAAAACAGCAGTTGGACATCCCCCAAGGGGTCTCAGATTGGAGAGGGTGCAGGCCGGACTGAAGAACACCCCATCCCCCATGCACAAATCTCATGCACCATGCCACTAGTATGGATAATAAAAACCATTATAAACTGTTGAACAAAAATAGATACAGAGTCAGAGTAGCATCAAACAGACTGTTAAATACAGAGGGAAGGCTCGGGAGGGTTTGGGGGGTAGTAAGAGGTCAACTGAAGGACTTGTATGCATGCATATAAGCATAGCCAATAGACACAAGACACTGGGGGGTAGGGGAGGCCAGCAGAAGGTCAAAGGGGAAAAAAAGGAGACATATGTACTACTCTTTGAAATACTTTAAGCAATAAAATGAAATTTAAAAAAAAATAAGGAGAGAATACATCCAGAATAGACCCACATATATATAGTCAATTGATTTTTAATAAGGTTCAAAGGCAATACAATAGAGAAAAGTGGTCTTTTCAATATCTTATGTGGACACAACTGACATCCATATGCAAAAAATAAACCTCAATTTCTTTTCTTCAAAACACATCTTTAACATCTCACACCCATCAGGATCGTTACTATCAAAAAGACAAAATTTCAAGCATTTGTGAAGATTTAAAAAACAAAAACAAAAACAACAACAACAACAAAACTCTGTGGTAAATATATACAATAGAATACTACATGGCTTTAAAAAACAAAGAACTCTTTCCATTAACAACAACATGGATGGATCTGGAGAGCATTAGGCTAAATGAAATAGGCCAGTCTGAGAAAGAAAAGTATCACATAACCTCACTCATTTGTGGATTATAATCTACACTAATAAAAGACAAAGATGCTAACTGACCATACCTTCGTTATGCCCTAAACCACACCCACCAGACAGTCAGAGTGACTATATGCAAATTAACCCAACCAAGATGGTGGCTAGCAGCCACGGAGCTAGAGCAAGCAGGAGTCTTGGTTGCCCCGACGATGGAGGAAGCCAAGCTTTCCACCTGCCATGAGCCAGCTGTGGCCTCCTCTCAAGGCAACAAAGTTTCAATTATAGAAGACAAATAAGTCCCAGATACCTGCTTCTAGCCAGCCTCCACTGGGAGCTTTTGTGGCTGAGGCCGTGGCCAGCCTACAAACAGCTGGGGATAGAGAAGGCCTATTCTTGCATGAATCTTTGTGCATCAGGCCTCTAGCTTTTCTATATTAGCTCAAAGTGTGGTGGAGAGAAGATATTGTAGATGTGAGAAGAAAGGAACATTTAAAAAATGTTCAAGATTAAGAATTCTTCAAGAGTAAAAATTCCTTTAACAGAAAGGAGAAGTTTAGCACCATTGCTAGGTAACATTAATGGCTCATTTGCAGTTTGTCATAGTACTTTTAAATTGAAACCAGAATATCACAGAATTTTCCCTCAGCCACATTCAGCTAGCAATGGTACTTCTGTGAATCAATAGGAGAATTTGATTTAACTAAAATAAAAGTTTTGCCAGCAGGTGTGTCAAAAGAGAGAGGGGAAAGTGAATTGAGTATGTATACAGAAAAGAATTTGTGCTGATTTATCCTAAGTCTGTAAGAATTTAAAATAGGTAAGGATGTAAAATTGGTAAGGACGTAAGTAAGACCAGTAGGAGAAGATTGGTAAGCAATAGTTCAGATGCTAAAATCAATGGTTGATTTTAGAGGGATGGAAAAATTGTTGGAGTAAGAGTATTAGAGGTATCTGAGGCAGTACTGGAGAGTGAAATATTTAAAACAGATTTTTGAGTTATATATGGGAATCAGTTACTGAACTAAGATGGAATACAAGGTTATTAGAGAATATAAAGTCAAAGAATTGAGATTTTAGTGTATGAGAATGATTACATATAGAGTAAAATAACCAGGAATTAGGTAATACTATTAGAGGGAATGGGACAGAAAATCATGGCAAAATTAAAGGAAGTGACCTGTGAGTCAGTAAATGAATATAACAAGAAAAGGTAGCAGGTGATATAATCTGTTGACATCATATTCATAACTGGCTAATTTTAACGAATAGAGGAGAATGACTTAGAAATGTCATTGAGTAGCCAAGCAGATACCTAGTTCACCTCTGGGTCCAGAGGTAAGAGGGAATGTCAGAAGGAAAACATTCCCCACTAGACAGGGCCTCTGGAAAACAGAGTAAGAGAGAGCCAAATTTCAGATAGAATAAGAAAGTGAAGGTATCATCATTCAGATAGGAGGCAAAGGATTTTGATGATGGCAGTGTGTTTCAAAGAGGTAATGCCAGTGGGTTAACATAATCCTGAGGCCTTTATGATGTAATCAGGAGGACCAGATGTGGACAGCATCAAACTGAAAATATATTACAAAACCATTAAGGAACTCAATTTTAATTTGTAGATCAAATCATTCTTTTTTAACTTTATTTTTATTGTTGACACTAATAGGGATGTCCTCATTTTCCCATTATTTTTCTTTCTTTCAAACTTACTGAATTTTCTCATTCTAAAAGTGATACATACACATAGAAAAGATCCAAACATTACAGGATATATCAATTAAAAAGGAAAAAACCTTGGTAATATTTGGAATGTAAATTTTGGAGTCAAATATTGCCTATGTTATTTTCATTATTGAAGTTGTATACCATTGTATGTGTTTACTGGTCATTCACATATCTTTTTCTATAAATTACTTGTTTGTATACTCTATTTTTATACCACCTTAATTGCATCTTTATTATTGAGTTTTATTTACAAGCTTTCTGTATTAGATTGTACCCTAAGACATTTCCATTTTTATTAGTCAAAATGGTTGAATAGTAATAATCTCACCTTACTTGTATCATTCATCTTAATGCACATGGATATTGATTAGTAGCTCCAAGTCGATGTACCCTATATTATCTTACTTTTTTGTGTTACTTTTATCACAATTTTTAGAGGACATTGTCTTTTAAAATAATGACCAACATTGAAAAATACAGCCACTAAAAACTGCAGAAATACTGTTGTTTAATTTCCTACAAATAACATTTTATTATCCACTTAATTACTCCTTTTAAAAAGTCAACTCACTGTCCTTTCTTTCATTGGAAATAATACTAAATTTTCTATTTAATCAGGACATGGAAGGCTCTAATTTTCCTTACACACAGTTAAGTGTATCAAAATATAATAAATTCTTACTGTTTTATCCTGTTTTACCTTTGAAAGTGCTTTTACACACATTGATTACTTCTTTCTAAAATATGTGGTTACAAATACACACACACACACACACACACACACACACACATACACATATATAAAATGGTCAAGGGAAGGCAGCTATTTTATGAAATAGTCTGGACTAGCCAAATCTCAAAGAAAAACACTCAAGATATTGATGGGAATTTCATTTCTCTGTTTAAAATAAACATTTTAATCTATAAATAAAATGATGAAAAAACATTATTTATATTAAACATAAACATGTAGCTAAATTGAGCATGTAATTAATTAAAAACACTAAAAAAGTATTAAAAAGAGTACTTACAGTCTTAGAAGAGTCATTTTCTCTGCCTATATGTTGCCAGGACTACATCAATGTAAATTTCAACTGGTAATGTTTAATGATGACATCATAAAGAGATTGTGAGTAACAGGAATTTAAAGGGAAAGGACAGAGTAATTATACTTTATACTGCATAGGTGCTTCTGAAACTTAAAATTGTAGCTCTTTTCATACACAGTGTTGTACAACTTGAATGGGAGAATTGGTTTTTCAATCATTTAATCTATCTGATTGTTTAATAAACATATACATTTTTGATATTCCATTTTAACACTGATTTGGAGCATGCATATGTGCACACAGATGGAAAGGGACTTGACTTGAGGTGGTAAATACACAGCACAATATACAGATGATGTATTGTAGAATCATACACATGAGACCTGTATAATTTTATTAACCAATGTTACTCAAATGAATTCAGTAAAAAACATGCATATAAATGTGTGTATGTGTATGTAAACTAGCTATATAACCTGAAAGAAAAATAGAAGAATCTAAAAATTTCTCTACAAAGAGCAACTGTATTTCTGTACATTTTTTCATATTCAGGCTTTTCCCCCTAAAAACTATGTATATGTTCATGATGATTTTTCCCTTAGAATAACTTGAATATAATTTATTCTTGGACTTTAAAAATA
>NW_006287367.1:146925-151587 GCF_000327345.1 Myotis davidii | reverse complement strand
TAGTACAGACAAATTATATGTTATAGAGTACACATGTAACTTGTATGATTTTATTAACCAATGTAACCCCAATAAATTCAATAAAAATAAAAAATAAGTAAATAATAAATAGTACTGCAAGTCTGAAAAATACGTTTTTTTTCTCCACAAACCTGAAAAAAACTGTTGTTATGTATAGGGTAATGTTAGAACAAGTTATAAAATGCTAGTTGGTAGGAAATTTGAAAATCTGAACTTTTCATTATATGAAATTTAAACCCATGTGGGAGGTAAAGATGTGTACAAATGATTGTCCCTTACAGATAGTGAGCATCTTTTGGCCTCAGGAAGAGAAGCAATTCATTATTTACTCTCAACTTCTTAGAACTTTTTTGCCACTAAATCTTTCTTTTCTTTGAAAATTTATATTATGTAATACTGACTCTATTTCATTTTAGAAAATGGAAGGAAAATATAATCCAAGACACTAAATTGGTATCTACTTAAGAATTGCTACATAATATAATAGCTCAGAAACCTTCAACTGGCCAAACTAACTTCACTAACCTATCACATAGTGTTGCCTTTTTAAGGAAAATACTGAGAAGTCATTACATTTGTAAGTAACAAATGAACCACGAGCATAGAAAGGAACAATTATGTTTAAAGAGTCTTGAAAAATCTTCCTATCCTCAGACCCAGTTTTTCCACTCCTAGGAAAGTATCCTAAGTAAAGAATAAAGTATCCTTTATTCTTTCAGCATAAAGATGTTCACTATACTTTTACATAAAATGTTAGACTTTAAAAATACTGTACATGTCTAATAATGGTTTCAGTAATCACAAGATTAAAACTCCATGAGGGCAGGAATCGTGTCTTTTTTACATTCACTTTATCCTTAACATTTGCATGAAAAAAGGAACATAAAACTGTACATGCAGTTTGATATCTACTATATAAAGCAATATATTTATTGTGTAAAGAAAGGAAATGAACAAAAATATTAATAACATTATAAATAGTTTATTTTCCCATATGTTTTGCATTTTAAAAATTTCTACAAAATGTGTATACATAAAGAAGCAAAAATTATATTAACAATATATGTGAAAAATTGCAAGTAAAAATAGAAATAATATTCACATTTATATTGGATTATTGGTGCTGATAAAAAAAATAAGCATTACTATTAAAAACTTTTGAGACAAGGTGGTCAACATGGCAGTCTGAGAGAGAGTGTGTGAGTGAGTAAGGGAGTGAGAGGGGTGTATGTGAACATGGTGTGTGTGTGTGTGTGTGTGTGTGTGTGTGTGTGTGTGTGACAGTTAGATTATGCAGGAGTCTCGGGGGCTGGCAGATCAATCTGTCCTGGACAAAGAGCACCTGCAACACCCACAGGCACTCCCCTGGCAGGCACGGCTCTGGCACAGAAACCACACCATTTTGAATGGGGAAACAACAGAGGCTAGGAGAGAAGCCTCACCACCACCCAGACTAACCTTGGATACCACCCTGAGCATGAGCAGTGAGTCACAAGCGACCCCATCTTGAGTTGCATGCCACACCTTCTGCAGACTCTAGGATACCCCACAGTGAGTCACATGCCAGTGGGACCTAACAGGCAACCCTTGCCACATGAGTGGGGACCCTGAGGTGAGTCACACACCCAAAGAAATTTCTAAGTGACCCCACCGTGGCTCTGGGACCATACAGTGAGTCACACACCAGTGGGCTGTGGTATCTCACAGGGAGTTGCACACCAGAGGGACTGTGTGCATGCCCCCACCAAACTCAAGTGTCTTCAGCTGACACCTGTAGGACCAGATCCATGGGGGAAGGGAATGCAACCCAGAATAGAGACACTAAAGATGTGAGACTCAAAGCAGACCCAGTTTCTGGGCTAAGGATTCCCTAACTACTGGGCAAATAGGGTCTTCAACCTTTCAGACTTCAATCAGGTTGCCCAGAACCAGAAAGGATCAGTGCCTCATATTCAGATTCAATAGAGCAGCTTCTAGGAGACCCAGGATAGATACACCAAAGGACCAAATTCAGCAACAACAGAGCAAAATCCAGTCACCCCCAACCTTACTGGCAGCAAGTTGGAGGGGAGGTGCTTCCCATGAATAGGACATGAATGATCAATTGGGACAGGAAAATACACTCACCATATTTCCTGAAAGCTAAACAACACATCTCCCTCATAAAGACCTGTCAGAAACAGACTTTTGAGTGATTAAGATTGACAGCTGGCTGACAGGCAAAGAGGGCAGAGGCAAAGCCTGGGGAGCCAGAGGAACTTTGCTGAATGAGCCCTGAGCCCTATGCGACTAACAAGCCTATTTGAGAGGGCAGATTGATCCCTCCTACTTGTGGCAAAAGCCTATGGAGACAGACACAAGCAGTGGATCGGTGGATTGGTGGATGGCCTGGCACACTAAGTAAGCACATCCACAACAGCTTGCTGGGTGAGGTCAGGAGTGAGCCACATGGAGAGACAACCTGTGAGGATATTTCATCCATGAATGGAACAATAACATTCAAGACCCAACTACATCAAGAGAACCCAAATAACTCAAGTAGGGAGGGGGCTTTCCTAGAACACCCAGCTGAGGAGATCTGAAAGACTACATCAATAGGTCCCACAAAACAAACACCTACTGCATAGGACCACTCCCAAAATTTCTGGGTAGCATAGTAGTTTGCTCTAAGACATGTAAACAAATACAAAGGGACAGAAAAATGGGGAGGCAAAAATACAATCCCCAAAGAAAAGAAAAGGAGGAATTGGCTAGAAAAAGAATTAAATGAAATGGAGGCAAGTAATTTGTCAGATAAAGAATTCAAAGTAATGGTTATAAGGATGCTCAAACATCTGAATGAGAATTACAAGCAATTAAATGAGAATTATAAGGAACCAACATGGATAAGAGTCAAGAAGAAATGAAGAACAATTGCAATAAAGAACACCTGGAAATTTTCAATGGTATACTAGAAGAAGCTGAGAACCAAATCAGTGAAATAGAAAACAAAGTAGAAACAAACAACCACCCAATCAGAGCAAAGATTGGAAAAAGAAAAAAGAAGCAGAAAGAAAGTTTAAGGAAGCTTTGGGACAACATGAAATGAAACAATAGCTACAGAATAGGGGTGCTAGAAGTAGAGGAAGCTGAGCAAGGAATAGAAAACATGTTTGAAGAAATGACAGAATACTTCCCTAACTTGGGGCACAAAAATGTCACACAAGTCCAGGAAGCACAGAGGGTCCCAATCAAGATGAACCAAAAAAGACCTACACCAAGACACATCATAATTAAAATGGCAAACATTAAAGACAAAGGAAGAATCTTAAAGGCTGCAAGAGAGAAAGTTATCTATGAGGGCTCTCCCATTAGACTATCAGTTGATTTCTCAACAGAAGCACATCAGGCCAAAGAGAGTGGCACAAAGTATACACAGTGGTGAAAATCAAGGGGGCGAATCCAAGACTACTCTATCCAGCAAGGTAATTATTCAGAATTGAAGGTGAAATGAGGAGCTTCATAGAAAAACAAACAAAAGGCTAAAAGAGTTTATTACCACCAAACCAGCAATGCAAGAAATCCTAAAGGGAGACACAGGGGCATAAAGAATAAACATTCCAACAAACAAAAACCTATCAATAATAACCTTTGGCCCTAACTAGTTTGGCTCAATGGATAGAGCATTGGACAGTGGACTCAAGGGTCTCAGGTTCGATTCTGGTCAAGGGCATGTACCTTGGTTGCAGACACATACCCAGTAGGGGGTGTGCAGGAGGCAGCTGATCGATGTTTCTCTCTCATCAATGTTTCTAACTCTCTATCCCTCTCCCTTCCTCTCTGTAAGAAATCAATAGAATATATTTTAAAAAATAATAACCTTCGGAAGAGGAGACAATGGTGGCCAAGTAGGCAGATCTGTCCGGCACTTCCTCCCAGGTCCAGGCTGGAAATACAACTAAATTGGAGAATATTCACCTGGTATTTCCAACTGTGGTCTAGCTGAGGAGGTGACTTATAAAAAGGAAGAACAGAAGGCACCTGGAGACTGGTGAAAAGGGTGAGATCATGAGAGGTGGAGAAAATGGAGAAGAGGGTGCTCAGCTACAGAGAGAAATGTTCTGGGAGCACACACATCCACCCTTGGCAATGGCCTCATCAGCAAACTAACCAGTTGTGCTTTTGACCCACCACTGCATGACCTGCAGCACCCCTATCATCGAAAAAGCTATGAAAGGTAGTAAGACTGCTGGCAGAAGTGGAGACTAGACCCAGACGACCAAAGCCAGTGAGGAGAGAGCAGCAGTTTTGATTGCCTTTAAATATATATATATATATAATTTTGTTTTATGACTTAAGGTATTACTAAGAGTATTATATATGTCTCATCCCCGCCCCTTGACATTACCCTGGCCTCCCCTACCACCCAGTGTCTTGTGTCCATTGGTTATGTTTATATGCATGCATACAAGTCCTTTGGTTGATCTCTTACCCTCCGCCAACCCTTCCCAGCCTTCTGGCTGTAGTTTGACAGTCTGTTCTATGCTGCTCTGCCTCTGTATTTATTTTTGTTCATCAGTTTATAATAGTCTTTATTATCCATAAATGAGTCAGATCATGTGGTATTTTTCTTTCATTGACTGGCTTATTTCACTGCATCTA
>NW_006287367.1:145704-146310 GCF_000327345.1 Myotis davidii | reverse complement strand
CTTGATATCTGATATTGAGGTCCCACCTACTTTGTTCTTTATCAGGATCGCTGCAGCTATATGGGGTCTTTTTTTATTCCAGATGAATTTTTAGAGAGTTAGTTCTATGTCTGTGAAATATGCCATCTGTATTTTAATGGGAAGTGCATTGAATTTATAGATTGCTTTGGGTAGTATGGACATTTTAATGATGTTGATTCTACCAATTCATGAACATGGTATGTTCTTCCATCTGTTTATGTCTTCCTCTATCGCTTTTTTCAACATACTGTAGTTTTCTGAGTAGAGGTCTTTTTCCTCCATAGTTAAGTTTATTCCTAGGTATCTTAATTTTTTTTGGTGCGATTGTAAATGGGATTGCTTTTTTAGTCTCTCTTTTATAAGTTCGCTATTGGTGTATAGAAATGCCATACATTTCTTGGCTTCAATTTTGTATCCTGCTACAATGCTGAATTCATTTACTAAGTCTAATAGGTTTTTGATGGAGTCCTTAGGGTTTTTTATGTACAATATCATGTCATCTGCGAATAAGGACAGTTTTACTTCTTCTTTTCCAATTTGGATTCCTTTTATTTTTTCTTGTTGTTGATTACAATGGCTAGTACC
>NW_006287367.1:144268-145164 GCF_000327345.1 Myotis davidii | reverse complement strand
CTCTTGAATTTTTTGTAGTAGTCTGAGGAGGATAGGTTTTAGTTCTTCCTTGAATGTTTGGTAAAACTCCCCTGTGAAGCCGTCTGGTCCTGGGCTTTTGTTTGCTGGAATCTTTTTGATGACTGCTTCAATTTCTTCCATAGTTATTGGCCTATTGAGATTTTTAGATTCTTCCTGATTGACTTTTGGAAGGTTGTTTTTTTATAGGAATATGTCCATTTCCTCCAGGTTGTCTAGGAGTAGAGTTGTCCATAGTATTTTTTAATAATCCTTTAACAAACCGCCACCAAGGGGCCATGTCAGAAATAGAAGTTTGTGTAAATAGGACTGAAAGCAGGCAGAAAAACAAAGTAGGCAGATTGATCCTGCTTGCCTGAAACCAAGGTTCTGGCATGTGACACAGAGGAGTGGTGGGTCACTGGGAACTTCAACACTGTGCTGACTACCTGACAGGAAACTGAGACATGGCAGGCAGAACAGTAGAGAGGGGTATTAAACCTGCTCCAGTGGGATGCTGAAGCTCTGCTGAATTGAACCAACTTCACTAATTCACCTTTTTATTTGTTATCTTTTACTTAAGAAACTAAATATTATTTCACTTTATTTTTTATTACTATATATTTACTAGAGGCCCAGTGCACTCGGGGTGGGGAGAGGAGGTCCCTCAGCCCGGCCTGTGCCCTCTCGCAGTCTGGGACCCATCAGGAGATAACGGCCTGCTGGCTTAGGCCTGCTCCCGGGTGGCAGAGGGCAGGCCTAATCCCAAGGTGCAGCCTCTGGTCGGGCTCAGAGCAGGGCCAATTGGGGAGTTGGGGCACCACCCCCTGACATGCACAGAGCGGGGCGGATCGGGAGGTTGCTATGCCACACTCAGTCATGCTCAGGGTAGGGCCGTG
>NW_006287367.1:143509-144244 GCF_000327345.1 Myotis davidii | reverse complement strand
TGGGGTTTGGGGAGCGCCCCCTGTCACACACAGAGCAGGGCCAATCAGGGAGTTGGGGTGCTGCCCCTTTTCATGCACAGAGCAGGGCCGATCAGGGGGGTTGGGGTTCCGTACCATGTCACACCCTGAGACCCCAGGACGATCAGGGGTTTGGTGAGGCCTCTCAGCTCCGCTGATCCCAGGGTCCTGAGACCTCTCAGCTCCGCTGATCCCAGGGTCCTGAGACCTCTCAGCTCCGCTGATCCCAGGGTCCTGAGACCTCTCAGCTCCGCTGATCCCAGGGTCCTGAGACCTCTCAGCTCCGCTGATCCCAGGGTCCTGAGACCTCTCAGCTCCGCTGATCCCAGGGTCCTGAGACCTCTCAGCTCCGCTGATCCCAGGGTCCTGAGACCTCTCAGCTCCGCTGATCCCAGGGTCCTGAGACCTCTCAGCTCCGCTGATCCCAGGGTCCTGAGACCTCTCAGCTCCGCTGATCCCAGGGTCCTGAGACCTCTCGGCTCCGCTGATCCCCGGGTCTTGAGGCCTCTCGGCTCCCTGATCCCAGGGTCCTGAGGCCTCTCAGCTCCGTTGATCCCAGGGACCTGAGATCTCTCGGGTCCGGTGATAACTGGGGCGGGAAGGCCTCTCGGATAGGCTGATCACGTGGCCAGGAGGCCTCTCAGCTCTGCAGATAACCGGGATTGGGGTGCATCTTGGCTCCGCAGATAACTGGGGCGGGGAGGCCTGTCGGGTCCG
>NW_006287367.1:142016-143180 GCF_000327345.1 Myotis davidii | reverse complement strand
TACCATGTCACACCCTGAGACCCCAGGACGATCAGGGGTTTGGTCGCTGCCCGCTGTCACACTGATCCCGGTGCTGGGAGGCCTTGCTGCTCCGCTGATCCCGGGACCAGGACGCCTCTCAGCTCTCCTGATCCCGGGGCCAGGACGCCTCTCGGCTCCGCTGATCCGGGGGTCTGAGGCCTCCAGGCTCCGCTGATCCCAGGGACCTGAGGCCTCTCGTCTTCACTGATAACCGGGGCCAGGAGGTCTCGCGGCTCCGCTGATCCCAGGGCCGGGAGGCCTCTCAGATCCGCTGATCCCAGGGTCCTGAGGCCTCTCCGCGCCGCTGATCCCAGGGGCCTGAGTGCGGCCCCGGGGGTCCTGAGGCCGCTCGGCTCCGCTGATCCCAGGGTTGAGAGGCCTCTCGGCTCCGCTGATAACCAGGCCGTGAGGCCTCTCAGCTCCGCTGATCCCAGGGTCCAGAGGCCTCTCGGATCCGCTGATAACTGGGGCGGGGAGGCCCCTCGAATCGGCTGATCCCAGGGTCCTGAGGCCTCTCAGCTCCGCTGATCCCAGGGTCCAGAGGCCTCTCGGATCCGCTGATAACTGGGGCGGGGAGGCCCCTCGAATCGGCTGATCCCAGGGTCCTGAGGCCTCTCAGCTCCGCTGATCCCAGGGTCCAGAGGCCTCTCGGATCCGCTGATAACTGGGGCGGGGAGGCCCCTCGAATCGGCTGATCCCAGGGTCCTGAGGCCTCTTGGCTCCGCTGATCCGCTGATCATGGGGTTCGGGAAGTCTCTCGGCTCCGCTGATTATCTGATCACGGGGCCGGGAGGCCTCGCGGCTCCGCTGATCCCAGGACCGGGAGGCCGGTCGGCTTTGCTGATCCAGGAGCCTGGAGGCTTCTGGGCTGTGTTGATCCCGGCCGGGTGGCCTGTTGGTTCCTTTGATCCCAGGGTCCTGAGTCCTCTCGGCACGGCTGATCCGCTGATCACGGGGCTGGGAGGCCTCTCGGCTCCGCTGATCCCAGGGTTCTGAGGCCTCTCAGCTCTGCTGATCCCATGGTCCTAAGGCCTCTCAGCTCCGCTTATCCCAGGGTCCTGAAGCCTCTCGGATCCGCTGATAACTGGGGCGGGAAGGCCTCTCGGATCGGCTGCTCCCAGGGGCCCGAGGCCCCTCTGGTCC
>NW_006287367.1:141384-141784 GCF_000327345.1 Myotis davidii | reverse complement strand
CACTGGCGGGACGGGGAGGGCTCTCGGCTCCGCTGATTCCAGGGTCCTGAGGCCTCTCGGCTCCGCTGATCCCAGGGTCCTGAGACCTCTCAGCTCCGCTGATCCCAGGGTCCTGAGACCTCTTGGCTCCGCTGATCCCCGGGTATTGAGACCTCTCAGCTCCGCTGATCCCAGAGTCCTGAGGCCTCTCAGGTCCGCTGATCCCAGGGACCTGAGATCTCTCAGGTCCAGTGATAACTGGGACGGGGAGGCCTCTCGGCTCCGCTGATCACGGGGCCGGGAGGCCTCTCAGCTCCGCTGATAACCGGGACTGGGGTGCTTCTTGGCTCCGCTGATAACTGGGGCGGGGAGGGCTGTCGGCTCCACTAATCCCAGGGTCCTGAGGCCTCTCAGCTCCGCT
>NW_006287367.1:140733-141331 GCF_000327345.1 Myotis davidii | reverse complement strand
TTCCTGGGGCGGGGAGGCCTCTCGGATCGGCTGATCCCAGGGTCCTGAGGCCTCTTGGCCCCGCTGATCCGCTGAACCCAGGGTCCTGAAGCCTCTCAGCTCTGCTGATCCCAGGGTCCTGAGGCCTCTCAGCTCCGCTGATCCCAGGGTCCTGAAGCCTCTCGGATCCGCTGATAACTGGGGCGGGAAGGCCTCTCGGATCGGCTGATCCCAGGGTCCTGAGGCCTCTTGGCTCCGCTGATCCGCTAATCACGGGGTTCAGGAAGCCTCTCGGCTCCGCTGATCCGCTGATCATGGTGTTTGGGAAGCCTCTTGGCTCCACTGATTATCTGATCACAGGGTCCTGAGGCCTCTCAGCTCCGCTGATCCCAGGGTCCTGAGGCCTCTCAGCTCCGCTGATCCCAGGGTCCTGAGGCCTCTCAGCTCCGCTGATCCCAGGGACCTGAGATCTCTCGGGTCCGGTGATAACTGGGGCGGGGAGGCCTCTGGGCTCCGCTGATCACGGGCCGGTAGGCCTCTCAGCTCTGCTGATAACCGGGACTGGGGGGCCTCTTGGCTCCGCTGATAACTGGGGCGGGGAGGCCTGTCGGCTCCGCTA
>NW_006287367.1:139344-140575 GCF_000327345.1 Myotis davidii | reverse complement strand
TGGGGCCCCCCAGCTCCGCTGAGCCCAGGGTCCAGAGGCCTCTCGGATCCGCTGATAACTGGGGCGGGGAGGCCTCTCGGATCGGCTGATCCCAGGGTCCTGAGGCCTCTTGGCCCCGCTGATCCGCTGAACCCAGGGTCCTGAAGCCTCTCAGCTCTGCTGATCCCAGGGTCCTGAGGCCTCTCAGCTCCGCTGATCCCAGGGTCCTGAGGCCTCTCAGCTCCGCTGATCCCAGGATCCTGAGGCCTCTCGGATGCGCTGATAACTGGGGCGGGGAGGCCTCTCGGATCGGCTGATCCCAGGGTCCTGAGGCCTCTTGGCCCCGCTGATCCGCTGAACCCAGGGTCCTGAAGCCTCTCAGCTCTGCTGATCCCAGGGTCCTGAGGCCTCTCAGCTCCGCTTATCCCAGGGTCCTGAGGCCTCTCAGCAGCGCTGGTCCCAGGGTCCTGAGGCCTCTCGGCTCCTCTGATAACTGGGGCGGGGAGGCCTCTCGGCTCCTTGATCCCAGGTTCCTGAGGCCTCTCCGCTCTGCTGATAACTGGGCCGGGGAGGGCTCTCGGCTCCGCTGATCCCAGGGTCCTGAGACCTCTCGGCTCCACTGATCCCCGGGTCTTGAGGCCTCTTGGCTCCCTGATCCCAGGGTCCTGAGGCCTCTGGGCTCCGCTGATTGTGGTCCCGGGAGGCCTCTTGGCTCCGCTGATAACCAGGACTGGGGGGCCTTTTGGCCCCATGATAACTGGGCGGGGAGGCCTCTGGCCTCTGCTGATCCCAGGGTCCTGAGGCTTCTCGGCTCTGCTGATCCCACTTCCGGGAGGCCTCTCGGCTCCACTGATCCAGCTGCCGGGAGGCCTCTGGGCTCTGCTGATCCCGGTCCAGAGGCCTGATGGCTCCGCTGATCGCAGAGCTCTGATGCCTCTCTGCCTTGCCGCTTCAGGGCTGTTTGGCTTTGCTTCGCTTGGAGCCTGAGTATGTAAATTAACCTCCATCTTTTAGCTTCTATAATTGAAACATTGTATCTTTTCGAGTTGTAGCTTCAGGAGCCCAGAGCCCTGCAGCTGCAGATGGGGAACCTTGGCTTCCTCCATCGCTGGGGCAACCAAGCCTCCTGTTCTCAGCTGCCTGGCTGCAGGCCACAATCTTGGCTGACAGTTAATTTGCATATCTTGCTGATTAGCCAATGAAAAGAGTAGCAGCCGTACGCCAATTACCATGTTTCTCTTTTATTAGTGTA
>NW_006287367.1:135952-138846 GCF_000327345.1 Myotis davidii | reverse complement strand
TTATTACTATTTTTTAATTGTGTTATTGCTTAAAGTATTACAAAGAGTATTATATATGTCTCCTTTTTTCCTCCCCTTGACCCTCCCCTAGCCTCCCATGTCCCCCAGTGTCTGTGTCCATTCGTTATGCTTATATGCATGCATACAAGTCCTTCGGTTGTTCTTTTACCCCCCTCCCAACCCTCCCCAGGCTTCCAATTGTAGTTTGACAGTCTGTTCAATGCTGCTCTGCCTTTGTATCTATCTTTTTGTTCATCAGTTTATAATGGGTTTTATTATCCATAAATGAGTGAGATCATATGGTATTTTTCTCGGCTTGCCAGGGGACATCGCAGCCTTGCATGGGGCCATCTCAACATCACCGGGGCCGTTTCAATCTCACTGGGGCCTTTTCAACCTCACCGGGGCTGTTTCAGCCTCACCAGGGCCATCCCAGCCTCACAGGGGCCGTCCCAAACCCACAGGGATAATCCCAACCTCACAGGGGCCATCACAGCCTTGCAGGGGCCTTTTCAACCTCACCGGGGCTGTTTCAGCCTCACCAGGGCTGTCCCAGCCTCACAGGGGCGGTCCCAACCTCACAGGTGCCATTTCAACCTCACCGGGGCTGTTTCAACCGCACTGGGGCCATTACAACCTTACCGGGGCTGTTTCAACCTCACTGGAGCCGTTTCAACCTCACCAGGGCCCTTTCAGCCTCACAGGGGCCCGCTCAGCCTCACGGGGGCCATCTCAGCAACACGAAGTTTGGCATTCTGTCTTTTGTTGGTTGGCTCCTCACTGGACAAAATCTCCAGGCGTTCTTAGTGGCTGATTATCTGGTATGCTTGCCTGGATTTCATTTTCTACTAAGTGCACAGACTGCTTGTCTGCCGTCTCCCAGCGTCCCATGTGAGACTGGATCGGGTGGACCTGCCTGCGCGTTTGCTGGTACAGCGGTTCCACATTGCCAGCCCAGCCGGGTCCGGCTCCGGCTTCCTCCGAACCTGATTCTGCTTCTTGAGTGTGTCCCTTATGTATGCGAGGAGGTAAAATCTGCAGTTTGTTGGGTTGGGCTGCAAAAACGCAGGTGGTTCCTATTCTGCCACTGGCACAGCTTGGGAAGGGTTGTAAATTGAGTAGGGCAGGGTCTCCTGGAGTCACCAGGGTGGAGCAAATATCAATGGCGTGTCCTCGACTCCTCGCCTCTCCACGACTCCCTCCGTGTCTCTGCGTCCCTGAGTGCTGGCAAGTAGCCCCACAAGCAAGCCACCCTTACTCTCTGACCCGCTGCAGGGCCATCCTGCCTCTCTCCCCATAGGGGTCTGGGGCCTCAGAGTCCCAACCCAAACAAGCTCAGTGGATTCGAGAGTCTGTAACCCCTTCCGATTGAAAAAAACCGCACATCCAGTTGCAGCCTGCCTGGTGTGTGACTTCGTACCTCTGTTCTTGGAGCCTCTGCATATTCTACTCAGTCTCAATGTTCTTCTTTCTTTCTTTCCAGTTGTAGAGCTTCCACTGGGCCAGCATTCCCATGGCTCTGAATGACAGCTGTCTGTCTTATAGTTGGTAATTTCAATGCTGTTGTGGGAGGCAGCACACACAGGTCTGTACCCTACACTGCAATCTTGGTTCCCCCCAAATTAATAATCTTTATCTGCTTTATTGACACATTTTTATCAAAGTAGTCTCTTGGCCTACTCATATATCTAATTTCCTCTCCCCTGCTCCAAGTCCATGCACACTTCTCTTTTTTCTATCCTCACCAGATAAAATTGTTTTTCTTTCTCTTTTTCTTGTTGTTGTTTGTTAGTCGTTTTTTTTGTTTTTAGGTGTTTTTTTTTATTTTATGCTTTTGTTTTTCTTCTTTCTTGTTCTCTTCTTCTAAAGGGTGTCCCAAAATTCACGCAAGAAGTAATTTTAATCGAAAACACAGGTTTATAATTAAAAATTGTAAATTATTATTGATTCATAAAGTATACAGTATAGGGTTATGTATGGAATAGCATATCGGGTAAATGGTCTCCACAGCTTTGCTGGCACATACACACTCTTTTGTTGAAATTTTCCATGACCATTTTGCATAAATGTGGCTGAATTTCTATGAGGGTCATTTTCATCTTGATGGCTTGGTTAATCGAAGAAATTGTCGCATTTGGGGTTCAGAAAATCCACGAGTGATTGTTGAGAAACAAATCCACAACATGTCATGGTTTGGTGCAGGTTTTGGGCTGGAGGCATCATCGGACCATTCTTCTTCAAAAATGTGGCTTCTCAGGCAATAACAGTTAATGGTATTTGCTACCATGACAAGATAATCCAGTTTTTGTGCCTAAATTTCAAGATATGGATGTGGAAGACATGTGGTTTCAACAAGATGGTGCCATATGCCATACAGCCTGAGAAACAATTCAATTACTGCATGAGTCATTTCCTGGTCTTGTAATTTCCTCTTTTAGTGATCAAAATTGGCCGCACAGATCATTCAATTTAACGCTGTTGAACTTTTTGGGGTTTTTTTTGAAGTCTAAGGGTTATGCCAACAAGCCCATGACCACCTATGCCTTGAAGGAGGAAATTGAGTGCTGTATCAACGAAATTCAGCCACATTTATGCAAAAGGGTCATGGAAAATTTCAACAAAACAATGCATATGTGCCAGCAAAGCCGTGGAGGCCATTTACCTGAAATCCTATTCCATACATAACCCTATACTGAATGCTTTATGAACCAATAAAAATTTACAATTTTTAATAATAAACCTGTGTTTTCAATCAAAATTACTTCTTACGTGAATTTTGGAACACCCTTTACTAATAGCTTAATTAGTTTCAGTCACCAACTGAGGCCTATCTGCTCTCTATTACCCTTTTCAAAAAATACATGAATATATAGATAGATTAAAGAAAGGAATAT
>NW_006287367.1:121505-132317 GCF_000327345.1 Myotis davidii | reverse complement strand
AAATTCTCACTCTGCCATCTGCATGATGCAACTGGAAACGTGATTCATCGGACCACATTACTTTTTTCCAATGCTCAACTGTCCAATCCTTGTATTCCTGTGCGAATTGGAGACGTTTTATCTTGGTAACTGCAGATAGCAAAGGTGTTTGAACAGGCCTTCAGCCTCCATGTCCCATACAGTTAATTTGTCTACAAGTGTCAGGTGGTCATAATAATCTGGCCACTCACGTTCAAATATATCCCACATTCAAAGGCTGCTAAATCATGCTGTTTACCCATATCTTCAGAAAAAAGTCACTTCTACTGTCGTGATAAACAACCTGCTTTCCTATTTATAATGGTCTGGCCCTCTAGCAACTTCAGTATGAAATTATAGCTAATTTGCCTACAAATGTCAGGTGGTCAAAATAATCTGGCTACTCAGTGTATATGTATATCTAATGGATACAAGCAACAGGGTGGTGATGGCCAAAGGCAGGTGCGGAGTGTGCTGTGTGGAGATAGTAAAGGGGTGGAAAATGTGGGACATCTGAAATTATGTTAACAATAAATGAAAAATAAAATGTGATATACTAGTATAATATAATTTAGCCATGAGAAAGAAGGACATCTTGCCATTTGCAACAAAATGAATGGCCCTGAGGGCATTATGCTAACTGAAATAATTCAGAAGGAGGAAAAAAAGTATGACCTCACTTATATGTGAAATGTAAAAAGGTTGTACCTGTAGAACCAGATAATAGAATGATGGCTTCAGGGCTGAGGGTGTGAGAAATGTAAAGATGTCAAATGTCACAAAATTCCAATTATTAGATGAATAAGTTCTTGGGCTCTAATATACAGTGTGGTAAATACAGTTAACAATATTATATTATACTAGTGGCCCAGTGCACAAAATTCGTGCATGGGAGGCGGGTGTCCCTCAGTCCAGCCTGCACCCTCTCCAATCTCGGACCCTTTGGGGGATGTTGACTGCCAGTTTAGGCCTGATCCAAGAATGTCCAACAGGCCTGATCCCAGGATGTTCAATGTCCGGCAGGCCTGATCCCAGAATGTCCCTGGATATCCGGCAGGCCCGATCCCAGGATGTCCCTGGATGTCCGGCAGGCCTGATCCCAGGATGTCTGACTACCAGAATCGGGCCTAAACCGGCAGTTGGGCATCCCTTTCACAATCCTGGACCTCTGTCTCCTAACTGCTCGCCTGCATGCCTGCCTGATTGCCCTTAACTGCTTCTGCCTGACAGCCTGATCACCCCCTAACAGCTCCCTTGCTGTCCTGATTGATGCCCAACAACTCCCCTGCTGGCCTGATCACCCCCAACTGCCCTCCCTGCTGACCAAATCACCCCCAATCCTTTTATTAGTATAGATATGACCCTTCACAGAAAATTTCACTAACTGTATTTTACAATAAAGGCTTGATGATTGAATCATTGGGGTCAGACACCAAGATTTCCTTTCTTTGAATAATGGAGGGAATAATTATCTTACCTTTAAGTTGCCCTGAACATCAAATGAGATGATGACTTAGAAAAGTATAAAAGCACCATATAAAGAAAACTGTCTTTTTCATATACTGAAAAGACAATACAGTGGTAAAATGAAAAACACTACTTTTATTCTCCCCCTTCCTTCCTTTACAGCCTTTATTTAAACTTTGAAATTTATAAAAATTTCACTCCTATTTTCATTTATTTACATTCAATATTATTTTGTATTAGTTTCAGGTTTTATATTAGTTACAGAATAGTGGTTAGACAATCATATACTTTACAAAGTGTTCCTGATATTTCCAGTACCCACCTGGCATCATACCATCATTACAACACTATTGACTATAATCTCTATTTAAGTGACAATAGGTTTACAGGTTCCTTCCAATCTTTCTTTTGTGTTGCTTGACCTTCCTTTTCTTTCTCACTTCTTCCCTCATTTTCTTTATATAGTATCTCAATTGGCCCTCAAAGCTCATTGTAGGCACTGGGACATGCTTAATCCCTTTTACAGACCAGGAAACTGAGGCCAATTCCAGTTGGCTGTGGAACTGGACTCAGCATGCAGGGAACCCTCACAGCCGTGCACTCTGCCCTTCCTAAGGGGCAGCCACCGATCAAACAGAACAAACCTCCCTGTCAAGCTTCTGAGCCTTGTTCTCAAACACCTCTTCATCATGGATGCTCCATATTCTTTCCTCTCCCCACCCCACCCCTATTTCTTAATTCCTCCCCTTCTGGGGAGCAGGTTGTAGGCTTCACACTCATCATGCAGGCATGCACTCCCATGGGGTGGGGCAAGAACTGGGGGCAGGGCAAGAACTGGGGCTGGGGTAGGGTGGGAACTGGGTGCAGGTGGGTACAGGCTAGCTTTTGGGCCAAGGGGGGAGCAGGAGTCCCGGCCTCTCAAGTCCCCAGGCCGCTTCAAGGCCCAGTTTGTGCTGGGAGCTTCACTGAACAGCCTCAGTGGGGTACCCAACAGTGCGGCGCTCCTCCACTGAGGTGGCACCGACCCTCAACCCCTGCCTCGGGGCTGCAGGTCTGTGCCCCTCCGCCCTGGTGTCCTTCCACACCGGCAGTCATTGCCTCTTGTTTCCCGTGTCTTAGGGCCACTGCAGAACCTCCACCGCCAGCCCCCTACCCCGGCCTGAGCCTCCTCCAGTGCACCCCACCTTGGTGCTGCTCTGCACCACTTGGGCTGCCCACCTCCTGGCCAGACATTTCTCCAAAGCCATGGAGCTTGTCCAGGAGCCGCCCCTCAAGTAGAGGCCTGTCTGAGCACCTGCGGACCCCCTGACCACGGCTCCTGGCTGGCCTCTTTGTTTAAGTTTCCTATTCCTTCAGGCCCTCTCCTCAGACCCCCCAGGAGCTTGGCTCCAATGGCCCCACCCTTCCACCCTTTAATGGCTCCCTGCAGCCCCCACTCTACTTGTCTGGCTCTCCTGGTCTGCCTACCTGTCAGGACACTGCCAGGGCGCCTTGCTGTGGGCAGCATGGTTCTGGGGTAGGGGGTGGGAGTGTAGGGAGCAGCTCAAGTAAAGTTTAGTAAACCCCAGGCCTCCAGCCCCTCCTTGAGCAGAGTCCAGCAGGGTGGACTGGGGGCCTGGAGTCCAGGGCCACGGGAAGCTTGGCTTCCTCCATCACCAGGCTCAACCCAAGCCTCTTGCTTGCTCCAGCTCCAATGCCACCCTCCATCTTCAGTCATCTTCAGTCTTTGCTCTGCACCTGTATATGCTAATTAACCACCATATTTGTTGGGCTAATTTGCATAGTCGCTCTGATTGGCTTGTGGGTGTAGTGGAGTGATGGTTAATTTGCATGTTTCTCTTTTATTAGTGTAGATATTTGAAAATGGCAAAACGGTTAGACCTTAAATTTTGTCCTGACAAAAAAGAAATTGTAAAAATGTGATGTAATTAAGGTGATATCTAACCATACTGTGGTGATAATTTTGTAATATACAAATATAACAAATCACTCCATTGTACACATAATATTGCATGCCAATTATGTCTCAAGTAGAAGCCCGGTGCACAAAATTTGTGCATGTTTGCAGTCCCTAGGCATGGACAATGATCTAAGCATGAGCGCCTGGCATGGAAGGGCAGGTCCCAGTTGATCTCTGGGCCCTGGGCATAACCTGTGCCCCCAGGCCCCCACACGCCACCCTCTGCCTGAGTCACAGTACCTGAGTCCCCACACGGAGATGTGGTGAGCACTACCAGACACAGTGGGCCAGGTTGTAACATGGGCCTCTGGACTTCCCAGCGGGACCACACAGAAACTGGGCAAGCAGCACGCTCTCTCCCTGCCAGCCTCCCAGACCAACTCCTGAGCGAACTCATGGAGAGCCCGACCAGGCCCTGCAGTTCAGCAGCAGCGACCCAGCTCACCCAGAAGAGGCTGTGCAGGTGCAGGGTGGGCTCCTCATGGGTTCATGGCACCTGAGCACAAGGGCTTCCCCAGACACATGAGCCCTGGCATCCTGGGGGAGAGTAGCAGGGGGAGTGAGAGCAAGCTTGGTGGATATGCTGCATTCTCACCGCACCTTTGTCCCCGTCACCTCCTCCCCTAGGTAGCCAGCCAGAGGTCACAGCCTCCCACCTGGGCACCACGGGAGGTTGGTTGCTACCACCCACCCCAAGTTCCCTATTTCAGTCGGGGGCCAGGCCCCATCCAGTGATCAGGGCCTGCCCACTGCTGGTCGCCATCTGCAGGGCAATTAGCAGGGGCAATAGGGCCCCTGCTAGCATGTGCCTTGGCCTGGCACTGCCTGCTCACCTGCTCCACCATCCTGCGATGGTCCTGCTCTCATCAGGGCCCATCAGGGCTGGAAGCACCTCCACTGCCACCCACTGCCAGCGCTGAGTCGTCACCGATACCGCCATGTTCCACATTGCCCTCTGGTAGCCAGCACACATTATAGCGACCGACCGTTCGAATTCCAGGTCAAAACTTTGCATATTAGGCTTTTATTAAATAGGGTAAGGTTGGGGGAAAAAATGATGATGTACAAGAGGATTCAGTTTTGTTGCATCCCACATAAACATATATTCTAGTCCTACCACCTAGTAACTATGAACTTGACCTAATTTGGAAATAGGGTCTTTGAAGATATAATCAAGTTAAGATCAGGACATATTGGATTAAAATGGGCCCTAATACAATGAGTGGTGCCTTTATGAGAAAGATCAAATTTTGAACACATATACACAAACAGGAGAGTGTGTCATGTGATGATGGAGGCAGAGATGGTGTGCAGTGTTCTGATCAGTCAGTGAAAAAGGAAACTTAGGAGTACAATGTAGAGACAAAAAGGAAAAGCTAAGATCATTTGGGTTACCAAGTAGTTTCAAGTGTGTGTGGGCAACTTTGGTTAGAGAGATAAAGCTGAAAATGTGAATTAAATCCAATTTCTCGGTATCTTGATTTATATTTGATTTCTCAAATAAATTGTTTGAGTTTCAGCGTAAGCAAATGTGCTCTTCCTTTCAGAACTGCAGAGGGCAGTCTGACACTACTGGAGATGAGAAACTAAAATGCAAATTCATTTATTGTAAATAGTAGCACTTCATAGAACTCACTGGAGTTGCACTACAGGTTACCAAAAGGAACTAATCAATGTTAAATAATTAACAAAACCTGTTTTTGCTGGTGTTATGTTGAGAAAAACTCTGGTTGATTGACATTATTACATTGCAGGCTGATCCTTTGGTATACTGCCTACTCTCTGAGATCCCATTGTGAAAACTGTTTTATAGTGACCAGAGTGATAAATATCATTCGTAATCATGTGTGGGAAAATAGATGCAGAGTGAGACAATGGCATTTATAAAATGAATCAAAGACAGGACCAAAACAACCAATTTTTGTGAAATCTATTATTTGGTTTCAAGGAGATTGCAGATACACTCCCCTTTCAGTTTGTTTTGTGCCAGCATTTGAACATAGCTAAAACATTTGTTTTTTTCTATGAATAATAATAAATCATTACATATACATAAGTAATTCCACATGTACTACCTCATTTAATTCTCACAGCATAACCATATTATAGAACTGAACATATTAGTATCCTCATTTTACAGATGAAAATCTGAAACTTGGTTAGGATAAATTATCTTTCCAAAGCTATAAAGCCAGTAAATAGCACATTAGGGACTAAATTGGGCTTGCCACTGCCTAGTCATTTGCCATTTGTACTATCCCTACTACCTCCCTTAGTTTAATATCATTTAACACTTTCTATTGGGTTTAAGAGAGAACTAACAAAACTTTAAAAGTATTTATCACTATGCACCCCCTCTTTGATAAATAAAACCATGTGCATTCAATGTAACAACAACATTTTTCTTTAATATTTGTGGGCACTGATCTGAGTTTTCTCTTAAATTGAGGAGAAACTGTATGAGGTTATAAATATTTGTGCTATTATTAATAGGGTCAGTGGGTTAACTAAAACAGTTAGCATTTTAATTGTATTTCTGGGTCATTTTCTTCCAAATTATAACATAGGGTACTGAGCATTTGTCCATAAATTATTGGAACCAAATGTATCACTAAAAAGGAAAGGTTGTTAAAAAGAAAAGATAACATTTTTATTGTTGGAAGTTATGATGCTTGCTTTAGTAATTCAAGTTTACTACTGTGTTTATTGTCCTTGCCAGCACTTTTTAAAAAATATCGATGATAGTAACACCAGCTCAGGATGGAATGGATATAGTTACATTTAAATTCTTCTTCCTCCAGTAGTATCCCTCATTCTGGGAAAAAGTCCCAATTCTGACAATCTCATGTGTTCTAGGGTGTAGAATATTTCATTTGAGAAGATTCAAAGCACTCCTAAGGGGCTCTTCAAAAAAAACAACAGAAGCCCAGGGGGAAGACTTCAAAATCTTGGCTAGGAGACAAATAAAATAAACTTCTCTCTTAATGAATGCAAAATGTTGTGAAACTGTGCCTTATAGATTATTCCCAATGTGTAATTTTAAAAAAAATTGGCTTGTGTTCACAGAGAAGGTTAAGGTTACCCTTAACCTTCAAATAATAAGTATTCAAAATGTCCTTTTCATGAAGATTCTCATGCATAAGTTTAGACTTGTCATTTTTATTCACCAAATGATATTTGCATATTTTCCGATGGTCTTAGGCGACCCCTGTGAAAGGGTCATTCGACCACCAAAGGGGTCAGGGCCAGAAGATTGAGAACCACTGTTCTAGACCTTTTATATATTGCAATAACCTAAATATAGACAAATACCAGTTTTTGTTTTTAAAAATTTGAAAGAAAATTACATACTGTTATATTCATTGTTCTGCACCTGAATTTTTCTATCCAAGGAATCCTTCTATGTCACACATAAGCTGTACCACTGTCTTTAACAATTCCATAACACAGATGAACCAGAATTATTTCACCACTAGAGATCTGGTGCATGAATTTGTGCATGAGTAGGGTCTCTTGGCCTGGCAGGCAATCGAGGTCTATCACAGGGCCAGCCTGCCAGGGGGTGGAACCCCAGGAGGTTGGCCGGCTGGGGGGAGGGGCAGTAGGAGGTTGGCCGTCCGATGGGGGAAGGAGGAGAGGTCATAGGAGATTGGCTGTGGAAGTGTACTGACCACCAGGGGGCAGCTCCCACATTGAGTGTCTGACTCCTGGTGGTCAGTGAGCATCATAACAACTGGTCGCCCAGTCATTCCAGTTATTCTGGTAGTTCAGTCATAGCAGTCGCTTAGGCTTATATATATATATAGATTTCCCCAGTCAATGACATTTGCTGGTTCCCAAACATTTGCTATTACTAATAATGTTGCCACAAACATCATGGGACATACATCTTGTGTCTACATGCAGTGTTTCTGATGCTATATTCCCCAAAAGGAACCTCAGAGTGAAAGAGGATGTTCATTTACAGTTTTGGGGCTAGGCTATAGGCATCTTTAGGGTTAGCTGATACAAACTTCCATGTGTTTACCTACATGTTCAGAGACCAGAAGAACCATTTTGTATGGAGGAGCTGCATTCATAAATTGAAAAGTCTCTAGTTAATAGATTTTGAGAGAATAGGAGATGGTATTTACATTTCTGAAGAAGTTAATTTGGAATATGAATGTATAGCTAGTATTTGAAAATTTATTTTTATTCAGAGTAAAAAAATTAAGAGAAGCATAATACTCTTCTAGTGCCTAAAATCTTCACTTGCATTTTTTTCTCTCATGTCCATGAGATTTGTCTTATACGCTAAATTGTGCATTGGTTAAAGCTCTTCATAGTTCATCAGTGATCATATCTCATTGGTCCTGCATGTACATAGCTAGTCATAAAAAGTTCATTGTTCCTCCTAAAATTGACTGTGTTATGGGATTTGTTTCCTCAGAGAGCTAGAACTGGATTTAGTTAATGTTGGCTTTAGTCAAATTTCCATGATCCCAGAGTTCTACTGCAAGTCTCTGTTTCTGAAAGTTCTCTATAGATATATATTTTTTAAATTTATTTCTTTATTGATTTCAGATAGAAAGGGAGAAGGAGAGAGAGATAGAAACATCAATGATGAGAGAGAATCATTGATCACTGCCTCCTGCATGCCCCCTACTGGGGATCAAGCCCACAACCCAGGCATGTGCCCTTGGCCAGAATCAAACTTGGGACCCTTCAGTCTGCAGACCAATGGTTTATCTATTGAGCTACACTGGCTAGGGCTCCTCTTGATTCTTACATAAGTTGTTGATTTTTCTCATCCATCCTGTTTAGGAACTGTATGGCCTTTACACTGAATTCTTTTTCTGGCAAATTGTACACCTCAATTTCATTTAGCTCATTTTCTGGCGATTCCTCCTTTTCTTTGTTTGGGGCTTGTTTTTTTGTCTCCCCAATGTTGCTGTCTCCTTTTGTTCCTGGGCATCTTGTTTGGGGTGTCAGAGGTTGAAGACCCTATTAAGGCAATGCTATGGAAATTATTGACCCAGAGGGTGGGTATGCCTTGATTCTCATGTCTTTATTTTCTCTGCTCTGAGTTGTATCCATTTCTCCCACTGAGCCAAGACGACTAGGCCTGGATATAATATTTACATAAGTGATTTACTGAGAGAAGGAAAAATAATACTTAAAAGTAAACAGACAAATACATAGAACAAAGAGATAAATAAGTCAGTAACAATAAATACTAAAAGAAATCCTAATTTAAAAATGCTAGGTATAATAGGTGCCTGGCCTATTGCTATGATAACTATACTAATAATATACATCTCTAACAAGAATTCAATCTCTTTCTCTGGCAAAAAGCAACCTAATTTATTCATTTCAAAAGTGAATTTTTAGGTAAATCTCCAAGAATCCACAGTTAAAAGAAAACATATTAAATTACATATTATTTAAAAGTATAGAATATGACCAATTAAATGACACATATATAAGACATTAAATAGAATAGTGAACAAATACTTTTAATTATGTTTTCATAAGGCAAGGAAAATGTTCTTCAAAGAATGATTCTTGTAAGAGTATTTCATATGATATTAGGGGATTTTTGTGAGGAAACTGCAATGACATAATTTTAAAATGTAATCCATATAGTTAAATGTTTTTAAAAAGAATAGAGTCATTTAAAATTGATCACAAAATATTAGTATACATCAACCAAGTATAAAAAATAATTTAAGATACGTTGCTCTTTCTGTTATTAATTGAGCAATGGGTTTAATGATCCCTAAGGCTGTAGTACAGAAAATACAACTTGTCTATATAGAGTTAGAGCGAATAGTAAAAATAATGCATGCAAATATGTAATCTTGGTTAACATTTTTGTGAATTGAAATTATTTTACTGCCTAAGTTAATTATAGTCAGGGTATTGTGAAAGTGACTTAAAAATATTTAGCTTAGGACTCTGAGATTGTACAATTTGACCTATACATGGGTGTCCCAAAAATTTATACACACTTTAAATAGTTATAAAGGCAGTGTTTATTAAAATTTATTTTCAAAATATAATAGAAGAGACATGAAATAAAATATTTAAGGTCCCAAATAGCAGCTGGGGTAAGAATCTTGGGGAAATTAAGACATACAAAAGCAGTCATCCATATGAGGAAATTGAAAAAGTGACACACAGACATGCAAAAATACACACAGGTGCAGGCAGCACATATTCAGAAAAGACTTGAAATAACCTTAAGGCTTCACAAAAGGTTAATCTTAAGTTTTAAATTACACCTAGCTAAGAAGTAGAAAACTGTTGTACAGAGGCAATCTGCCAATACTGAGAGAAGTGCCACATTTTTCAAATCCCCATTAAAAAATACAGGCAAACAAAGAAAGAAGAAAATATGACCATCTCTAAAGATCATGATAAATTTGCAGAAACAGTCCGTGAGGGAACAGGGACATCAGATTTAATAGAAAGAAATATAATCTTAATAAGTATATCACACCTTTAATTTAATTAAAATTTTATTTTAAAGGTGTTCAAAGAAATAAAGGAAGACACAGAGAAAGAATGAAATAAAAATTTGAAAAATACATGAACCAAATGACTTAATCAAAGGTATACACATTATAAAAAAGAACTAAAAAGAAAAGATGGAGCTGAAAATATGCTACTTGAATTTTAAAAATCACTACACCAGTGCAAGAGCAGATTTGATGATATGGCAGAAAAAAGAATCAGAGGACTTAAAGATAGGAAATTTGAAATTATGATGTTGGAGGAGCAGTATAAAAAGAATGATAAAAAGGCTATTTGGGGTCTTTTTTTATTCCATATGTATTTTTGGAGAGTTTGTTCTAGGTCTGTGAAATATGCCCGTAATCCTACCACTAGGAATATATCCCAAGAATTCAGAAGCACGAATAAGAAAGGACATATGCACCCTATGTTCATAGCCTCACAATTTATAATAGCTAAGATTTGAAAACTGCCTAAGTGCCCATCAGCAGATGAGTGGATTAAAAAACCGTGATGCATCTACAATGGAATACTATAGTGCTGTAAAAAAAAAAATCTTACCACTCGCAACAGCATGGATGAACATGGAGAGTATTATGCTAAGTGAAATAAGCCAGTTGTAAGAAGATAAATATCACGTGATCTCACTCATTTGTATAATATAATGAACATCATAAACTGACAAACAAAACTAGATCCAGAGACAAAGAAACATCTAGCAGACCATCAAACCTCAGAATGAGGGCGTGGGGGGGGGCGTGGAGGAGCGGGTAAGAGATCAACTAAAGGACTTGTATGCATGCATATAAGGATAACCAATGGACACAGACACTGTGGGGGGAGGGCATATGCTGGGTGGTAGGAGAGTCTGA
>NW_006287367.1:120677-121225 GCF_000327345.1 Myotis davidii | reverse complement strand
ATGATTAGTGACTTTGAGCATGTTTTCATATGTCTCTTGCCTTTCTGTATGTCCTCTTTCTAAAAGTATCTATTTAGGTCTGTTGCCCATTTTTTGATTGGATTGTTTAACTTCCTTTTGTTAAGTTGTATGAGTTCCCTGTAAATGTTGGAGATTAAACTTTTATCAGTGATAAAGTTAGCAAATATGTTCTCCCATACAGGGAAATCAAACAACTTAACGAAAGAAAGATAAACAACCCAATCAAAAAATGGGAGATGGAGCTAAATAGATACTTTTTGAAAGAGGGCATAAGGAATGGCAAGAGACATATGAAAACATGCTCAAAGTCACTAATCATCCAAGAGATGCAAATCAAAACCACAATGCGGTACCATCTCACACCTGTCAGAATAGCTATCATCAACAAATCAACAAACGACAAGTGCTGGTGATGATGCAAAGAAAAAGGAACCCTCTGCACTGCTAGTGGGAATGCAGAGTGGTGTAGCCATTGTGGAGAACAGTATGGAGTTTCATGAAAAAACTAAAAATGAAACTTCATTTTA
>NW_006287367.1:117222-120441 GCF_000327345.1 Myotis davidii | reverse complement strand
CCATCAAACCTCAGAGGGAAGGTAGGGGATGGTAAGTGTAAGGGGGAGAGATCAACCAAAGAATTTGTGTGCATGCATATAATTCTAACCAATGGACAGACACCAGTGTACTTTTACCAGGGGGGTGAGGGCGTGAGTGGGGGAGTAGGGGGCAATGGAGGGATAAGGACACATATATAATACCTTAATCAATAAAGAAAAAAAGAAAAGCTGCTTGTTTCACAAAGAAAGCCTTCACAGGACCAGAGCTATGGCTCCAGAAACAATTCAATGGCCACCAAGTCCTTTTACCTTCCCCAAACCTCCCTTATTCATCTCAAGAGGCTTATAGATAATAGGCTTTTTAAAGCCAAAGACCCGGGACCTTTGAAATCTAAATACCTGTACTTCACAAAATACTCTTGGCCATTTTAAAAAATACAAATATCTGGAAGGTAAATCTTATCAAAATAGGTTTTAAAAAATAACCTTAGCCACCTAAGCAAATCACTTTAACTTATTTTAATGATTCCTTTATAAATTAGTGAATTTTAATTAAAGTTATTAAATATCTAGATATTTTGAAATAACATGAAATACTGAAACATTGATTGGATTTGGAACTGTTGATATGTCTTCTGACTTTTTGAAAGTTGTTTCTTAAAAGTGAGTGTGTCAGCCAATAAAGGTAATGAAATATGTTCATTAACATAAAAAAGGGGGAGCAGAAGCTAAGGATTTTGTAGCATATAATCATTGGGTCAATATGTGGATTATTTGAGTCCCAAAAGAAGAAGAAAGAAAGGGGAAGAGAGCTTATTTAAAGAATTAATATCGAAAACTTCCCAAATTTGAAGAAAAACATTAATATACACAGCAAAGACTTCACTGTATTCCAAGTAGGAAAAGACTCAAAAGACTTATACCTAGACCCTTTATAATAAAAATATGAAAATCTAAAGGCAAAATTTTGAAATCAACAAGAGAAATGTGACTTGTAACGTATATGGATCCTCAATAAGATTATCAGTGAATTTCTCAGCAGAAATTTTGGCAGCCAAAAGGCATTGGGGTAACATATTTTAAAGTGATAAAGAAAGAAACCTGTCAACTGAGAACTCTACATCTAGCAAAACTCTCTTTAAAATGAAAACTATTAAGACATTTTCAATTGTACAAAATCTGAGGGAATTCATTGTCACTAGACCTGGCCTATAAGATTTGTTAAAAGGAGTATTCAGGTTGAAATTAACTATGCTAGGCAGAAACTTGCAGTCATATGAATATGTAAAGATCTACAGTAAGGTAAATGCATGGGAAAATATATATGCATAAATTTGACAGAAAATTCTACTTTTTATATTAACAAGATTAATGAAAATGTATAGAATAATCCTAAATCTATGTGTATGTGTGTAAAATTTATAAGATATAATTTGTGACATCATTAGCATAAAGAGGCAAGAGAGGCAGAGCTGTATAGTAAAACAATTTTTGTCTGTGATTGAAGATTTTGAGGTTTCAATTTATACTAGGCTATTATAACTTTAGAATATGTAATCCCCATGTTAAGTATAAAAAAAATCTATATAATTACAAAAAAAAAAAACGGGAATTGAATCAAAATGTTTCAGCACTAAAATATGTACCAAACATAAAGAAAATCAGAATTGGAAGAAATAAGAAACAACACAATCTATAAGCATACAAAAAACAACAAAATAGCCAAAATAAGTTATCCTTTATCAGTAATTACTTTCACTGTAAAAGGATTAAACCCCCTAATCAAAAGAAATATTCAATTATATTCAACATATGAACTTAGTGGGGACACAGTTCATTTCATAACAGAGGACAATTTCCACAACATAATAAAGGCTACAGATAAGGACAAACAAACAAACAGAAACACCCACAACTAATAGCTAAAATCATAGTCAATCATAGAGCATTTAAATCTTTATCCCTAACATCAGAAATGTAACATGATGCCTGCTTATACCTCTTCTATTAAAAATAGTAATGGAAATTCTAGCTAATGTTATTAGGCAAGAAAACTAAATAAAAGATATCCAAAATGGAAAGAAAAATGCAGTTATTTCTGTTGACAGAAGGCATAGTCCTATATAGAGAAAATTCTAAAAGTGCACAAAAAATTTTAGAATTAATAAACAAAGTTGGTGAACTTATACAATACAAACACAACACAAAAATAAGTTGCATCTCTTTAAACTAACAATGAACATTCAAATATAAAAGTATATATGCATATCCTTATATTCATAGAAGCATTATCTACAATAGCCAAGATTTGGAAATATCCCTGGGGCTATCAGTAGATGAGTAGACACAAAAAGTTATGGTATACAGAGGGATGCCCAGGACACCTACTACAGAAGGTTACCCCAACCTGGGCTGGGGTCATATCAGTCCTATCTAAAACATAGAAACAAACATAAAAAAAAAAAAACAGCCTAAATGGGGAGATAAAAAACAAACAAAGCAACAACAACAATAAAAGGCAGGCTCCAAATAAAAGAACAGGAGGAAACTCCAAAAAAACAGATAAATGAAAAAGAGACAAGCAATTTATCAGAGAATTCAAGGTAATGGCTGTATTGGATGAGGGAGACAACTGAATCAGTGAATTAGAAAACAAAATAGAAAAAAAAACAACACAATCAGAGCATAGAAAAGACACAATAATTAAAAACCAGGAGAATATTTTAAGACAACTTTGGGATAACATTAAATGTAACAATATCCACATCATAAAGGTACTTGAATGAGAAGAAACTGAGCAAAGTATAGAGAACCCTTTTGAATAAAGAATTATAGAAAACTTTCCTAACCTTATGAAGGAAAATGTCACACAATTTCAGCATAAAGAGGCAAGAGAAAACCAAATAGGATAAACATAAAGAGACCCACACCAAGACAGATTATAATTAAAATGGCCTAGATCAGTGATGGCGAACTTATGACACGCGTGTCAGAGGTGACACATGAACTCATTTTTTTGGTTGATTTTTCTCTGTTAAGTGGCATTTAAATATATAAATAAATATCAAAAATATAAATCTTTGTTTTACTATGGTTGCAAATATCAAAAAATTTCCATATGTGACACAGCACCAGAGTTAAGTTAGTTAGGGTTTTTCCAAATGCTGATATGCCGAGCTCAAAAGGTTTGCCATCACTGCACTAGGGGGGTTTTACTGATTTATTCACTTCCACAGT
>NW_006287367.1:110729-116795 GCF_000327345.1 Myotis davidii | reverse complement strand
AGTCCACTCCAACACCTGATAGAGCTTAATTGACATCATGCTCTTTGTAAAGAAAAATGCTTAAGAGTCCAGTCCATTATTGAAGAGCATGTATTGAACGGTGAATTTGGAGTAGAAATAAACTGATAACTGACACAGTAATCTTTGTTTTTAATAGTACTTACATAAAACAGTTCTCTCATTTAACAGTAGAAAAAAGAAAGTGAATATTTGGCCATTAGTGTGTATTAACGTGCAGAATCTGAAAAGCACCCACAGTCTCTCTGAAATATCATTTATCTTTATTTTTCTTTAATTTTAAAAAAATATTTATTGTTGATTCACCCTCACCATTGATGTTTCTATCACTCTCTCCCTCTCCCTTCCCTCTCTGAAATAAATAAAAATATATTAAAATAAATAAATAAATAAATAAAAAATAAAATTGAAGGCAAAATAAAGAGCATTCCAGCCAAAAGTAGTCTAAAGGAGTTTATTACCACCAAACCAGCATTGTAAAATATTCTAAAGGGACTGCTTTAAGAAGAAGATATAGAAAGAGAAAGGAGCATAGGCATATAGAAGGCAAATGGCAATACATAAGTACCTTCCAATAATAACCTTATTTGTAAATGGAATAAACATTCCTATCAAAAGGCATAGGGTAGCCTAATGGATAAGAAAATGTGACCCACCATAGCTGGTTTGGTTCAGTGGATAGAATGTTGGCCCATGGACTAAAGGATCCAATTCTGATCAAGGGCACATACCTCAGTTACAGGCTCATTCCCTGCCCCGACTGGTCAGGGTGTGTGCAAGAGGCAAACAATCAATACGACTCTATAGCATTGATGTTTTTCTCTCTGTGTCTCCCCCACTCCCATTCACTCCCTAAAAATCAATGGGAAAATGTCCTCAGGGGAGGATTAACAAAAAACAAGAAAAATAAATATGTATATCTCGAGAATAAGAATTAGCCTCCAGGTGGAAGAAATTTTCCAACCCTTTTGGGACAAAACCAAAACAGAAAAACAAAATGAAACTCTTGCCACACCTGTGGACAATTGCCATTGGAGCAATTCAAGACAAAATCCTATCAGTCTATAGACAGAGCCAGTCTCTGGAGGCTTTGAAACTTGACCTGATCTAATTAGTCAGAAACAGTGTTTAACACTGTTCTGCACTAGAGTTTGAGAGGTGTAGGAGATCTACCTAATACATAGTCACAAATCAAAATAGGCAACCAAAATGAGTAGACAAAGAAACAAATGAAAGAACAAGAGAATTCTCCAGAAGAAGAGGTAAATTATCTGATACATTGTTCAGAATAATGATGGTAAAGATGCTCAACAGCATAAGAAAATATATAGTAACTATGAAAACAGAAATAAAAAATGACATAGCACAAATTAAGAATACATTGAAAGGAATACACAGCAGATTAGGGGAAGCTGAAGACCAAATGAGCAAATTAGAAGACAAGGTTGAAAATATCATTCAATCAGAGAACCAAAAAGAAAATAAAAAAACAATTCTAAAAAGGAAGACAGCCTAAGGCAGTGGTCGGCAAACTACTGCTCGTGAGCCACATGCAGCTCTTTGGCCCCTTGAGTGTGGCCATGAAGTTTCAATCGCACTGTATGTGCATGCACACACGTGGTATTTTGTGGAAGAGCCACACTCAGGGGCCGCAGTTTGCTGACCACTGGCCTAAGGGATCTGTGGGACAACGTAAAATGTAACAATATTTGAATAGCAGGTGTGCCAGAGAGGCAGAAAAAGAGAAAGGGACAGAGAATGTGTTTGAAGAAATAATGGCAGAAAACTTCCCTAACCTGCTAAAGGAAAAAGTCACACAAGTGTATGAGGCACAGAGAATTCCAAGCAAGAAGAACCCAAACAGGCCCACACCCAGACACATCATAATTAAAATGCCAAAAATTAAAAGCAATAAGAGAAAAGCAATCTGTTACCTACAAAGTAGCTCCCATAAGGCTGACACCTGATTTCTCATCAGAATCCAGATAAAGACACTACAAATAAGAAGAATTATGATGAACATAGATGCTAACATCCTCAACAAACTATTATCAAATCACATCCAGCAATACTTTAAAATGATCATTCAGCCTGATCAACTGGGATTTATCCCAAGGATACAAGGCTGGTACAATATTCATAAATCAATAAGTGTGATATTTTACATAAACAAATTGAAAGACAAAAATCACATGATCATATCAATACATGCAGAAAAAGCATTCAACAAAATCCACCACCCATTTTTTTATTCTTATTGTTGAAAGTATTATATATGTCCCCTATATCACCCATTGTCCTCTCCCAGCCTACCCCTGCACCCCAGCCCAGGCCTTCACTCCCCTATTGTCTGCATCCATTGGTTATTCTTATATGTATAGGGATTCTTTGGTTGATGTCTTACCCCCACAACCCTGCTCATACTACCCTACCTTCCCTCTAAGGTTTGAGGATCTATTCGATGCTTCCATGCTTCTGGATCTATTTTTGTTCATCATTTATGTTATTCACTAGAGGCCTGGTGCACGAAATTCATGCACGGGGTGGGGGAGAATCCCTCAGCCTGACCTGCACCCTCTCACAATCTGGGACCATTGGCTCCTAACCGCTTGCCTGCCTGCTTGCCTGTCACCCCTAACCACTCTGGCCTGATAGCCCCCTAACCACTTGCCTGCCTGCCTCATCGCTTCTAACTGCTCGTTTGCCTGCCTCATCGCTTCTAACTGCTCGCCTGCCTGCCTCATTGCCCCTAACCACCTCTGCTTCGGCCCCCGCTGCCATGGCTTTGTCCAGAAAGATGTCCAGAATAACATTTGGAAGGTCGTTAGGCTGTCTGGTCTAATTAGCATACTACACTTTTATTATTATAGATTATACTAGAGGACCGGTGCATTATATTCATACAATGGGGGGCAAGGGGGTTGTCCCTCAGCCCAGCCTTCACCCTCTCCAATCTGGGACCCCTCAGGGGATGTCCAACTGCTGGTTTAGGGATCAGGCCTAAACTGGCAGTCAGACATCCCTCTCAAAATCTGGGACTGCTGGCTCCCAACCGCTCACCTGCCTGCCTGCCTGATTAGCCCTACCTGGTTCTGCCTGCCAGCCTGATAACCTTCTAACCACTCCCCTGCCAGCCCAATTTCCCCCATCTGCCCTCCTCTGCCAGCTCAGTTGCCCCTTAACTGCCCTCCACTACTGATCTGATCACCCACAACTGCCCTCCCCTGCTGGCCATCTTCGGGCTGTGGGCACTTCCATCTCTGAGGGCATGGCAGTCAATTAGCATATTCCCTCCTTATTGGCTGTGGGTGCCGCCATCTTTGTGCCCACATTAGCATATTTTAAAAATTAGCATATTTTCTCTTTATTACATGGGATTCCACAAAGGAGTGACATCATGTGAGACTTACCTTTTTCTGACTGGCTTATTTTGCTTACCATAACCTTCTCCAGGTCTATCCATGATGTTGCAAATGGTAATTGTTCTTTCTTTTTTACAGCAGCATAGTATTCCATTGTGTGGATGTAAAACAGTTTTTCTATCCACTCATCTGCTGATGGGTACTTAGGCTGCTTCCAAATCTTAGCTATTGTAAATTGTGCTGTTATGAACATAGGGGTGCATATGTCCTTTCTGATTGGTGCTTTTGATTTCTTGGGATATATTCCTAGAAGTGGGATTATTGGGTCAAATGGGAGTTCCATTTTTAATTTTTTGAGGAAACTCCATACTATTTTCCACAGTGAGCTGCACCAGTCTCCATTCCCACCAGCAGTGAAAGAGGGCTCCTTTTTCTCCACATCCTCTCCAGCACTTGTCGTTTGTTGATTTGTTGATGATCGCCATTATGGCAGGTGTGAGATGGTACTTCATTATTGTTTTGATTGGATTTTTTACCTTCCTTTTGTTAAATTGTATGAGTACCCTATATATTTTAGAGATTGAAACCTTATCAGATATAACATTTGCAAATATGTTCTCCCATGCTTGGGTTCTCTTGTTAATTTGCCATTGGTTTCTTTTTGCTGTGCCAAAGCTTTTTATTTTGATGTAGTCCCACTTATTTATTTTCTCCTTAGTTTCCATTATCCTAGGAGATGTATCAGTAAACATATTTTTAGGAGATATATCTGATAATTTTCTGCCTATGGATTCTTCTAAGAGTTTTATGGTTTCCTGTCTTAGACTTAAGTATTTTATTCATTTTGAGTTTATTTTTGTGCATGGTGTAAGTTGGTGGTCTAGTATGATTTTTTTGCATGTATCTGTAAAATTTTTCCAACACCAGTTATTGAAGAGACTGTCTTGACTCAATAGAATGATCTTGCCTCCTTTGTGAAATATTAATTGAGCATAATGACTTGGATCTATTTCTGGGTTCTCTGTTCTGTTCCATTGATCAATATATCTGTTCTTGTATCAGTACCATACTGTTTAGAGAACTGTGGCTTTATAATATAGCTTGATATCTGATATCATGATCCCTCCAATTTTTTTTCTTCTGTCTCAGAATTGCTGAGGCTTTTGAGATCTTTTTTTATTCCATATAAATTTTTGAAGTGTTTGTTCTAGGTCTGTGAAATATGCCACTGAGATTCTAATGGGGATTGTGTTGAATCTATAGATTGCTTTGGGTAGTATGGATATTTTAATGATGTTTATTCTACCAATTCATGAACACAGTATATTCCTCCACATATTTATACCTTCCTCTATATCTTTGTTCAATGTCTTGTACTTTTCTGAGTATAATACTTTTACTTTCCTAGTTATGTTTATTCCTAGGTGTCTTAATTTCTTTGTTGCAATGGTAAATGGGTTTGTTTATTTTTAGTTTCTCTTTCTGTGAGTTCATTATTGATGTACATAAATGCTATAGATTCCTGGGTGTTAATTTTGCATCCTGCTAGATTGCCAAATTCATTTATTAAGTCTAGCAGATTTTTGATGGAGTCTTAAGGGTTTTCTATGTACAATATTATGGCATCTGCAAATGACAGTTTTACATCTTCTTTTCCAATTTGCATGCATTTTATTTCTTCTTTTTGCCTGATCGCTATGGCTAGCACTTCTAGTACTATGTAGAACAGGAGTGGTAAAACTGTACATCCCTGTCTTATTCCTCTATTTAGGGGAAATGGTTTTAGTATTTTCCATTGAGTATGATATTTGTTGTAGGTTTGTCAAATAAAGCTATTAGTATGTTGAGGTATGGTCCCTCTATTCCCACTTTTCTGAGAGTTTTATCAAAACAGGGGTTTGAATTTTGTCAGTTGCTTTTTATGTATAATTTGATATGATCATGTAATTTTAGTCTTTCCATTTGTTTATGTCATGTAACTCATTTATTGATTTGCAGATATTGTACTAGCCTTGCATCACCAGAATAAATAATATTTGGTCATGGTGTGTGATATTTTCAATGTACTACTGGATGAGATTTGCTATTATTTTGGTGAGGATTGTAGCATGTATGTTCATCAGGTAATTGGCCTGTAATTCTCTTTCTTTGTAATGTCTTTACCTGATTGTGGGATTAGGATAATTTTGGCTTCATAGAAAGTACTTGGCAGTGTTTCTTCCTCCTGAATTTTTTTGGAATAGTGTGAGGAGGGTAGACTTTAGTTCTGCTTTGAATGTTTGGGCAATCTCCCCTGTGAAGCTGGCCAGACCAAGGCTTTTTTTTTTTTTTAAGTTTCTTGTTTACTACTCCAATTTCATCAGTAGTTATTGGCTTATTCAGGTTCTCTGATTCTTCCTGATTGAGTGTTTGAAGATTGTATTTTTCTAGGAATATGTGCATTTCATCTACGTTGTCTGTTTTGTTGGAATATAGTTGTTCTTAGTATTTTGTACAATCCTTTTTTTTTTTTTCTGTGGATATTACTTCACCTCTTTCATTCCGGATTCTGTTTATTTGGATCCTCTCTCTGCTTTTTGGTGAGCCTGGCTAGAGGTTCATCAATCTTGTTTATCTTTTGTTTTCATTAATCTTTTGTGTTGTTGTTGTTGTTATTCTCTATCATTTACTTCTGCTCTGCTCTTTG